>NC_053025.1:15338825-15684186 GCF_003073215.2 Triticum urartu
TCATATCTTCTCAGATTGGCAAAGGTTTCAGCGAGGTCAGTCAGCAGGCCGGAACCTTTACATGACTTAACCACAATGTCATCCATGTATGCTTCCACATTCCGACTGATTTGAGTGAGTAAGCACTTCTGTATCATGCGCATGAATGTGGCACCAACATTCTTGAGACCAAAAGGCATAGTAACATAGCAAAAGCACCCAAGTGGGGTGATAAAGGTTGTTTTTATTTCGTCGGGTCCATACAGTCAGATCTGATGGTACCCGGAGTATGCATCCAGAAAGGACAATCACTCACATCCCAAAGTCGAGTCGACTATTTGATCGATGCGGGGGAGAGGGAAGTGATCTTTCGGGCAGGCCCAATTGATATGCTTGAAGTCAATACACATACGGAGTGAATCATCCTTCTTGGGGACCATGAAGACATTGGCGAGCCACTTGGAGTGGTAAATCTCTCAGATGAACTCAGCTGCCAGAAGTCGAGCCACTTCCTCGCCAATTGCCTTTCTTTTCTCCACAGCGGACCGTCGGAAATGCTCTTTGACAGGTTTTGCTTTTGGATCGACTCGCAAACGGTGCTCAGCCAGTTCCCTAGGTACTCCTGGCATGTCAGAAGGTTTCCATGCGAAGATGTCCCAGTTCTCACGGAGGAACTGGATGAGCGCTTCTTCCTATTTGTTGTCGAGTGTTGTTGAAATATGAGTCGAAGCAGCATTGGGATCAGTCGGGTGAATATGAACTGACTTTGTCTCACCAGACGACTTAAATGCAGATTCTGAAGCAGGTTTCTTAGCTCTCAACAAATCACTTGGATCTGCAGTCTTCTTGTATTCTTCCATTTCTATCGCTGACATCTGTTCATCGGCAATCTTCGAGCCCTTTTGGAAGCACTCTTCTGCTCGCTGCCGATTACCAGTGACTGTAATCACGCCCCTAGGGCCAGGCATCTTGAGTCTGAGGTACACATAACATGGTCGAGCCATGGAACAAGCATACGCAGTTCTGCCCAGGATAGCATGATAGGCACTGTGAAAATCCACAACTTCAAACGTCAACTTTTCCTTACGGTAATTCTTTGAATCACCGAAAACCATGTCAAGAGTGATCTGGCCGAGTGAATCGGCTTTCTTTCCAAGGACGACTCCGTGGAATCACATGTTGCTCTCGCCGAGCTTGGACATCGGAATGCCCATCCCTCGAAGGGTCTCATCATATAAAATGTTCAAACCACTACCTCCATCAATTAAGACTTTGGTCAATTGGGTACCCCCAACGACCGGGTCGACCACCAACGCTTGCCTCCCGGGGGTGGCAACGTGCGGCGGGTGGTCAGACTGGTCGAATGTGATGGGAGTCTTTGACCATTTCAGGTACGTCATCGTTGCCGGAGCAACCATGTTTACTTCTCTGTTGATGACTTTCAGTCGACTTCTACTTTCAATGTCAGCAAAAATCACCAAAGTGGAATTGACATTGGGAAATCCTTCATCATCCTCTTCCTTGTCCTCATCCTTATCAGATTCCTTCTCCTTCTCACTGGGTTGTTTTTCTCGGAACTGCTGAATAAGGACTCAACACTGTCGAGTGGTATGTTTGGGATAAATCAGATTACCCTCTTCATCTTTCTTGATATGAATGTGACATGGCAGATCCAAAATGTCATTTCCTGCTGAATCCTTCACCTTCTTGGTGATCCAGGGCCCTTTAGGCTTTCCCTTAGATTTTCCTTGGGTTGTGACTGCAACCTCTCCAGGACCCGCAGGCTCCGCTTTGCGCTTCTGCTTCCGATTGGAATTACCTCCTCCAGTGTCCTGGCCCACTGGTTTGCCCTTGCCGCTGCGGAGTCAGTCTTCTTCTTCGTCGTTTGCGTACGGAGTGGCTATCTCCATCATTCGGGTCAGGGTCATGTCTCCTGTCCGACCGAATTTCAGGTTGAGCTCCCGATACCGAACACCCTCCTTGAAGGTGCAAACTGCTTGATGCTGAGACACATTCTCCATAGTGTGATGCAAAGTGGTCCACCTCTGGATGTAATCCCTCAAAATTTCATTCGGTTTTTGTCGGGGTTATACCCCACGGTGTAAACCGGTCATAAGTATAACCCGGCCGGATTAGGCGTTTCATTGGTAAACCGCCAGAGGATTGGCGGTTTACGTGTCTGGCGGTTCACTCGTATGACGATTCACGAGCCTGAAGACTCACTGGTGACCCGACGCGTATTCCAGATGGATGACAAGGCCCAAGGCCCAGCAGGCCGGTTTAGGTTAATGGTGGACCGGTTTAAGAGGAAAGGCGTGAGGAACATTTATCTTACAAGGAGTTAAGACCTGGACTTGTATCCGGTTTGTATTAGAGATAGACTAGTCCTAATCCTAATAGGACTCTACATGTAACCCGCCCCTCCAACATATATAAGGAGGGGCAGGGCTCCCCAAAAGGGACAAGTGCCACAAGTTGGACAAGTTAGGTTTAAACAATAGCTCTCAAGATAGAGCACTCTTGTAACCGTGATCATCATCATCAATATTAATGAAGCAGGATGTAGGCTTTTACCTCCACCGTGAGGGGCCGAACCTGGGTAAAACATCGTGTCTCTCATCCCGCTCAACCCCTCTCAAGCTACCACATAGATGCGTTGGCCTCGCGACTAAGTCCTAACACTAAGGACATCTGCCGTGACAATTCCACGACAGTTTTTGCACGCAATGTTTCAATTCTGTCAATCCTGCTGGTCATTTGCACATGCCCTCAAACATTCTGATGAACACTCGGGCGAACTCCTCCCAGCTGAATATACTGCCCGGAGCCAACTGATTCAACCAAGCTCTAGCTGACCCTTCAAGCATCAGGGGAAGGTGCTTCATGGCCACCTCATCGTTTCCTCCACCGATCTGCACATCTACTCAGTTGTCCTCAAGCCAGGTGTCAGGCTTCGCTTCACCAGTGAACTTACTGACTCCAGTCTCCAACCTGAAGTTGGGAGGGATCTCTGCAGCCCTGATGGCTCTGCTAAAACACTCGGGACCAGAAACATGCACTCTGCTTCCAGTCGGGTGATCTCTGTCTTGCCCTTCTCTGTGTGCTCGATTCCTGTCCACCAAACCTTGCACTAGAATTGACCTTGCATCAAACCCTGGTTCTCTTGGGTCGACTAGCCTCATCCGCTCTTCACTGTACGTGCACCTATCATCATAATGCCGGGGAACATATGATTCGCCCCTCGGAGGGGGCGTAGGCACTCGACGGCGGTCATCACGGTCGAGTCGATGATCATGCTGCTCGTGGTTCCGACCATAGTACTGCTCTTGGCGATGCCCTCGTCCCTCACGCCACGGAGGCGATCTTGGGCTGTGAGCCGACTGAACTGTGTCAGCTACCACAGATCTGCTACTCCCTCCTTCCATCTATATAGGGCCTAATGCGTTTTTCAAGACCGCCTTTGACTATTGATAAAATTTAATACTACATGACATGCATAATGTGAAAATTATATCATTGAAAGCTCCTTTCACATACGAATTTGATGATGTGCTTTGTGTAAGTTGCATGTCATATATTATTGCTCTAACATTTGGTCAAAGTTAGCCTTGAAAAATGCATTAGGCCCTATATAGATGGAAGGAGGGAGTATGAATTTTGTTACGCGACTGAGGCACTGCAGTGTTCTGCTCTCCAGCTGCTCGGAGCAGTGCTCTAATCTGCATCAAACCTCTACCAGCTTCCGACTGGGACGGCTAAATAGATTCTTCTATGCAGGCTGCGGCTGTAAGGTTCTGAATCGGAGTGCGATATACCTGTGGCTCAGGCGGGAACAGCTACCGCTGCCGTCGACTGGATTCGGGGATCTGCCACCAAGCGCGTTCGTCGAGCGCACGCTGAAGGTTCTCCAGTCGAGTGCGCTCAACCAGAGTGGCCGAACGTGCCGCCTCCACGGCCCGAGCCTTAGAGGTCTCTCCGAAAACAGGTGTGTGGAGCACCTCCATATTGCGGTGGTGAAGTTCCTACCTATGCTGAGAGCAGAGGGTTTCGGGGTGGTACTCGTCGTGAACGCACGAAGGATCGCTGCCGCTTTCGTCGCCGTCATTGCGACGCATGCGAGGCAAGCTGCATGGCATGTCGACCATCAGGACCTCCGCCGCGGGGTCGCTGCTATCGCACTCGAATAGGGTCTCGACGGAGCCAGTCGACAGATCGAACAGGTCGTAGAGAGATTCGTCGGGCTCGATTGCCGCGACTTGAGGGGTGGCCGACTGTCGTGCCACTGCATGCTTCACCCACCGCTGAATCCGCGACCGACCGGATCGCTTGCGACGGCGAACAGTGGGGAGCAAAGACATCGCGGGAGCCGACCGATACTGGGTCGACGGCTGCCGCAGAAGGACGTCGGGAACGCACGCGCGAAAGTGCGTCGCCCCGCGGACGGGGAGTGCCTCGACGTCGAGGAGAGCTTCCTGAAGCCAAGCAGAGTCGTCGGCGATGAAAACAAGTGCGCCGAGACGGATCTCGCTGCCCTTAGGCAAACCTCCGCCGGAAACCATGATGATAGGACTCGGAGAAATCGCAACCTCACCGGAAAGTCGCTAAGACACCTGCCCCAAGGTGGGCGCCAACTGTCGTGGTTCTAAGTCTGACAGTTGAATGGGGGGTTAGGTATGAGGAGGCAAGATCCTAGCTACGGTGAAGTTGTGCATGCAAGATTTACAAGTTCAGGCCCTTCTTAGAGGAAGTAACAGCCCTACGTCTCGGTGCCCGGAGGCTGGTCGATTGGATTATGCATGAATTTATAGGGGGTGCGAACCCTTGTCCCAGAGGAGGGGGGTGGCTTATATAGAGTGCGCCAGGACCCCAGGCATCCCCCATTACATAGAGTTTAATGTACATAAAGAGGGGACGTTACTGGTAACGTCAGCATTAAAGGGATATAAATGATCCTTAAAACTACAGAGTGAATGCCTGACCGTTGCCATCCAGAGTGACCTTAGATCTTCTATACTCCGAGTGGTTTCTGATGTGGTCGAATGATTATATCCTGGTCGAATGGAATTGGGTTGTCCGAGTGGAACACATGGTCGAGTGAGTTGCATTCTGAGGCGATTTCAGTCGGTAGAATTTGTTGTCCTTTGAATGTCTCAACTGTTGGACAGTGTCCTAGGGAAGGGTGCTTAGATCAGGTCTATTGCCCTACCCTAGGTACATGTCATCGTCACCCCCTCCTTCCTTCTCTACCCTTCCTCCTTCCTTCCCCTCCTTGTTGGACTAGGAAAGGGGGAACCTACTCCTAGTAGGAGTAGGTTTCCCCCCTTGGGGCGCGTCCCTTAAGGTCGGCCGGCCCCCTCCTCCCCTCCTTTATATACAGGGGAGGGAGCACCCCATAGACACACAAGTTGATTTCTTAGCCGTGTGCGGTGCCCCCTCCACAGTTTTCCACCCCGGTCATATTGTTTTAGTGCTTAGGCGAAGCCCTGCGTTGGTAACTTCATCATCACCGTGAACACACCGTCGTGCTGACGAAACTCTCCCTCGGCCTCAGCTAGATCTAGAGTTCGATGGACATTACCGAGCTGAACGTGTGCAGATCGCGGAGGTGCCATGCGTTCGGTACTTGATCGGTTGGATCGCAAAGACGTTCGACTACATCAACCGCGTTACTCAACGCTTCCGCTTTCGGTCTACGAGGGTATGTAGACACACTTTCCCCTCTCGTTGCTATGCATCTCCTAGATAGATCTTGCGTGATAGTAGGAATTTTTTTGAAATACTGCATTCCCCAACAGTGGCATCCGAGCCAGGTCTATGCGTAGATGATATGCACGAGTAGAACACAAAGAGTTGTGGGCGATAATAGTCATACTGCCTACCAGCATGTCATACTTTGATTCGGCGGTATTGTTGGATGAAGCAGCCTAGACCGACATTACATGACCGCGTTCATGAGACTGGTTCTACCGACGTGCTTTGCACACAGGTGGCTAGTGGGTGTCTGTTTCTCCAGCTTTAGTTGAATCAAGTGTGATTACGCACAGTCCTAGTTGAAGGTTAAAACAGCACACTTGACGAAAAATCGGTGTGGTTTTGATGCGTAGGTAAGAACGGTTCTTGCTAGAAGCCCGTAGCAGCCACGTAAAACTTGCAACAACAAAATAGAGGACGTCTAACTTGTTTTTGCAGGGCATGTTGTGATGTGATATGGTCAAGACGTGATTATATAAATTGTTGTATGAGATGATCATGTTTTGTAATAAAGTTATCGGCAACTGGCATGAGCCATATCATTGTCGCTTTATTGTATGAAATGCAATTGCCATGTAATTGCTTTACTTTATCACTAAGCGATAGCGATAGTCGTGGAAGCAATAGTTGGCGAGACGACAACGATGCTATAATGGAGATCAAGATGTCAAGCCGGTGACGATGGTGATCATAACGGTGCTTTGGAGATGGAGATCAAAGGCACAATATGATGATGGCCATATCATATCACTTATATTGATTGCATGTGATATTTATCCTTTATGCATCTTATTTTGCTTAGTACGGCGGTAGCATTATAAGATGATCTCTCACTAAATTTCAAGGTATAAGTGTTCTCCTTGAGTATGCACCGTTGCTACAGTTCATCGTGCCGAGACACCACGTGATGATCGGGTGTGATAAGCTATACGTTCACATACAACGGGTGCAAGTCAGTTTTGCACAAGCAGAATACTCGGGTTAAACTTGACGAGCCTAGCATATGTAGATACGGCCTCGGAACACTAAGACCGAAAGGTCGAGCGTGAATCATATAGTAGATATGATCAACATAGTGATGTTCACAATTGAAAACTACTCCATCTCATGTGATGATCGGACATGGTTTAGTTGATATGGATCACGTGATCATTTAGATGACTAGAGGGATGTCTATCTAAGTGGGAGTTCTTAAGTAATATGATTAATTGAACTTTAATTTATCATGAACTTAGTACCTGATAGTATTTTGCATGTCTATGTTATTGTAGATAAATGGTTCGTGTTGTTGTTCCGTTGAATTTTAATGCGTTCCTAGAGAAAGCTAAGTTGAAAGATGATGGTAGCAACTACATGTACCAGGTCCGTAACTTGAGGATTATCCTCATTGTTGCATGATACGTCTCAAACATATCTATAATTTTTTATTGTGCCATGCTATTATATTATCTGTTTTGGATGTTTAATGGGCTTTATTATATACTTTTATATTATTTTTGGGACTAACCTACTAACCCAAGGCCCAGTGCAAATTGCTGTTTTTTTGCCTATTTCAATGTTTCGCAGAAAAGGAATATCAAACGGAATCCAAACGGAATGAAACCATTGGGAGAGTTATTTTTGGAACAAACATGATCCGGGGGACTTGGAGTAGACATCCAGAAAGAAGCGAGGCGGCCATAAGGCAGGGAGGCGCGCCTGCCCCCCTGGGCGCGCCCCCCACCCTCGTGGGCCCCTCACAGCTCCACCGACCTACTTCTTCCTCCTATATATATCCATATACCCCGAAAACATCCAGGAGCACCACGAAACCCTATTTCCACCGACGCAACCTTCTGTACCCAATTGATCCCATCTTGGGGTCTTTTCCAGAGCTCCGCCGGAGTGGGAATCGATCACGGAGGGCTTCTACATCAACACCATAGCCTCTCCGATGATGTGTGAGTAGTTTACCACAGACCTTTGGGTCCATAGTTATTATCTAGATGGCTTCTTCTCTCTCTTTGGATCTCAATACAATGTTCTCCTCGATCTTCTTGGAGATCTATTCGATGTAACTCTTTTTTGTGGTGTGTTTGTCAAGATCCGATGAATTGTGGGTTTATGATCAAGTTTATCTATGAGCAATATTTGATTCTTCTCTGAAATCTTTTATGTATGATTGGTTATCTTTGCAAGTCTCTTTGAATTATCAGTTTGGTTTGGCCTACTAGATTGATCTTTCTTGCAATGAGAGAAGTGCTTAGCTTTGGGTTCAATCTTGCGGTGTCCTTTCCCAGTGACAGCAGGGGAAGCAAGGCACGTATTGTATTGTTGCCATCGAGGATAAAAAGATGGGGGTTAAATCATATTGCTTGAGTTTATCCCTCTACATCATGTCATCTTGCCTAATGCGTTACTCTTTTCTTATGAGGGCAACTAAAGAGGGCAAACCTATGGCAAGCATTACTCCAACACCGTGTCCACTTCCCGGACTCCGCCGAAAAGAGGCCATCACGGTAACTCACACGGTTGATTCATTTTAATTAAGTTAAGGTTCAAGTTATCTACAACCGGACATTAACAAATTCCCATCTGCCCATAACCGCGGGCACGGCTTTCGAAAGTTCAAATCCCTGCAGGGGAGTCCCAACTTAGCCCATGACAAGCTCTCACGGTCAACGAAGGAATAGACCTCCTCCCAAGATGTTCCGATCAGACTCGGTACCTCGGTTCTTCAAGACACTTCGACAGGTTAAAACAAGACCAGCAACACCACCCGAATGTGCCGACAAATCCTGATAGGAGTTGCACATATCTCGTTCTCAGGGCACACTCAGATGAGCCAGACGTCGGGTAGGCCAGCCCAGAGTTGCCCCTGGTAGCCCCGGACATCGCTCGGTTGGACCAACACTCAGAGGAGCACTGGCCTGGGGGGGGGCTAAAATAAGATGACCCTCGGGCTCCGGAAACCCAAGGGAAAAAGAGGCTAGGTGGCAAATGGTAAAACCAAGGTTGGGTATTGCTGGAAAATCTTTAATAAAGGCGAACTATCAAGGGGTTCCCATTATCAGCCAACCGCGTAAG
Source organism: Triticum urartu (assembly GCF_003073215.2). Lineage (NCBI taxonomy): Eukaryota > Viridiplantae > Streptophyta > Magnoliopsida > Poales > Poaceae > Triticum > Triticum urartu. Next base: position 15,347,622 of record NC_053025.1, read on the forward strand.
GGACGCAAAAATCCCGGAACATAACACCGATATGACGGAAACTAGGGCGGCAAGAGTGGAACAAAACACTAGGGAGAGGCCGAGCCTTCCACCCTTTACCAAGTATATAGATGCATTAAGATAACAAGATAATATAATGATATCCCAACAAGTAAATAATGTTCCAACAAGGAACGGTCTCCAATCTTCACCTGCAACTAGCAACGCTATAAGAGGGGTTGAGCAAAGTGGTAACATAGCCAATCAACGGTTTGCTAGGACATGGTGGGTTAGAGTTTTGACATGGCAATTTGGGAGGCTTGAAAGCAAGTGGTAGGCATCGTAGCATTGGCATAGCAAAAGAGCGAGCATCTAGCAAAGCAAAGATAGTAGTGATTTCGAGGGTATGATCATCTTGCCTGCAAAGTTGTCAGAGTTGACTGGATCCGGGGGGCTAAAATAAGATGACCCTCGGGCTCCGGAAACCCAAGGGAAAAAGAGGCTAGGTGGCAAATGGTAAAACCAAGGTTGGGTATTGCTGGAAAATCTTTAATAAAGGCGAACTATCAAGGGGTTCCCATTATCAGCCAACCGCGTAAGGGACGCAAAAATCCCGGAACATAACACCGATATGACGGAAACTAGGGCGGCAAGAGTGGAACAAAACACTAGGGAGAGGCCGAGCCTTCCACCCTTTACCAAGTATATAGATGCATTAAGATAACAAGATAATATAATGATATCCCAACAAGTAAATAATGTTCCAACAAGGAACGGTCTCCAATCTTCACCTGCAACTAGCAACGCTATAAGAGGGGTTGAGCAAAGTGGTAACATAGCCAATCAACGGTTTGCTAGGACATGGTGGGTTAGAGTTTTGACATGGCAATTTGGGAGGCTTGAAAGCAAGTGGTAGGCATCGTAGCATTGGCATAGCAAAAGAGCGAGCATCTAGCAAAGCAAAGATAGTAGTGATTTCGAGGGTATGATCATCTTGCCTGCAAAGTTGTCAGAGTTGACTGGATCCTTGAAAGCAAACTCAACGGGCTCCTCGTTAGCGAACCCGTCTCCCGGCTCTACCCAAACAAGACAAATAAGCAACAAGGACACAATCAACCACGTGCAAGGATCAAACAATATGATGCAATGATGGTATGCTATGCGGGATGCGATGCGGGATGCATACGCAAGATTTGACAAGGGATGCATGAAAATGGCCTCAACTTGGGAATCCAAGTGTGCCACTGGAAAGATGAGATGAAATCGCTTGAAAAAGATATAAAGAACGCCGGAATCGGAGTTACGGTTTGGAAATGGCAAGCGATTCAAATATGACCACGTTCTGCGATTTACAGCAAGTAGCCATCGAAATGCAATGAGATGAACCTGCTACAGCACCCAAACATGACAACAAAATACATGGCAGGGAAGCATTCAAGATGCTTAACAAAAGTCTAGCACTGAGCTACAGCTAATTCATCCATTAACAGGTTCAAACAAGCATGTCAAAAATGCATATGGTAAACAGATCTCAGACTTCGTGAAATTAACACTTGTCTGGAATTTCAGATCAGATAGCACTCTTCGGAGCAACAAAACTACATGCTACAGGACCTGAACATGGCAAAGTAAAGCATGGCATGGAGCTACTCAAAGAGCTTAACAAAAGTCCCTTAGTGACCTTGAGCCAAAAGGGATCAGAAAATACAATTGCAAGCATGTGAACATGGCAAAAACATAATCAGTTCTTAGACTTGGTGAAAACTGGAGCATGCTGAAACAGGTATCAAGTAGGCATGTTTACGAGCTCTATGCACTTACTACAGAGCAAGTCATGACAAGCTAAGCATACACCCATCAATAATACACAAAATGCAAGCTATACATGGCAAGAACAATAACATAGCATGCACGGATCAACTACAACATCACCGGCAAAATTGCTAACAAGTAGACAATCTGCCCAGATTCACGAAGTAGCAAAAGTAGAGCTTGATTGACACAAGCTAGGGTCCATAATTGCAAACAAAGGCATGGATGGATAGAGAACTACAAGATTAACAAAACATCCTTACTGATCATCCACAAAAGAGGCACGGATCACTAGGAAACAACATGAACATATGGCCATATGAGATAAATAGCTCAAGGACTTGGTGGAATTGCTAAGTCCCTGAAATCAGCATTAGCAAGTGCCTCACTTTGCAAGCTTGTTCTAGTCACCACACACATCACAAAAATACATGGGTTGCACCTCTGGAAAGATGGAAAAACCCTTAACAAAACATATGTAGAGCTCAAGGGCATATCATGCACACAATAATCATGGCAAAAATGACAAATATCTAAATGGAGCAGCAGATCTGATAATTATCTCAAGTAGCACTCTTCTAACAGCATTTCGGGCATCAAGATGGACTCAAATGAAAATGATGCAATGGAATGAAATGATGTACTCTCTGAGACGAACATTTTGATATGCTATATGCCCAAAATGGAGCTACGGATGCGGAGATATAGCATGATGAAAAAGGGCACATGGATCTGGGAAAACGGGGACTTAGAAGAAAATTTGGACCTCCAGATCTAGGGTTCGGTGGCACGCGGCCTGAGGCGAGTCCGGCGAGGTCGCCGCGGCTCCGGCGAGCCCGATGGAGCGGCGGGGAGGCAGGGGAGGAGTAGATCCGGCCTCCTCCGGCCGGATCCGGTGGCGAGGAGGACGAGGCGGCGCGGGCGCGGTGTCGGCAGCCGGCGGCGAGGCGAACCGCAGCCGCGTGGCAGTACCGGCCAGCGAGGCGAAGGCGGCGAGGCAGCGGCGTTGGGCGGCGGGGCGCAGGAGGCGCGGGGAGGCGGCGACCAGGCCGCGGGGGCCCGCTGCGGGCCGGGCGGGCCGCGGCGGTGGGAGGAGGCGGCGGCCACGTGGCGAGTCCTGAGTGGTCGGGCGCGGCGGCGCGGGCATGTCCAGTGGGTGTGGACACGTCCGGCGGCGGAGGAGACGAAATTTTTAGGGTTTGGGAGAGGGGATTCCGAATTTGGAGGAGGGGTCTATATATAGGCATAGAGGGAGCTAGGAGAGTCCAAATGAGGTGCGGTTTTCGGCCACGCGATCGTGATCGAACGCTCTAGATGATGGAAGGGTTTTGGGGTTTTGGGCCAAATTGGAGGGGTGTTGGGCTGCAACACACACGAGGCCTTTTCGGTCCCTCGGTTAACCGTTGGAGTATCAAACGAAGTCCAAATGGTACGAAACTTGACAGGCGGTCTACCGGTAGTAAACCAAGGCCGCTTGGCAAGTCTCCGGTCCAATCCGGAAATGTTTAATCCCCACACACGAAAGAAAGGTAGAAATGACCACCGGAGGAGAACGAAGCGCCGGAATGCAAAACGGACAACGGGGAAAATGCTCGAATGCATGAGATGAACACGTATGCAAATGCAATGCACATGATGACATGATATGAGATGCATGACAACGACAACAACACATGGAGACAAAAACCTGAACCCGAGAAAATAAAATAACTTAACGCCGGAAACGGCAAGAGTTGGAGTACATATTGGGAAAGTCACATCCGGGGTGTTACAACACTCCACCACTACGAAAGGATCTCGTCCCGAGATCTAGGACTGAAAGAATGCCGGGTACTCAGAACGGAGGTGATCCTCGCGTTCCCAGGTAGCTTCATGGTCGGAATGTGTGGCCACTTGACTTTGAGGAATTTGATTGACTTGTTGTGAGTCTTGCGTTCAGTCTCTTCAAGAATAGCAACTGGGTGCTCACGATAAGAGAGATCTTCTTGGAGCTCAATGTCCTCGAAGTTGACGGTGCGGTCAGGAGTCTTGAAGCACTTTCGGAGCTGAGAGACATGGAACACATCATGAACATTTGCAAAGTTTGAAGGAAGCTCGAGTTGATAGGCGAGGTCGCCTCTCTTGCTGACAATCTTGAAAGGTCCCATGTATCTGGGGGCAAGCTTCCCTTTGATACCGAAGCGACGAGTACCTTTCATAGGAGAGACGCGGAGGTAAACATGACCTCCGATCTCGAAAGCCAAATCACGGTGCTTACTGGCATAGTAGCTCTTCTGGCGGGATTGGGCTGCTTTGAGGTTATCTCGAATGACTTTGCACATTTCCTCTGCCTCTGTGATTAAGTCATTTCCCAAAAGCTGACGTTCACCGGTTTTGGACCAGTTGAGAGGGGTACGGCACTTCCTGCCATACAGAATTTCAAATGGGGCCTTGCCCGAACTTGCTTGAAAACTGTTGTTGTAGGAGAATTCAGCATAAGGAAGACAATCCTCCCACTTCATGCCGAAGGAGATCATACAAGCCCTGAGCATATCTTCAAGAATCTGGTTGACACGCTCGACTTGACCGCTAGTTTGAGGATGGAAAGCTGTGCTGAAGCGGATGTTGGTGCCCATGGCCTTCTGAAAAGAATCCCAAAACTTGGAGGTAAAGATGCTGCCACGGTCTGAAGAGATCACTTGTGGAATACCGTGCAGAGAGACAATTCGAGAGGTATAGAGTTCCGCCAATTGAGCTGCAGTGATTGACTCTTTGATAGGCAGAAAATGAGCCACTTTGGTGAGTTTGTCGATGACAACGAATATAGCATCATTGCCCCGCTTGGACTTTGGAAACCCGGTCACGAAGTCCATTTCAATGTGGTCAAACTTCCATTCTGGAATGGCAAGAGGTTGGAGGAGACCAGTTGGCCTTTGGTGTTCTGCCTTCACTCTTCTGCAGACATCACACTCATTCACGAATTGAGCAATCTCGCGCTTCATTCGAGTCCACCAATAAGCGTGCTTGAGGTCCTGATACATCTTCGTGCTCCCAGGTTGGATGGAGAGGAGAGAATTGTGAGCCTCGTTCATGATCACTTTACGAAGTTCACCTTTGGGCACAACAATACGATCCTCAAAGAAGAGAGTATCCTTGTCATCAAGGCGGTAGCACTTGTACTTGGGTTGACTCTTGGCAATCCCAATCTTCACCTTTTTCACCATAGCATCAAGAAGCTGGGCTTGGCGAATCTGGTCTTCCAATGTAGGAGAGACTTGAAGGTTGGCGAGGAAACCTTGAGGAACAACTTGCAGATTAAGTTTGCGGAAAGCTTCACAAAGCTCGGGTTGATAAGGCTTGAGAATCAAACTGTTGCAATAAGCCTTTCTGCTCAATGCGTCCGCAATCACATTGGCCTTGCCTGGAGTATACTCGATACTCGTATTATACTCTTGAATCATTTCGACCCATCGAGTTTGCCTGAGGTTGAGATTAGGCTGAGTGAAGATGTACTTGAGACTCTTGTGGTCAGTGAAAATGTCCACTTTTCTTCCCAATAAGAGATGTCTCCAAGTCAAAAGAGCATGCACAACTGCCGCCAACTCGAGATCATGAGTGGGGTAGTTCTTCTCATTGGGCTTCAACTGGCGAGAGGTATAAGCAACAACTTTCTTCTCTTGCATCAACACTGCGCCAAGACCTTGGAGAGAGGCATCACAAAAGACCTCATACGGCTTGGATTCATCAGGCGGAGTCAGAACTGGAGCAGTGATCAATTTCTCTTTCAAAGTGTTGAAAGCAATGTCACACTCCGGAGACCAAACATACTTGACGTGCTTCTGGAGAAGATTTGAGAGAGGCTTCGCGATCTTAGAAAAGTTTTCAACGAATCTTCGACAGTAGCTTGCGAGACCGAGGAAGCTAGGGAGTTGCTTCGCGTTCTGAGGAGGTTCCCAATTCACAATTGCAGACACCTTCTCAGGATTCACGGCAATGCCCTTGGCAGAGATGATATGACCAAGATAAAGAACCTCATCGAGCCAAAATTCGCACTTGGAGAACTTGGCGTAGAACTGGTGTTCCTCAACTTATCGAGTACCAAACGCAAGTGCTTGGCATGATCTTCCTTGTTCTTCGAGAAAACCAGAATGTCGTCAAGATAGACCAAAACGAAGTCATTGGTGTAGGCGTTGAAGATGAAGTTCATCATGCGAGAGAACGTCGGAGGAGCGTTGACGAGGCCAAAAGACATGACAGTGTATTCATATGAACCATAGCTTGTCCTGAAAGCCGTCTTGGGAATATCTTGCTCACGGATTCGAATCTGATGATAACCCATACGGAGATCAATCTTGGAGAATACTTGAGCACCTTTGAGTTGTTCTAACAGCTCGTTGATGTTGGGAAGTGGGTATTTGTTCTTGATGGTCTTCTTGTTCAATGGACGGTAGTCAACACAAAGTCGGTCCGTTCCATCCTTCTTCTTCACAAAAAGAACACCACAACCCCACGGAGAAGAACTAGGCCGAATAAGACCCATTCTCTCTTGAATATCGAGTTGCTTCTTCAGCTCCTTCAACTCTTCAGGTCCGAGCTTGTAAGGACGCTTGCACACAGGTTCCGTACCGGGCTCAAGATCAATGACGAATTCAACTGGCCGGTGCGGAGGCATTCCTGGAAGCTCTTCTGGAAAGACGTCTTGATATTCGCAAACGACTGGAATTTGCGAGATAGCATCCATTTCACCCTTCTCATTGAGAGAAAATAGACGGATGGTATCATCACGAGCGACAAAGACAATTACATCCTCAGACGAATGAGTCAATTGAATCTGCCTAGCTGCACAATCAAGATGTGCCTTGTGCTTAGAAAGCCAATCCATTCCGAGAATAAGATCAATGTCCGAGTTACCAAGAACCACCAGAGAAGAGAGAAACTTGTAATCGCCCAACGTGATAGTAACATCCGGGGCCATAGCGCTTGCATTCATGAATTTACCCGGAGAAACAACAGATAACTGTCTAGGCAAATCTTGTAAAGATAACTCATGCTTAGAAACAAATGGTCTCGATATGAAACAATGCAATGCACCAGTGTCAAAAAGAACTTTGGCAGGAATATCGTTAACAGGAAGGTTACCCATAATGACGTCTGACGAGTCCTCTGCCTGACCTGCATTCATCAAGTTGACCTTGCCGGACTTGGTGTTATGCTTGACGATAGCTGTACTTGCCGATCTGACAGGAGGAGGAGGAGGAAGACGCCTCTGGTTGAGACACTTGTTGGCATAGTGACCCTTCTGTTGGCACTTGTTGCACGTGACCTCTCAAAGTGGACGGTGGTACGGAGCACTCGATCTTGGAGCTTGAGACGAAGTCTTGTTCTGAAAGCCAGGGTTGGGTGGGTGGGAGGATCCACTGCCACCTTTGCTCTTCTGCTGATACGGCTGACGGAATGGAGGAGGAGGAAGCCAATACTTCTGCTGCTTGGCCACTTGAGTAGAGGAAGGAGTAGCATCTCTGACTCGCTTCTTGGAAGCATCACACCTCAGTTGAGCGGCCTCTTGCTTCAGTGCCATGTTGTAGAACTCATCGTACCTCAAGGGGTCAAAGAGAACAAGAGCTAGCTGGATTTCTTCTCTAAGACCACCCCTGAACTGGTATATCATGCTCTTCTCATCAGGGACGTCCTGCTTGGCAAAGGGGGCGAGCTTCTGAAACAACTTGTTGTAGTCATAGACAGACAAAGAGCCTTGCTTCAGGTTGCGGAATTCCTCACGCTTGCTTTCAACCACGCTCTGAGGAATATGATGAGCTTTGAAATCTTGGCGGAATTCATCCCAAGTGATCACACGTCCACCTCTGGAATCCTTGTACTGCTGGAACCATTCTGCAGCTTGATCTTTGAGTTGGAAAGAAGTGAACTTGACGAAGTCCTCAGGCCTGACATTACTGCACTCGAAATGCTTGCACAGATCCACGAGCCAATCGTCAGCATCGGTTGCCTCAACACAATTGCTGAAAGTCATTGGCCCATTACCAAGGAACTGATTGAGTGTAGCAAAGTGATTCTGATTGTTGCCTTGGTTCCCTTGGTTGCCTTGATTGCGCTCTTGAAGAATTTGCATGATCAACTGTGTGTTTGCATTGGTTGCGGCCATCACAGCTTGCCATGCCTCCGGAGGAGGTGGAGGTGGTGGCGGATCTTGATTCTGATTCTGATTGGTGCTCTTAGCGGGATCCATCCTGAAGAGGTTGACCACCGTTAGCACATAGACAGATAAATGAAACTGAATCCAACAGAATGAAAATTGCAACATATAGTCTTCACATCCGAACGAAATGAACAAATGCATTCCTCTTGAAATGGTCACATATCCATAAATTGAGAAGCCACGTAGAATTTAGGTAGAGAGATAAATCAACAAGGTACGGATCAAGAACGAATACTCGGTAAGAAATCCCAATCTCAAACCAAATATCCGTGGAAGAAGAACTAGAGCTACAAGAATTCCCACATATGAAACTCCCGAACCTTTCCGGTTATGCAATCAGGTGTTGGGGATACAGGGGAAGCATAATATCTCACCCAAATCTAGCAAATCCTACATCCAGCTGTATCCATCCTTCAACACATAACCGAGAAAAACTTCGGAAACCATCTACCTCAACCTTCGAAAAGCATCCGCTATACAAGTTATGGCGATACTCCCGAACTCCCGCCCCAGTACTGGGTGGCGTCGAGGTTATCTCACCAACGAACTGCATAAAAGAGATTTTTGATGTCGGCGTACTAAACTCAGGTATTCCAGAACTGCAATGATAAAATTATGACGACAACACCTCAGAGCTCAACTCCCCAGGACACTTCCACAAAACCCCTGACAGGAGGCACCAAGACAATGTTCTCATCATAAAACCATCGGAACGATTCCAAGATACCCGCGTGATCCTAAAAAAAATTAGTGAAATTTGAGAAGAGAAGAGTCAAAACTCTACGTCAGGATGCCTTACCAGAGCGATGAGGAGACTGGGAAGTAAAAAGAATTCCTAAATTCTCCGATATATAATTCCTAAATGACTCAAAACATTTTTCTAGACACAACTCGGCCGCTAATAACGATCAAGCCATGGCGCTCCTAAGGTCGGGGAAGGCTCTGATACCAACTTGTAACACCCTCGATGAAACTATATCTCCCACGTGTCGAGGCACGACTTAGAGGCATAATCGCATTGAAGGCATATGTCGCAAGTTAGGCAATCTTCATAACATCCCATGTAATATAAATAATAAAGGGGAGATAACATAGTTGGCTTACACTCGCCATGTCAATCAAGTACATAAAATAGCATTACATCATCCAACACTCATGGCCCGACTACGGCGCCAAAATAAAAGATAACCCAACATGCGACACGGTCCCGATCACCCCCAACTAGGCACCACTACTGATCATCAGGGAAAGACACGTAGTATCGTTGAGAGTCCTCGTCGAACTCCCACTTGAGCTCAAGCGCGTCACCTGGAGCGGAATCATCAGGCCCTGCATCTGGTGTAATAGTAATCTGTGAGCCACAGGGACTCAGCAATCTCGCACCCTCGTGATCAAGACTATTTAAGCTTATAGGTAAGGCAAGGTAAAATATGTGGAGCTGCGGCAAGCGACTAGCATATATGGTGGCTATCCTGTTCGCAAAAGAGAGCGAGAAGAGAAGGCAAAGCGTGAACGCACAACTAAAGAGGGCAAACCTGCGTCAAGCATTACTCCAACACCGTGTCCACTTCCCGGACTCCGCCGAAAAGAGGCCATCACGGTAACTCACACGGTTGATTCATTTTAATTAAGTTAAGGTTCAAGTTATCTACAACCGGACATTAACAAATTCCCATCTGCCCATAACCGCGGGCACGGCTTTCGAAATTTCAAATCCCTACAGGGGAGTCCCAACTTAGCCCATGACAAGCTCTCACGGTCAACGAAGGAATAGACCTCCTCCCAAGACGTTCCGATCAGACTCGGTACCTCGGTTCTTCAAGACACTTCAACAGGTTAAAACAAGACCAGCAACACCACCCGAATGTGCCGACAAATCCCGATAGGAGTTGCACATATCTCGTTCTCAGGGCACACTCAGATGAACCAGACGTCGGGTAGGCCAGCCCAGAGTTGCCCCTGGTAGCCCCGGACATCGCTCGGTTGGACCAACACTCAGAGGAGCACTGGCTTGGGGGGGCTAAAATAAGATGACCCTCGGGCTCCGGAAACCCAAGGGAAAAAGAGGCTAGGTGGCAAATGGTAAAACCAAGGTTGGGTATTGCTGGAAAATCTTTAATAAAGGCGAACTATCAAGGGGTTCCCATTATCAGCCAACCGCGTAAGGGACGCAAAAATCCCGGAACATAACACCGATATGACGGAAACTAGGGCGGCAAGAGTGGAACAAAACACTAGGGAGAGGCCGAGCCTTCCACCCTTTACCAAGTATATAGATGCATTAAGATAACAAGATAATATAATGATATCCCAACAAGTAAATAATGTTCCAACAAGGAACGGTCTCCAATCTTCACCTGCAACTAGCAACGCTATAAGAGGGGTTGAGCAAAGTGGTAACATAGCCAATCAACGGTTTGCTAGGACATGGTGGGTTAGAGTTTTGACATGGCAATTTGGGAGGCTTGAAAGCAAGTGGTAGGCATCGTAGCATTGGCATAGCAAAAGAGCGAGCATCTAGCATAGCAAAGATAGTAGTGATTTCGAGGGTATGATCATCTTGCCTGCAAGTTGTCAGAGTTGACTGGATCCTCGAAACCAAACTCAACGGGCTCCTCGTTAGCGAACTCGTCTCCCGGCTCTACCCAAACAAGACAAACAAGCAACAAGGACACAATCAACCACGTGCAAGGATCAAAACAATATGATGCAAGATGGTATGCTATGCGGGATGCGATGCGGGATGCATATGCAAGATTTGACAAGGATGCATGAACCTGGCCTCAACTTGGAAATCCAAGTGTGCCACTGGAAAGATGAGATGAAATCGCTTGAAACGATATAAAGAACGCCGGAATCGGAGTTACGGTTTGGAAATGGCAAGCGATTCAAATATGACCAGGTCTGCGATTTACAGCAAGTAGCCATCTAAATGCATGAGATGAACATGCTACAGCACCCAAACATGACAACAAAAAATACATGGCAGGGATGCATTCAAGATTGCTTAACAAAAGTCTAGCACTGAGCTACGGCCAATTCATCCATTAACAGGTTCAAACAAGCATGGCAAAAATGCATATGGTAAACAGATCTCAGACTTAGTGAAATTAACACTTGTCTGGAATTTCAGATCAGATAGCACTCTTCGGAGCAACAAAACTACATGCTACAGGACCTGAACATGGCAAAGTAAAGCATGGCAATGGAGCTACTCAAAGAGCTTAACAAAAGTCCCTTAGTGACCTTGAGCCAAAAGGGATCAGAAAATACAATTGCAAGCATGTGAACATGGCAAAAACATAATCAGTTCTCAGACTTGGTGAAAACTGGAGCATGCTGAAACAGATATCAAGTAGGCATGTTTAGCAAGCTCGATGCACTCACTACAGAGCAAGTCATGACAAGCTAAGCATACACCCATCATAATACACAAAATGCAAGCTAGACATGGCAAGAACAATACATAGCATGCACGGATCAACTACAACACATCCTCGGCAAAATCGCTAACAAGTAGACAATCTGCCCAGATTCACGAAGTAGCAAAAGTAGAGCTCGATTGACTCAAGCTAGGGTGCTCCATAATTGCAAACAAAGACATGGATGGATAGAGCACTACAAGATTAACAAAACATCCTTACTGATCATCCTCAAAAGAGGCACGGATCACTAGGAAACAACATGAACATATGGCATCATGAGATAAACAGCTCAAGGACTTGGTGAATTGCTAAGTCCCTGAAATCACATTACCAAGTGCCTCACTTTGCAAGCTTGCTAGTCACCACACACATCACAAAAATACATGGGTTGCACCTCTGGAAAGATGGCAAAACCCTTAACAAAACATATGTAGAGCTCATGGGCATATCATGCACACAATAATCATGGCAAAAATGACAAATATCTAAAATGGAGCAGCAGATCTGACAATTATCTCAAGTAGCACTCTTCTAACAGCATTTCGGGCATCAAGATGAACTCAAATGAAAATGATGCAATGGATGAAATGATGTACTCTCTGAGACGAACATTTTGATATGCTATATGCCCAAAACGGAGCTACGGATGGAGATATAGCACGATGAACAAGGGCACATGGATCTGGGAAAACGGGGACTTAGAAGAAAATTTGGACCTCCAGATCTAGGGTTCGGTGGCACGCGGCCCGAGGCGAGTCCGGCGAGGTCGCCGCGGCTCCGGCGAGCCCAATGGAGCGGCGGGGAGGCAGGGGAGGAGTAGATCCGGCCTCCTTCGGCCGGATCCGGTGGCGAGGAGGACAGGCGGCGCGGGCGCGGTGTCGGCGGAGCGGGGCGGCGCGGTGTCGGCGGCCGGCGGCGAGGCGAACGCCGCGTGGTGGCACGGCCGTGAGGCGAAGGCGGCGAGGCAGCGGCGTGGCGGCGGGGCGCAGGAGGCGCGGGGAGCGGCGACCGGGCCGCGGGGGCCCGCTGCGGGCCGGGCGGGCCGGGGCGGTGGGAGGAGGCGGCGGCCACGTGGCGAGTCCTGAGTGGTCGGCGTGCGCGGCGCGGGCGTGTCCGGCGGGGTGTGGACACGTCCGGCGGCGGAGGAGACGAAATTTTTAGGGTTTGGGAGAGGGGATCCGCGAATTTAGAGGAGGGGTCTATATATAGGCATAGAGGGAGCTAGGAGAGTCCAAATGAGGTGCGGTTTTCGGCCACGCGATCGTGATCGAACGCTCTAGATGATGGAGAGGGTTTAGGTGGGTTTTGGGCCAAATTGGAGGGGTGTTGGGCTGCAACACACACGAGGCCTTTTCGGTCCCTCGGTTAACCGTTGGAGTATCAAACGAAGTCCAAATGGTACGAAACTTGACAGGCGGTCTACCGGTAGTAAACCAAGGCCGCTTGGCAAGTCTCGGTCCAATCCGGAAATGTTTAATCCCCACACACGAAAGAAAGGTAGAAATGACCACTGGAGGAGAACGAAGCGCCGGAATGCAAAACGGACAACGGGGAAAATGCTCGAATGCATGAGATGAACACATATGCAAATGCAATGCACATGATGACATGATATAAGATGCATGACAACGACAACAACACAGGGAGAGAAAAACCCGAACCCGAGAAAATAAAATAACTTAACGCCGGAAACGGCAAGAGTTGGAGTACATATTGGGAAAGTCACATCTGGGGTGTTACAGGAGGGCAGCCGCAAACTAGCCCCTGGCCTCTCCCTCTCCCTCCCGTGACACTCCTCCATCTCCATGTGCTTGGTGAAGCCCTGCCGAGATCGCCGTAGTTTCCACCACCACGCCGTCGTGCTGCTGGATCTCCATCAACCTCTCCTTCCCCCTTGCTGTATCAAGTTGGAGGAGACGTCTTCCCAACCGTACGTGTGTTGAACGCGGAGGTGCCGTCCGTTCGGCGCTAGGTCATCGGTGATTTGGATCACGACGAGTACGACTCCATCAACCCCGTTCTCTTGAACGCTTCCGCGCGCGATCTACAAGGGTATGTAGATGCACTCCTCTCTCCCTCGTTGCTAGATGACTCCATAGATTGATCTTGGTGATGCATAGAAAATTTTAAAATTCTGCTACGTTCCCCAACAATGATACGCTCTTTCACACATAAACCTCCTTATATCTTCCTCAAAACAGCCACCATACCTAGCTATTATGGCATTTCCATAGCAATTCTGAGATATATTGCCATGCAACTTTCCATCATTCCGTTCATCATGACACATTCATTATTGTCATATTGCTTAGCATGATCATGTAGTTGACATAGTATCTGTGACAAAGCAACCTTTCATAATTCTTTCATACATGTCACTCTTGGTCCATTGCATATCCCGGTACACCGCCGGAGGCTTTCATATAGAGTCATCTTTGTTCTAGTATCGAGTTGTAATCATTGAGTTGTAAATAAATAGAAGTGTGATGATCATCATTTTCTAGAGCATTGTCCAAGTGAGGAATAAAAAAAAGAGAAAGGCCATAAAAAAGAGAAAGGCCATAAAAAAGAGAAGGCCCAAAAAATGAGAGAAAAAGAGAGAAGGGACAATGTTACTATCCTTTGCCACACTTGTGCTTCCAAGTAGCACCATAATCTTCATATTAGAGAGTCTCTTGTTTTGTCACTTTCATATACTAGTGGGAATTTTTCATTATAGAACTTGGCTTGTATATTCCAACAACGGGCCTCCTCAAGTGCCCTAGGTCTTCGTGAGCAAGCAAGTTGGATGCACACCCACTAGTTTCTTTTGTTGAGCGTTCATACATTTATAGCTCTAGTGCATCCGTTGCATGGCAATCCCTACTCCTTGCATTAACATCAATCAGTGTGCATCTCCATAGCCCATTGATTAGCCTCGTTGATGTGAGACTTTCTCCTTTTTGTCTTCTCCACATAACCCCCCTCATTATATTCTATTCCACCTATAGTGCTATGTCCATGGCTCACACTCATATATTGCATGAAAGTTTATAGGTTTGAGATTACTAAAGTATGAAACAATTGCTTGGCTTGTCATCGGGGTTGTGCATGATGAGAGCATTCTTGTGTGACGAAAATGAAACATGACTAAACTATATGATTTTGTAGGGATGAACTTTCTTTGGCCATGATAATTTGAGAAGACATAATTGCTTAGTTAGTATGCTTGAAGTATTATTATTTTTATGTCAACATGAACTTTTGTCTTGAATCTTTCGGATCTGAATATTCATACCACAATTAAGAATAATTACATTAAAATTATGCCAAGTAGCACTCCGCATCAAAATTTTTGTTTTTATCATTTACCTACTCGAGGACGAGCAGGAATTGAGCTTGAGGATGCTTGATATGTCTCCAACGTATCTATAATTTTTGATTGCTCCATGCTATATTATCTACTGTTTTGGACATTATTGGGCTTTATTATCCACTTTTATATTATTTTTGGGACTAACCTATTAACCGGAGACCCAGCCCGGAATTGTTGTTTTTTGCCTGTTTTAGGGTTTCGAAGAAAAGGAATATCAAACGGAGTCCAAACGGAATGAAACCTTTGGGAACGTGATTTTCTCAACGAACAAGACCCGGGAGACTTGGACCCTACGTCAAGAAAGAAAAGAGGAGGCCACGAGGTAGGGGGCGCGCTTGCCAACCCTACGCGCGCCCTCCACCCTCATGGGCCCTCTGTTGCTCCGCCGACGTACTCCTTCCTCCTATATATATCCACGTACCCCCAAACGATCAGAAACGGAGCCAAAACCCTAATTCCACCGCCGTAACTTTCTGTATCCACGAGATCCCATCTTGGGGCATGTTCCGGAGCTCCGCCGGAGGGGGCATCGATCATGGAGGGCTTCTTCATCAACACCATAGCCCCTCCGATGAAGTGTGAGTAGTTCACCTCAGACCTATGGGTCCATAGTTAGTACATATATGGCTTCTTCTCTCTTTTTGGATCTCAATACAATGTTCTCCCCCTCTCTTGTGGAGATCTATTCGATGTAATCTTCTTTTTGCGGTGTGTTTGTTGAGACCGATGAATTGTGGGTTTATGATCAAGTCTATCTATGAATAATATTTGAATCTACTCTGAATTCTTTTATGTATGATTGGTTATCTTTGCAAGTCTCTTCGAATTATCAGTTTGGTTTGGCCTACTAGATTGATCTTTCTTGCAATGGGAGAAGTGCTTAGCTTTGGGTTCAATCTTGCGGTGTCCTTTCCCGGTGACAGTAAGGGCAGCAAGGCACGTATTGTATTGTTGCCATCGAGGATAACAAGATGGGGTTTTCTTCATATTGCATGAGTCTATCCCTCTACATCATGCCATCTTGCTTAAGGCGTTACTCTATTTTTAACTTAATACTCTAGATGCATGCTGGATAGCGGTCGATGAGTGGAGTAATAGTAGTAGATGCAGGCAGGAGTCGGTCTACTTGTCTCGGACGTGATGCCTATATACATGATCATATCTAGATATTCTCATAACTATGCTCAATTCTGTCAATTGCTCAACAGTAATTTGTTCACCCACCGTAGAATACTTATGCTCTAGAGAGAAGCCACTAGTGAAACCTATGCCCCTGGGTCTATCTTTATCATATTGATCTCCTACTACTTAGTTATTTCCTTTGCTATTTACTTTGCCTTTATTTTACTTTGCATCTTTATCATAAAAATACCAAAAATATTATCTTATCATATCTTTCAGATCTCACTCTCGTAAGTGGCCTTATAGGGATTGACAACCCCTATTTGCGTTGGTTGCGAGGATTTATTTGTTTTGTGCATGTACAAGGGACTCGTGTGTAGCCTCCTACAGGATTGATACCTTGGTTCTCAAAAACTGAGGGAAATACTTACGCTACTTTGCTGCATCATCCCTTCCTCTTCGAGGAAAAACAACGCAGTGCTCAAGACGTAGAAATAACCCTTTCCTCTTCAAGGGAAAACCAACGCAGTGCTCACGAGGTAGCACTTCACAGAGGAATTACGTCCTGGAAGCACCGTTAGGTGCAAAGCCTGCTGCAGGAGCAACACCAGATGTTGTGAACATCTGGTAGAGCAAAGCTGATGACTGATGTCTACTACACAACCTTCTTCTTGTAGACATTGTTGGGCCTCCAAGTGCAGAGGTTTGTAGGACAGTAGCAAATTTCCCTCAAGTGGATGACCTAAGGTTTATCAATCCGTAGGAGGCGTAGGATGAAGATGGTCTCTCTCAAGCAACCCTGCAACCAAATAACAAAGAGTCTCTTGTGTCCCCAACACACCCAATACAATGGTAAATTGTATAGGCGCACTAGTTCGGTGAAGAGATGGTGATACAAGTGGTATATGGATGGTAGATAAAGGTATTTGTAATCTGAAAATATAAAAACAGCAAGGTAGCAAGTGATAAAAGTGAGCACAAACGGTATTGCAATGCGTTGAAACAAGGCCTAGGGTTCATACTTTCGCTAGTGTAAGTTCCCTCAACAATGATAACATAATTGGATCACATAACTATCCCTCAACATGCAACAAAGAGTCACTCCAAAGTCACTAATAGCGGAGAACGAACGAAGAGATTATGGTAGGGTACGAAACCACCTCAAAGTTATTCTTTCCAATCAATCCGTTGGGCTATTCCTATAAGTGTCACAAACATCCCTAGAGTTCGTACTAGAATAACACCTTAAGACACAAATCAACCAAAACCCTAATGTCACCTAGATACTCCAATGTCACCTCAAGTATCCGTGGGTATGATTATACGATATGCGTCACACAATCTCGGATTCATCTATTCAACCAACACATAGAACCTCAAAGAGTGCCCCAAAGTTTCTACCGGAGAATCATGACGAAAACGTGTGCCAACCCCTATGCATAGGTTCATGGGCGGAACCCGCAAGTTGATCACCAAAACATACATCAAGTGAATCACGTGGTATCCCATTGTCACCACAGATACGCACGGCAAGACATACATCAAGTGTTCTCAAATCTTTAAGGACTCAATCCGATGAGATAACTCCAAAGGGGAAACTCAATTCATTACAAGAGAGAAGAGGGGGAGGAGAAACATAAGATCCAACTATAATAGCAAAGCTCACGATACATCAAGATCGTGCCAAATCAAGAACACGAGAGAGAGAGAGAGATCAAACACATAGCTACTGATACATACCCTCAGCCCCGAGGGAGAACTACTCCCTCCTTGTCATGGAGAGCACTGTGATGGTGAAGATGGCCACCGGAGAGGGATTCCCCCTCCGGAAGGGTGCCGGAATGGGTCTAGATTGGCTTTCGGTGGCTATGAAGGCTTCTGGCGGCGGAACTCCCGATCTATTGTGCTCTCGGATGTTTTTAGGGTATATGGAGATATATAGGCGGAAGAAGTACGTCAAGGGGGCCACGAGGGCCCACGAGGGTGGAGGGCGCGCCCAGGGGGGTGGGCGCGCCCCCTACCTTGTGGCCTCCTCGAAGCTTCCCTTACGTGGATTCCAAGTCTCCCGGGTTGCTTTCCTTCCAAAAATAAGTTCCGTGAAGTTTTAGGTCAATTGGACTCCGTTTGATTTTCCTTTTCTGTGATACTCTAAAACAAGGAAAAACAGAAACTGGCACTAGGCTCTGGGTCAATAGGTTAGTCCCAAAAATAATATAAAAGTGTATGATAAAGCCCATAAACATCCAAAGTTGATAATATAATAGCATGGAACAATCAAAAATTATAGATACGTTGGAGACGTATCAATGACTACTCGATAGTTCAGTGTGCCATTCTTTATGGCTTAGAATCTGAACTTCAACGACGTTTTGAATGTCATGGAGCATATGAGATGTTCCAGGAGTTCAAGTTAATATTTCAAGCAAATGCCCGAATTGAGATATATGAAGTCTCCAATATGTTCTATAGCTGCAAGATGGAGGAGAATAGTTCTATCAGTGAACATATACTCAGAATGTCTGGGTACCACTGGACTCAACTGAGAGTTAATCTTCCTGATGATAGTGTCATTGACAGAGTTCTTCAATCACTGCCACCAAGCTACAAAAGCTTCGTGATGAACTATAATATGCAAGGGGTGGATAAGACAATTCCCGAGCTCTTCGCAATGCTAAAGGTTGCGGAGGTACAAATCAAGAAGGAGCATCAAGTGTTGATGGTAAACAAAACCACTAGTTTCAAGTAAAGGGACAAAGGGAAGAAAAAGGGAACTTCAAGAAGAACGGCAAGCAAGTTGCTGCTCAAGTGAAAAAACCCAAGTCTGGACCTAAGTCTGAAACTGAGTGCTTCTACTGCAAAGGGACTGGTCACTGGAAGCGGAACTTCCCCAAGTATTTGGCGGATAAGAAGGATGGCAAAGTGAAAGGTATATTTGATATACATGTTATTGATGTGTACCTTACTAATGCTCGCAGTAGCGCCTGAGTATTTGATACTGGTTCTGTTGCTAATATTTGCAACTCAAAACAGGGGCTATGGATTAAGCGGAGATTGGCTAAGGACAAGGTGATGATGCGCATGGGAAATGGTTCCAAAGTCAATGTGATCGCGGTCGACACGCTACCTCTACATCTACCTTCGGGATTAGTATTAGACCTGAATAATTGTTATTTGGTGCCAGCGTTAAGCATGAACACTATATCTGGATCTTGTTTGATGCGAGGTTATTCATTTAAATCAGAGAATAATGGTTGTTCTATTTATATGAGTAATATCTTTTATGGTCATGCACCCTTGATGAGTGGTCTATTTTATTGAATCTCGATAGTAGTGATACACATATTCATAGTATTGAAGCCAAAAGATATAAGTTTAATAATGATAGTGCAAATTATTTGTGGCACTGCCGTTTAGGTCATATTGGTGTAAAGTGCATGAAGAAACTCCATGCTGATGGACTTTTGGAATCACTTGATGCTTGCGAACCATGCCTCATGGGCAAGATGACTAAGACTCCGTTCTCCGGAACAATGGAGCATGCAACAGACTTGTTGGAAATAATGCATATTGATGTATGCGGCCCGATGAGTGTTGATGCTCGCGGCGGGGATCATTATTTTTTGACCTTCACATATGATTTGAGCATATATGGGTATATCTACTTGATGAAACATAAGTCTGAAACATTTGAAAAGTTCAAAGAATTTCAGAGTGAAGTGGAAAATCATCGTAATAAGAAAATTAAGTTTCTACAATCTGATCGTGGAGGTGAATATTTGAGTTATGAGTTTGGTCTTCATTTGAAACAATGCGGAATAGTTTCGCAACTCACGCCACCTAGAACACCACAGTGTAATGGTGTGTCCGAACGTCGTAACCGCACTTTATTAGATATGGTGCGATCTATGATGTCTCTTACTGATTTACCACTATCATTTTGGGGTTATGCTTTAAAGACGTATGCATTATTGTTACACCATCGAAATCCGTTGAGACGACACCATATGAACTGTGGTTTGGCAAGAAACCCAAGTTGTCGTTTCTTAAATTTTGGGGTTGCAATGCTTATGTGAAAAAGCTTCAACCTTGATAAGCTCGAACCCAAATCGGAGAAATGTGTCTTCATAGGATACCTAAAGGAGACTGGTGGGTACACCTTCTATCATAGATCCGAAGGCAATATATTTGTTTCTAAGAATGGATCCTTTCTAGAGAAGGAGTTTCTCTCGAAAGAAGTGAGTGGGAGGAAAGTAGAACTTGATGAGGTAACTGTACCTTCTCCCTTATTGGAAAGTAGTTCATCACAGAAATCAGTTCCAGTGATTCCTACACCAATTAGTGAGGAAGCTAATGATGATTGATACGTCCACAACGTATCTATATTTTTTGATTGCTCCATGCTATATTATCTACTGTTTTGGACATTATTGGGCTTTATTATCCATTTTTATATTATTTTTGGGACTAACCTATTAACCGGAGGCCCAGCCCAGAATTGCTGTTTTTTGCCTGTTTTAGGGTTTCGAAGAAAAGGAATATCAAATGGAGTCCAAACAGAATGAAACCTTCGGGAACGTGATTTTCTCAACGAATAAGACAGAGAGACTTGGACCCTAAGTCAAGAAAGGAAACAGGAGGCCACGAGGTAGGGGGGCGTGCCCATCCCCACAAGGCACGCCCTCCACCCCCTGTTGCTCCACCGACGTACTCCTTCCTCCTATATATACCTACGTACCCCCAAATGATCAGATATGGAGCCAAAACCCTAATTCCACCGCCGCAACTTTCTGTATCCACGAGATCCCATCTTGGGGCCTGTTCCGGAGCTCCGCCGAAGGGGGCATCAATCACGGAGGGCTTCTACAT
This sequence comes from Triticum urartu, assembly GCF_003073215.2. Classification (NCBI taxonomy): domain Eukaryota; kingdom Viridiplantae; phylum Streptophyta; class Magnoliopsida; order Poales; family Poaceae; genus Triticum; species Triticum urartu. The sequence continues at coordinate 15,368,374 of NC_053025.1, forward strand.
CAACACATAGCCCCTCCGATGAAGTGTGACTAGTTCACCTCAGACCTACGGGTCCATAGTTAGTAGCTAGATGGCTTCTTCTCTCTTTTTGGATCTCAATACAATGTTCTCCCCTCTCTTGTGGAGATCTATTCGATGTAATCTTCTTTTTGCAGTGTGTTTGTTGAGACCTATGAATTGTGGGTTTATGATCAAGTCTATCTATGAATAATATTTGAATCTTCTCTGAATTCTTTTATGTATGAATAATATTTGAATACTTATGCTCTTGAGAGAAGCCACTAGTGAAACCTATGGCCCCCAGGTCTATCTTTATCATATTGATCTCCTATTACTTAGTTATTTCCTTTGCTATTTACTTTGCCTTTATTTTACTTTGCATCCTTTATCATAAAAATACCAGAAATATTACCTTATCATATCTATCAGATATCACTGTCGTAAGTGGCCTTATAGGGATTGACAACCCCTATTTGCGTTGGTTGCGAGGATTTATTTGTTTTGTGCAGGTGTGAGGGACTCGCCCGTAGCCTCCTACTGGATTGATACCTTGGTTCTCAAAAACTGAGGGAAATACTTACGCTACTTTGTTGCATCATCCCTTCCTCTTCGGGGAAAACCAACGCAGTGCTCAAGAGGTAGCAAGAAGGATTTTTGGCGCCGTTGCCGGGGAGGTCTACGCAAAAGTCAACATACCAAGTACCCATCACATACCCTTATCTCCCGCATTACATTATTTTCCATTCGCCTCTCGTTTTCCTCTCCCCCACTTCACCCTTGCCATTTTATTCGCCCTCTCTCTCTATCCTCCCTCTCTATTTGCCTCTTTTTGTTCGCTTGCTTTTTGTTTGCTTGTGTGTTAGTTTGCTTGCTTGTCATGATGGCTCTACCTAAATTTGGTGAGCTTCACCTTAAAAGATTAGAAGAGATCGAAAGCAATGTCAGGAGTTTCATGGTCTTGCAATTTGAACATAATAGTTTCTTCAGAAACGAGCTTAAAGAACAGAAAAGTTTTATGAGTTTTATGAATAAAGAGCTTGATGATATGTCTAAAGAATTCGATGGTTTAAGATCCCAAATTGTTCATCTTGAGAAATTATCTGCTGAAATTTCGGATAGGCAGGCTACCTTAATTAATAAGATGGCCGCTAAACCGAATTGCTATGAAAATAAAGATGAAGATCTAAAAGTTATTGATGTGTCCCCTATTAAATCTTTGTTTTGCAATATGAATCTTGATAATGATGGGACTGAATACGATCCACCTTTACCTAGAAGGCGTTCCAAGAATTCGGAATTTGTTGATCTTGATGCTAAAATTGATAAAAGTGGGATTGAAGAAATTAAAACCCTAGATGTTGCTAAACCCACTATTATCGATTTTAAGGAATTTAACTATGAAAATTGCTCTTTGATTGATTGTATTTCCTTGTTTCAATCCGTGCTAAATTCTCCTCACTCTTATAGTCAAAATAAAGCGTTTACTAAACATATCGTTGATGCCTTGATGCAATCTTATGAAGAAAAACTTGAATTGGAAGTTTCTATCCCTAGAAAACTTTATGATGAGTGGGAACCAACTATTAAAATTAAAATTAAAGATCATGAATGATATGCTTTATGTGATTTGGGTGCTAGTGTTTCCACGATTCCAAAGACTTTGTGTGATTTGTTAGGTTTCCGTGATTTTGATGATTGCTCTCTAAACTTGCACCTTGCGGATTCCACTATTAAGAAACCTATGAGAAGAATTAATGATGTTCTTATTGTTGCAAATAGGAATTATGTGCCCTTAGATTTTATTGTTCTTGACATAGATTGCAATCCTTCATGTCCTATTATTCTTGGTAGACCTTTCCTTAGAACGATTGGTTCAATTATTGATATGAAGGAAGGAAATATTAGATTCCAATTTCCATTAAGGAAAGGCATGGAACACTTTCCTAGAAAGAAAATTAAATTACCTTATGAATCTATTATGAGAGCCACTTATGGATTGCCTACCAAAGATGGCAATACCTAGATCTATTCTTGCTTGTTATGCCTAGCTAGGGGCGTTAAACGATAGCGCTTGTTGGGAGGCAACCCAATTTTATTTTTATTCCTTGCTTTTTGCTCCTGCTTAGTAATAAATAATTTATCTAGCCTATGTTTTGGTTGTGTTTTTTTGTTTAATTAGTGTTTGTGCCAAGTAGAACCGTTGGGAAGACTTGGGGAAAGTCTTGTTGAACTTGCTGTAAAAAACAGAAACTTTAGCGCTCACGAGAACTGCTGTCATTTTTATTTGGAAAGTTCTATTTAGTTAATTATTTTTGAAGATGATTAATAGATAAATTCCTCACGTCCAGAAATTTATTTTATAATTTTTGGGGTTCCAGATCTTGCGCTAGCTACAGATTACTACAGATTGTTCTGTTTTTGACAGATTCTGTTTTTCGTGTGTTGTTTGATTATTTTACTGAATCTATGGCTAGTAAAATAGTTTATAAACCATAGAGAAGTTGGAATACAGTAGGTATAACATCAATATAAATAAAGAATGAGTTCATTACAGTACCTTGAAGTGATCTTTTGTTTTCTTTCGCTAATGGAGCTCACGAGATTTTCTACTTTAAGTTTTGTGTTGTGAAGTTTTCAAGTTTTGGGTAAAGATTTGATGGATTATGGAACAAGGAGTGGCAAGAGCCTAAGCTTGGGGATGCCCATGGCACCCCCAAGATAATGTAAGGACACCTAAAAGCCAAAGCTTGGGGATGCCCCGGAAGGCATCCCCTCTTTCGTCTACTTCTATCGGTAACTTTACTTGGAGCTATATTTTTATTCGCCACATGATATGTGTTTTGCTTTGAGCGTCTTGTATTATTTGAGTCTTTGCTTTTTAGTTTACCACAATCATCCTTTCTGTACACACCTTTTGAGAGAGCCATACATGATTTGGAATTTTTTAGAATACTCTATGTGCTTCGCTTATATCTTTTGAGTTATATAGTTTTGCTCTAGTAGTTCACTTATATCTTCTAGAGCACGGTGGTGGATTTGTTTTATAGATACTATTGATCTCTCATGCCTCACTTAGATTATTTTGAGAGTCTTAATAGCATGGTAATTTGCTTAAAATCCTAATATGCTAGGTATTCAAAGTTAGTAAAATTTTCTTAAGAGTGTTTTGAATACTAAGAGAAGTTTGATGCTTGATGATTGTATTGAGATATGGAGGTAATAATATCAAAGTCGTGCTAGTTGAGTAGTTGTGAAATTGAGAAATACTTGTGTTGAAGTTTGCAAGTCCCGTAGCATGCACGTATGGTAAACGATATGCAACAAATTTGAAACATGAGGTGTTATTTGATTGTCTTCCTTATGAGTGGCGGTCGGGGACGAGCGATGGTCTTTTCCTTACCAATCTATCCCCCTACGAGCATGCGCATAGTACCGAGGTTTTTGATGACTTGTAGATTTTTGCAATAAGTTCTTTATGACTAATGTTGAGTCCATGGATTATACGCACTCTCACCCTTCCATCCTTGCTAGCCTCTTTGGTACCGTGCATTGCCCTTTCTCACATTGAGAGTTGGAGCAAACTTCGCCGGTGCATCCAAACCCCGTGATATGATACGCTCTTTCACACATAAACCTCCTTATATCTTCCTCAAAACAGCCACCATACCTACCTATTATGGCATTTCCATAGCCATTCCGAGATATATTGCCATGCAACTTTCCATCATTCCGTTCATCATGACACATTCATCATTATCATATTGCTTAGCATGATCATGTAGTTGACATAGTATTTGTGGCAAAGCCACCGTTAATAATTCTTTCATACTTGTCACTCTTGGTCCATTGCATATCCCGGTACACCTCCGGAGGCATTCATATAGAGTCATGTTTTGTTCTAGTATCGAGTTGTAATCATTGAGTTGTAAATAAATAGAAGTGTGATAATCGTCATTTTCTAGAGCATTGTCCCAAGTGAGGAATTATAAAAAAAGAGAAATGCCATATAAAAAAAGAGAAAGGCCATAAAAAAGAGAAGGCCCAAAAAATGAGAGAAAAAGAGAGAAGGGACAATGTTACTATCCTTTGCCACACTTGTGCTTCAAAGTAGCACCATAATCTTCATGATAGAGAGTCTCTTGTTTTGTCACTTTCATATACTAGTGGGACTTTTTCATTATAGAACTTGGCTTGTATATTCCAACAATGGGCCTCCTCAAGTGCCCTAGGTCTTCGTGAGCAAGAAAGTTGGATGCACACCCACTAGTTTCTTTTGTTGAGCTTTCATACATTTATAGCTCTAGTGCATCTATTGCATGGCAATCCCTACTACTTGCATTAACATCAATCGGTGGGCATCTCCATAGCCCATTGATTAGCCTCGTTGATGTGAGAATTTCTCCTTTTTTGTCTTCTCCACATAACCCCCCTCATTATATTCTATTCCACCCATAGTCCTATGTACATGGCTCGCGCTCATATATTGCGTGAAAGTTTATAGGTTTGAGATTACTAAAGTATGAAACAATTGCTTGGCTTGTCATCAGGGTTGTGCATGATGAGAGCATTCTTATGTGACGAAAATGAAACATGACTAAACCATATGATTTTGTAGGGATGAACTTTTTTTGGCCATGTTATTTTGAGAAGACATAATTGCTTAGTTAGTATGCTTGAAGTATTATTATTTTTATGTCAATATGAACTTTTGTCTTGAATCTTTCGGATCTGAATATTCATAGCATGATTAAGAAGAATTACATTAAAATTATGCCAAGTAGCACTCCGCATCAAAAATTATGTTTTTATCATTTACCTACTCGAGGACGAGCAGGAACTAAGCTTGGGGGTGCTTGATACGTCTCCAACGTATCTATAATTTTTGATTGCTCCATGCTATATTATCTACTGTTTTGGATATTATTGGGCTTTATTATCCACTTTTATATTATTTTTGGGACTAACCTATTAACCGGAGGCCCGGCCCAGAATTGTTGTTTTTTGCCTGTTTTAGGGTTTCGAAGAAAAGGAATATTAAACGGAGTCCAAACGGAATGAAACCTTCGGGAACGTGATTTTCTCGACGAATAAGACCACAGAGACTTGGACCCTATGTCAAGAAAGGAAACAGGAGGCCACGAGGTAGGGGGCGCGCCCACCCCCACCTGGCGCGCCCTCCACCCTCGTGGGCCCCCTGTTGCTCCACCGACGTACTCCTTCCTCCTATATATACCTACGTACACCCAAACGATCAGATACGGAGCCAAAACCCTAATTCCACCGCCGCAACTTTCTGTATCCACGAGATCCCATCTTGGGGCCTGTTCCGGAGCTCCGCGGGAGGGGGCATCAATCACGGAGGGCTTCTACATCAACACCATAGCCCCTCCGATGAAGTGTGAGTAGTTCACCTCAGACCTACGGGTCCATAGTTAGTAGATAGATGGCTTCTTCTCTCTTTTTGGATCTCAATACAATGTTCTCCCCCTCTCTTGTGGAGATCTATTCGATGTAATCTTCTTTTTGCGGTGTGTTTGTTGAGACCGATGAATTGTGGGTTTATGATCAAGTCTATCTATGAATAATATTTGAATCTTCTCTGAATTCTTTTATGTATGATTGGTTATCTTTGCAAGTCTCTTCGAATTATCAGTTTGGTTTGGCCTACTAGATTGATCTTTCTTGCAATGGGAGAAGTGCTTAGCTTTGGGGTCAATCTTGCGGTGTCCTTTCCCGATGACAGTAAGGGCAATAAGGCACCTATTGTATTGTTGCCATCGAGGATAACAAGATGGGGTTTTCTTCATATTGCATGAGTCTATCCCTCTACATCATGTCATCTTGCTTAAGGCATTACTCTGTTTTTAACTTAATACTCTAGATGCATGCTGGATAGCGGTCGATGAGTGGAGTAATAGTAGTAGATGTAGGCAGGAGTCGGTCTACTTGTCTCGGACGTGATGCCTATATACATGATCATACCTAGATATTCTCATAATTATGCTCAATTCTGTCAATTGCTCAACAGTAATTTGTTCACCCACCGTAGAATACTTATGCTCTCGAGAGAAGCCACTAGTGAAACCTATGGCCCCCAGGTCTATCTTTATCATATTGATGTCCTATTACTTAGTTATTTCCTTTGCTATTTACTTTGCCTTTATTTTACTTTGCATCCTTTATCATAAAAATACCAAAATTATTATCTTATCATATCTATCAGATCTCACTCTCGTAAGTGGCCTTATAGGGATTGACAACCCCTATTTGCGTTGGTTGCGAGGATTTATTTGTTTTGTGCAGGTGCGAGGGACTCGCGCGTAGCCTCCTACTGGATTGATACCTTCATTCTAAAAGCTGAGGGAAATACTTACGCTACTTTTCTGCATCATCCCTTCCTCTTTGGGGAAAACCAACGCAGTGCTCAAGAGGTAGCAATGATGATCATGAAACTTCTGATCAAGTTAGTACCGAACCTCGTAGGTCAACCAGAGTAAGATCCGCACCAGAGTGGTATGGTAATCCTGTTCTGGAGGTCATGTTACTTGGCCATGACGAACCTACGAACTATGAGGAAGCGATGATGAGCCCAGATTCCGCAAAATGGCTTGAGGCCATGAAATCTGAGATGTGATCCATGTATGATAACAAAGTGTGGACTTTGGTTGACTTGCCCGATGATCGGCAAGTCATAGAGAATTAATGGATCTTCAAGAAGAAGACTGACGCTAATGGCAATGTTACTGTCTACAAAGCTCGACTTGTTGCGAAAGGTTTTCAACAAGTTCAAGGAGTTGACTACGATGAGACCTTCTCACCCGTAGCGATGCTTAAGTCCGTCCGAATCATGTTAGCAATTACCGCATTTTATGATTATGAAATTTGGCAAATTGATGTCAAAACTGCATTCCTTAGTGGATATCTTAAAGAAGAGTTGTATATGATGCAACCGGAAGGTTTTGTCGATCCAAAAGGTGCTAACAAAGTGTGCAAACTCCAGCGATCCATTTATGGACTGCTGCAGGCATCTTGGTGTTGGAATATATGCTTTGATAGTGTGATCAAAGCATATGGTTTTATACAGACTTTTGGAGAAGCCTGTATTTAGAAGAAAGTGAGTGAGAGCTCTGTAGCATTTCTGATATTATATGTGGATGACATATTGTTGATCGGAAATGATACTGAATTTCTGAATAGCATAAAAGGATACTTGAATAAGAATTTTTCAATGAAAGACCTCGGTGAAGCTGCTTATATATTGGGCATCAAGATATATAGAGACAGATCAAGACGCTTAATTAGACTTTCTCAAAGCACATACCTTGATAAATTTTTGAAGAAGTTCAAAATGGATCAAGCAAAGAAAGGGTTCTTGCCTATGTTACAAGGTGTGAAGTTGAGTCAGACTCAATGCCCGACCACTGCAGAAGATAGAGAGAAAATGAAAGTCATTCCCTATGCCTCAGCTATAGGTTCTATCATGTATGCAATGTTGTGTACCAGACCTGATGTGTGCCTTGCTATTAGTTTAGCAGGGAGGTACCAAAGTAATCCAGGAGTGGATCACTGGACAGTGGTCAAGAACATCCTGAAATACCTGAAAAGGACTAAGGATATGTTTCTCGTTTATGTAGGTGACAAAGAGCTCATCGGATACAGTTATGTCGATGCAAGCTTTGACACTGATCCGGATGACTCTAAGTCACGAACTGGATACGTATTTTTATTGAATGGTGAAGCTATCAGTTGGTGCAGTTCTAAGCAGAGCGTCGTGGTGGGATCTACATGTGAAGCAGAATACATAGGTGCTTCGGAAGCAGCAAATGAAGGAGTCTGAATGAAGGAGTTCATATCCAATCTAGGTGTAATACCTAGTGCATCGGGTCCAATGAGAATATTTTGTGACAATATTGGTGCAATTGTCTTGGCAAAGGAATCCAGATTTCACAAGAGAACCAAGCACATCAAGAGACGCTCCAATCCAATCCGTGATCAAGTCAAGGAGGGAGACATAGAGATTTGCAAGATACATACGGATCTGAATGCTGAAGACCCGTTGACTAAGCCTCTCTCACGAGAAAAACATGATCAACACCAAGACTCCATGGGTGTTAGAATCATTACTGTGTAATCTAGATTATTGACTCTAGTGCAAGTGGGAGATTGAAGGAAATATGCCCTAGAGGCAATAATAAAGTTGTTATTATATTTCCTTATATCATGATAAATGTTTATCATTCATGCTAGAATTGTATTAACCGAAACTTAGTACATGTGTGCATACATAAACAAACAGAGTGTCCCTAGTATGCCTCTACTTGACTAGCTCGTTAACCAAAGATGGTTAAGTTTCCTAGCCATAGACATGTGTTGTCATTTGATGAATGGGATCACATCATTATAGAATGATGTGATGGATTAGACCCATCCGTTAGCTTAGCACTATGATCGTTTAGTTTATTGCTATTGCTTTCTGAGGGAAATATGCCCTAGAGGCAATAATAATGTTATTATTTTATTTCCTTATATCATGATAAATGTTTATTATTCATGCTAGAATTGTATAATCCAGAAACATAATACTTGTGTGAATACATAGACAAACTAAAACGTCACTAGTATGCCTCTACTTGACTAGCTTGTTAATCACAGATGGTTATGTTTCCTAACCATAGACATGTGTTGTCATTTGATTAACGGGATCACATCATTAGGAGAATGATGTGATTGACATGACCCATTCCATTAGCTTAGCACCCCATCGTTTAGTATGTTGCTATTGCTTTCTTCATGACTTATACATGTTCCTATGACTATGAGATTATGCAACTCCCGTTTGCCGAAGGAACACTTTATGTTCTACCAAACGTCACAACGTAACTGGGTGATTATAAAGGAGCTCTACAGGTGTCTCCAAAGGTAAATGTTGGGTTGGCGTATTTCGAGATTAGGATTTGTCACTCCGATTGTCGGAGAGGTATCTCTGGGCCCTCTCGGTAATGCACATCACATAAGCCTTGCAAGCATTGCAACAAATGAGTTAGTTGCGAGATGATGTATTACGAAACGAGTAAAGAGACTTGCCGGTAACGAGATTGAACTAGGTATTGAGATACCGACGACCGAATCTCGGGCAAGTAACATACCGATGACAAAGGGAACAACGTATGTTGTTATAAGGTCTGACCGATAAAGATCTTCGTAGAATATGTGGGAGCCAATATGAGCATCCAGGTTCCGCTATTGGTTATTGATTGAAGACATGTCTCAGTCATGTCTACATTGTTCTCAAACCCGTAGGGTCCGCACGCTTAAGGTTTCAATGACAGTTATATTATGAGTTTATGAGTTTTGATGTACCGACGTTAGTTCGTAGTCCCGGATGTGATCACGGACATGACGAGGAGTCCCGAAATGGTCAAGACATAAAGATTGATATATTGGACGGCTATATTCGGACACCGGAAGTGTTCCGGGTGATTTCGGAGAAAACCGGAGTGCCAGAGGGTTACCGGAACCCCCCCCCCCACCCTGGGAGAAGTAATGGGCCGTATGGGCCTTAGTGGAGAGAGAGAGGAGCAGCCAGGGTGGGCCGCGCGCCTCCTCCCCCCTAGTCCGAATTGGACTAGGAGAGGGGGGCGGCGCCCCCCTTTCCTCCCCCCTCTCCCTTTCCTTTCCCCCTCCTAGTAGGAGTAGGAAAGAGGGGAGTCCTACTCCTACTAGGAGGAGGACTCCTCCTCCTTGGTGCGCCATAGGGCCGGCCGGCCTCCTCCCCTTGCTCCTTTATATACGGGGGCAGGGGGCACCCCTAGACACACAAGTTGATCCATGTGATCGTTTTCTTAGCCGTGTGCGGTGCCCCCTTCCACCATAATCCTCGATAATATTGTAGCGGTGCTTAGGCGAAGCCCTGCGACGGTACAACATCAAGATCGTCACCACGCCGTCGTGCTGACGGAACTCTTCCCCGACACTTTTCTCGATCGGAGTCCGGGGATCGTCATCGAGCTGAACGTGTGCTAAAACTCGGTGGTGCCGTAGTTTCGGTGCTTGATCGGTCGGGCCGTGAAGACGTACGACTACATCAACCGTGTTGTCATAACGCTTCCACTGTCGGTCTACAAGGGTACGTAGATCACACTCTCCCCTCTCGTTGCTATGCATCACCATGATCTTGCGTGTGCGTAGGAATTTTTTTGAAATTACTACGTTCCCCAACAGTGGCATCCGAGCCTAGGTTTTATGTGTTGTTGTTATATGCACGAGTAGAACACAAGTGAGTGGTGGGTAATATAAGTCATACTGCTTACCAGCGTGTCATACTTTGGTTCGGCGATATTGTTGGACGAAGCGGCCATGACCGACATTACGCGTACGCTTACGCGAGACCGGTTCTCCCGACGTGCTTTGCACAAAGGTGGCTAGCGGGTGTCAGTTTCTCCAACTTTAGTTGAACTTAGTGTGGCTATGCCCAGTCCTTGCAAAGGTTAAAACAGCACCAACTTGACAAACTATTGTTGTGGTTTTGATGCGTAGGTAAGATTGGTTCTTACTTAAGCCCGTAGCAGCCACGTAAAACTTGCAACAACAAAGTAGAGAACGTCTAACTTGTTTTTGCAGGGCATGTTGTGATGTGATATGGTCAAGACATGATGCTAAATTTTATTGTATGAGATGATCATGTTTTGTAACCGAGTTATCGGCAACTGGCAGGAGCCATATGGTTGTCGCTTTATTGTATGCAATGCAACTGCGCTGTAATGCTTTACTTTATCACTAGGCGGTAGCGATAGTCGTGGAAGCATAAGATTGGCGAGACAACAACGATGCTACGATGGTGATCAAGGTGTCGCGCCGGTGATGATGGTGATCATGACGGTGCTTCGAAGATGGAGATCACAAGAACAAGATGATGATGGCCATATCATATCACTTATATTGATTGCATGTGATGTTTATCTTTTATGCATCTTATCTTGCTTTGATTGACGGTAGAATTTTAAGATGATCTCTCACTAATTATCAAGAAGTGTTCTCCCTGAGTATGCACCGTTGCGAAAGTTCTTCGTGCTGAGACACCACGTGATGATCGGGTGTGATAGGCTCTACGTTCAAATACAATGGGTGCAAAACAGTTGCACACGGGGAATACTCAGGTTATACTTGACGAGCCAAGCATATACAGATATGGCCTCGTAACACGGAGACCGAAAGGTCGAGCGTGAATCATATAGTAGATATGATCAACATAGTGATGTTCACCAATGAAACTACTCCATCTCACATGATGATCGGACATGGTTTAGTTGATTTGGATCACGTAATCACTTAGAGGATTAGAGGGATGTCTATCTAAGTGGGAGTTATTTAGTAATATGATTAATTGAACCTAAATTTATCATGAACTTAGTACCTGATAGTATCTTGCTTGTTTATGTTTGGTTGTAGATAGATGGCCCGTGCTGTTGTTCCGTTGAATTTTAATGCGTTCCTTGAGAAAGCAAAGTTGAAAGATGATGGTAGCAATTACACGGACTGGGTCCGTAACTTGAGAATTATCCTCATTGCTGCACAGAAGAATTACGTCCTGGAAGCACCGCTGGGTGCCAGCCCTGCTGCTGGAGCAACACCAGATGTTATGAATGTCTGGCAGAGCAAAGCTGATGACTACTCGATAGTTCAGTGTGCCATGCTTTACGGATTAGAATCGGGACTTCAACGACGTTTTGAACGTCATGGAGCATATGAGATGTTCCAGGAGTTGAAGTTAATATTTCAAGCAAATGCCCGGGTTGAGAGATATGAAGTCTCCAATAAGTTCTATAGCTGCAAGATGGAGGAGAACAGTTCTGTCAGTGAGCATATACTCAAAATGTCTGGGTATAATAATCACTTGATTCAATTGGGAGTTAATCTTCCAGATGATTGCGTCATTGACAGAATTCTCCAATCACTGCCACCTAGCTACAAGAGCTTCGTGATGAACTATAATATGCAAGGGATGAATAAGACTATTCCCGAGCTCTTCGCAATGCTGAAAGCTGCGGAGGTAGAAATCAAGAAGGAGCATCAAGTGTTGATGGTCAACAAGACCACTAGTTTCAAGAAAAAGGGCAAAGGGAAGAAGAAGGGGAACTTCAAAAGGAACATCAAGCAAGTTGCTGCTCAAGAGAAGAAACCCAAACCTGGACCTAAGCCTGAAACTGAGTGCTTCTACTGCAAGCAGACTGGTCACTGGAAGCAGAACTGCCCCAAGTATTTGGCGGATAAGAAGGATGGCAAGGTGAACAAAGGTATATGTGATATACATGTTATTGATGTGTACCTTACTAATGCTCGTAGTAGCACCTGGGTATTTGATACTGGTTCTATTGCTAACATTTGCAACTCGAAACAGGGACTACGGATTAAGCGAAGATTGGCTAAGGACGAGGTGACGATGCGCGTGGGAAATGGTTCCAAAGTCGATGTGATCGCGGTCGGCATGCTACCTCTACATCTAACTTCGGGATTAGTATTAGACCTAAATAATTGTTATTTGGTGCCAGCGTTGAGCATGAACATTATATCTGGATCTTGTTTGATGCGAGACGGTTATTCATTTAAATCAGAGAATAATGGTTGTTCTATTTATATGAGTAATATCTTTTATGGTCATGCACCCTTAAAGAGTGGTCTATTCTTATTAAATCTCGATAGTAGTGACACACACATATTCATAATGTTGAAGCCAAAAGATGCAGAGTTGATAATGATAGTGCAACTTATTTGTGGCAGTGTCGTTTGGGTCATATCGGTGTAAAACGCATGAAGAAACTCCATACTGATGGATTTTTGGAACCAATTGATTATGAATCGCTTGGTACTTGCGAACCGTGCCTTATGGGTAAGATGACAAAAACACCATTCTCCGGTACTATGGAGAGAGCAACAGATTTGTTGGAAATCATACATACAGATGTATGTGGTCCGATGAATGTTGAGGCTCGTGGCAGATATCGTTATTTTCTCACCTTCACAGATGACTTAAGCAGATATGGGTATATCTACTTAATGAAACATAAGTCTGAAACATTTGAAAAGTTCAAAGAATTTCAGAGTGAAGTTGAAAATCATCATAACAAGAAAATAAAATTCTTACGATCTGATCGTGGAGGAGAATATTTGAGTTACGAGTTTGGTGTACATTTGAAACAATGCGGAATAGTTTCGCAACTCACGCCACCCGGAACACCACAGCGTAATGGTGTGTCCGAACGTCGTAATCGTACTTTACTTGATATGGTGCGATCTATGATGTCTCTTACTGATTTACCGCTATCGTTTTGGGGTTATGCTCTAGAGACGGCCGCATTCACATTAAATAGGGCACCATCAAAATCCGTTGAGATGACACCTTATGAACTGTGGTTTGGCAAGAAACCAAAGTTGTCGTTTCTGAAAGTTTGGGGCTGCGATGCTAATGTGAAAAAGCTTCAGCTTGATAAGCTCGAACCCAAATCGGAGAAATGTGTCTTCATAGGATATCCAAAGGAAACTATTGGATACACCTTCTATCACAGATCCGACGGCAAGACTTTTGTTGCTAAATTCAGAAATTTTCTAGAGAAGGAGTTTCTCTCGAAAGAAGTGAGCGGGAGGAAAGTAGAACTTGACGAGGTAACTGTACCTGCTCCCTTATTGGAAAGTAGCACATCACAGAAACCAGTTTCTGTGACACCTACACCAATTAGTGAGGAAGCTAATGATGATGATCATGAAACTTCGGAACAAGATACTACCGAACCTCGTAGATCAACCAGAGTAAGATCCGCACCAGAGTGGTACGGTAATCCTGTTCTGGAAATCATGCTACTAGATCATGATGAACCTACGAACTATGGAGAAGCGATGGTGAGCCCAGATTCCGCAAAATGGCTTGAAGACATGAAATCTGAGATGGGATCCATGTATGAGAACAAAGTATGGACTTTGGTTGACTTGCCCAAAGATCGGCAAGCAATTGACAATAAATGGATCTTTAAGAAGAAGACTGACGCTGACGGTAATGTTACTATCTACAAAGCTCGACTTGTCGCAAAAGGTTTTCGACAAGTTCAAGGGATTGACTACGATGAGACCTTCTCACCCGTAGCGATGCTTAAGTCTGTCCGAATCATGTTTGCAATTGCCGCATTTTATAATTATGAAATTTGGCAGATGGATGTCAAAACTGCATTCCTGAATGGATTTCTGGAAGAAGAGTTGTATATGATGCAACCGGAAGGTTTTGTCGATCCAAAGGGAGCTAACAAAGTGTGCAAGCTCCAGCGATCCATTGATGGACTGGTGCAAGCCTCTCGGAGTTGGAATAAATGCTTTGATAGTGTGATCAAAGCATTTGGTTTTTTACAGACTTTTGGAGAAGCCTGTATTTACAAGAAAGTGAGTGGGAGCTCTGTAGCATTTCTGATATTATATGTAGATGACATATTACTAATCGGAAATGATATAGAATTTCTGGATAGCATAAAGGCATACTTGAATAAGAGTTTTTCAATGAAAGACCTCGGTGAAGCTGCTTACATATTGGGCATTAAGATCTACAGAGATAGATCAAGACGCTTAATTGGACTTTCACAAAGCACATACCTTGACAAAATTTTGAAGAAGTTCAAAAAGGATCAAGCAAAGAAAGGATTCTTGTCTGTGTTACAAGGTGTGAAATTGAGTAAGACTCAATGCCCGACCAATGCAGAAGATAGAGAGAAAATGAAAGATGTTCCCAATGCTTCAGCCATAGGATCTATCATGTATGCAATGCTGTGTACTAGACCTGGTGTGTGTCTTGCTATAAGTCTAGCAGGGAGGTACCAAAGTAATCCAGGAGTGGATCACTGGACAGTGGTCAAGAACATCCTGAAATACCTGAAAAGGACTAAGGATATGTTTCTCATATATGGAGGTGACAAAGAGCTCATCGTAAATGGTTACGTTGATGCAAGCTTTGACATTGATCCGGACGATTCTAAATCACAAACCGGATACGTGTTTACATTAAATGGTGGAGCTATCAGTTGGTGCAGTTCTAAACAAAGCGTTGTGGCGGGATCTACATGTGAAGCGGAGTACATAGCTGCTTCGAAAGCAGCAAACGAAGGAGTCTGGATGAAGGAGTTCATATCCGATCTAGGTGTCATACCTAGTGCATCGGGTCCAATGAAAATCTTTTGTGACAATACTGGTGCAATTGCCTTGGCAAAGGAATCCAGATTTCACAAGAGAACCAAGCACATCAAGAGACGCTTCAATTCCATCCGGGATCTAGTCCAGGTGGGAGACATAGAGATTTGCAAGATACATACAGATCTGAATGTTGCAGAACCATTGACTAAGCCTCTTCCATGAGCAAAACATGATCAGCACCAAAGCTCCATGGGTGTTAGAATCATTACTGTGTAATCTAGATTATTGACTCTAGTGCAAGTGGGAGACTGGAGGAAATATGCCCTAGAGGCAATAATAATGTTATTATTTTATTTCCTTATATCATGATAAATGATTATTATTCATGCTAGAATTGTATTATCCGGAAACATAATACTTGTGTGAATACATAGACAAACTAAAACGTCACTAGTATGCCTCTACTTAACTGGCTTGTTAATCACAGATGGTTATGTTTCCTAACCATAGACATGTGTTGTCATTTGATTAACGGGATCACATCATTAGGAGAATGATGTGATTGACATGACCCATTCCATTAGCTTAGCACCCCATCGTTTAGTATGTTGCTATTGCTTTCTTCATGACTTATACATGTTCCTATGACTATGAGATTATGCAACTCCCGTTTGCCGGAGGAACACTTTGTGTGCTACCAAACGTCACAACGTAACTGGGTGATTATAAAGGAGCTCTACAGGTGTCTCCAAAGGTAAATGTTGGGTTGGCGTATTTTGAGATTAGGATTTGTCACTCCGATTGTCGGAGAGGTATCTCTGGGCCCTCTCGGTAATGCACATCACATAAGCCTTGCAAGCATTGCAACCAATGAGTTAGTTGCGAGATGATGTATTACGAAACGAGTAAAGAGACTTGCTGGTAACGAGATTGAACTAGGTATTGAGATACCGACGATCGAATCTCGGGCAAGTAACATACCGATGACAAAGGGAACAATGTATGTTGTTATGCGGTCTGACCGATAAAGATCTTCGTAGAATATGTGGGAGCCAATATGAGCATCCAGGTTCCGCTATTCGTTATTGACCGAAGACATGTCTCGGTCATGTCTACATTGTTCTCGAACCCGTAGGGTCCGCACGCTTAAGGTTTCGATCACAGTTATATTATGAGTTTATGAGTTTTGATGTGCCGAAGTTAGTTCGGAGTCCCGGATGTGATCACGGACATGACGAGGAGTCTCTAAATGGTCGAGACATAAAGATTGATATATTGGACGGCTATATTCGGACACCGGAAGTGTTCCGGGTGATTTCGGAGAAAACGGGAGTGCCGGAGGGTTACCGGAACCCCCCGGGAGAAGTAATGGGCCGTATGGGCCTTAGTGGAGAGAGAGAGGAGCAGCCAGGGTGGGCCGCGCGCCTCCTCCCCCCTGGTCCGAATTGGACTAGGAGAGGGGGGGCGGCACCCCCTTTCCTTCTCCCTCCCCCTTCCTTTCCCCCTCCTAGTAGGAGTAGGAAAGAGGGGAGTCCTACTCCTACTAGGAGGAGGACTCCTCCTCCTTGGTGCGCCATAGGGCCGGCCGGCCTCCTCCCCTTGCTCCTTTATATATGGGGGCAGGGGGCACCCCTAGACACACAAGTTGATCCACGTGATCGTTTTCTTAGCCGTGTGCAGTGCCCCCTTCCACCATAATCCTCGATAATATTGTAGCGGTGCTTAGGCGAAGCCCTGCGACGGTAGAACATCAAGATCGTCACCACGCCGTCGTGCTGACGGAACTCTTCCCCGACACTTTGCTGGATCGGAGTCCGGGGATCGTCATCGAGCTGAACGTGTGCTAAAACTCGGAGGTGCCGTAGTTTCGGTGCTTGATCGGTCGGGCCGTGAAGACGTACGACTACATCAACCGTGTTGTCGTAACGCTTCCGCTGTCGGTCTACAAGGGTACGTAGATCACACTCTCCCCTCTCGTTGCTATGCATCACCATGATCTTGCGTGTGCGTAGGAATTTTTTTGAAATTACTACGTTCCCCAACACTTTCTTCATGACTTATACATGTTCCTATGACTTTGAGATTAAGCAACTCCTAAATACCGGAGGAACACCTTGTGTGCTATCAAACGTCACATCGTAACTGGGTGATCATAAAGATGCTCTACAGGTGTCTCCGATGGTGTTTGTTGAGTTGGCATAGATCGAGATTAGGATTTGTCACTCCGATTGTCAGAGAGGTATCTCTGGGCCCTCTCGGTAATGCACATCACTATAAGCCTTGCAAGCAATGTGACTAATGAGTTAGTTGCAGGATGATGCATTACGGAACGAGTAAAGAGACTTGCCGGTAACGAGATTGAACTAGGTATGATGATACCGACGATCGAATCTCGGGCAAGTAACATACCGATGACAAAGGGAACAACGTATGTTGTTATGCGATTTGACCGATAAATATCTTCATAGAATATGTAGGAACCAATATGAGCATCCAGGTTCCGCTATTAGTTATTGACCGGAGACGTTTCTCGGTCATGTCTACATAGTTCTCGAACCCGTAGGGTCCGCACGCTTAACGTTCGTTGACAATTTGTATTATGAGTTATGTGATTTGATGTACCAAAGGTTGTTCGGAGTCCCAGATGAGATCACGGACATGACGAGGAGTCTCGAAATGGTCGAGACATAAATATTGATATATTGGACCATGTTATTCGGACACCGAAAGTGTTCCGGATAAAACCGGAGTGCCGGAGGGTTACCGGACCCCCCCGGAAGTTAATGGGCCACCATGGGCCTTAGAGGAGAGAGGGCCGCCAGGAGGTGGCGCGCGCCCCCAGTCCGAATTGGACAAGGGGTGGGGGCGGCGCCCCCCTCCTTCCTTCTCTCCCCTTCCTCCTTCCTTCCCCTCCTTGTTGGACTAGGAAAGGGGGAACCTACTCCTAGTAGGAGTAGGATTCCCCTCCTTGGGGTGCGCCCCTTGAGGCCGGCCGGCCCCCTCCTCCCTCCTTTATATACGGGGGAGGGGGCACCCCATAGACACACAAGTTGATTTCTTAGTCGTGTGCGGTGCCCCCCTCCATAGTTTTCCACCTCTGTCATATTGTCGTAGTGCTTAGGCGAAGCCCTGCGTCGGTAACTTCATCATCACCGTCAACACGCCGTCGTGCTGACGAAACTCTCCCTCGGCTTCAGCTGGATCTAGAGTTATAGGGACGTCACCGAGCTGAACGTGTGTAGATCGCGGAGGTGTCGTGCGTTCGGTACTTGATCGGTTGGATCGTGAAGACGTTCGACTACATCAACCACGTTACTCAATACTTCCGCTTTCGGTCTACGAGGGTATGTAGACACACTCTCCTCTCTCGTTGCTATGCATCTTCTAGATAGATCTTGCATGATCGTAGGATTTTTTTTTGAAATATTGCGTTCCCCAACAGCAACCACCACTAAGTGTGACGAAAATCAGTTCAGTCCCCATCGGAGAAGAAGAGAGAAAACGAAGAGAGAAAGGGAAAGAGAGGAAAATTGAAGGAAGAAGCAAAGTGAACTCCTCCGCAAGGTTGTGATGGTCCAGATCCACTACCTTGTCTTCTTCAAGCCGCGGTTTCACCATATTTGATGAGAATGTTCCAATCCCTAGCTCTTGAGTCCCAAATCTTGTTGTGTTCATCCAAGATTCAGAAATCTTGATGTATGAGATCCTCTAGTGCTATCTAGAGAAGAACTTGTTGTATCCCACATTTGATAATAGTAAAAGAGGATTTGGGTGGCTTCGACATGTGGTTTTCCCCTCAAGTTGGGGGGTTTTCAACGTAAAAATCTTGTGTCTCCGTGTTGATGTTTGTTGTTGTCCAGAAAGTTACTCCTACCACCAAACATCGTTTGAGGAGCATCATGTGTGCTGAGCGACTAATTCTACCTCCATATATGTGGTTGCATATGTCTCCTTCCGTGCTAAGTAACGATCCTTGATTAGTACATGAAGTGGTGCTGATATTACTTTGTTTGCGCTCGAGTATTCAGTTCATCACAAGTTTGTTTGTGTGCTAATTCCAACCTCAGCTCGTCCACCATCTTGGCTTCTAGGCTTGTCGTCGAGGAGCGCACGGATCTCCTCTACGTGGGTGACGGACCCTGGGAGCCTGGTGTCGATGATGTCGTGGAGCCATGGGCGACGGACCCTGGGAGCCTGGTGTCGATGATGTCGTGGAGCCAAGGCGCCACCGCAACTCACCCCCGCCGCACCTAGAAGCATCCCACCACCTCTGTGCGTAACTCCTCTGTCGTGCCTCCTCTCACCGTCGCCACCCTCTCCCCTCGTGTTCGAGCTTGAGCTCCCATTGGGATTAGTGGGCCACGAGCTTCTGTTGAAGCACAACGCAGGGGGCATCATCCCCCTCCTCCCCCATGTCCCCGAGCCGCGACCTCCTCGTCCTGTTGTTGTTCACGCTCGTCCTGTTGTTGTAGCCTTTCGTGCCGCTCACCATTAGCCAGGAGCAGCCACCACTTTGCCGTATGACCTCTAGGTGCGCCATCCGCCAATCATTGCCCCCCTGCCCATGCATGGCGCGCTCTCCGGCATCTCAGTGGGCCGCGGGCTACCGCCGAAGCACATTGTCAAGAATCGCCAGGCAATTTGGTTGGTCATTCGGATTCAGACGCGCGGGAGGATAAGGTGTGGGAGAAATAAGAGCCGGTGCGGTGACAAGTTGAAGGGGTGAGGGGGGAAAGAGGAAGTTGGGTGCATTCGTTCGCTTCGGCTCGCCATCAAACGATTCCAGAAGCTGCCGTGGAACTGGTCTTGCGCCAAGATTCGTGCAACCAGATCTGGCCGTCAAAAAGGCGTTCATTGAGAATATTTAAAATCTGACGTGAGATTTTTTATATTTTGAGAACTTCTATAATAGATCCATATCTTCTCGAGAGAGAAAAAAATGCACATGTGCTAGGCAGCTAGCCGGGAGCTGACCCTAGATAACGTCCTGCCGGAGAACTCGTCGCCCCCACCGAACTCCCCACGCGCAAAGCAGAGAGAGGAGAATCCCAAACCCCAGCGACGACCATGACTCCCCAAGCCCTCCTCCTCCTCCTCCTCGCCGCCGCCGTCGCCGTCGCCGTCGCCTCCGCGGCCCCGGCGAACGGCGCGGCCAACGACCTCCTCCCCAAGTACGGCCTCCCCAAGGGCCTCATCCCGGACTCGGTCAGCTCCTACACCTTCGACGAGGCCACGGGCGACTTCGAGATCCACCTCGCGGGCACCTGCTACGTCCGCTTCGGCGACCACCTCGTCTACTACGAGAAGACCCTCCGCGGCTGCCTCTCCAAGGGGAGGATCACCGGCCTCGCCGGCATCCAGGCCAAGAAGCCTTCCTCTGGGTCTCCGTCTCCGGCATCGTCGCGCACCCCGAGGAGGGCACCCTCGAGTTCCAGGTCGGCTTCGTCTCCGAGGAGCTCTCCGCCTCGCTCTTCGACCGGGTGCCCGTCTGCGGCGCCAGCGCCGGCGCGCAGCTCCGCGGCGTCGCCGGGGTCATCCAGGAGCTTGGCCTGCTCCCCGTAGCAGAGGTATGGGATTGAGATTCAGTCACTTTTTAGCGTTCCGCTGTTCAATTAGGCGCCTCGTTTCGCCATGAATTACATAGGGGGTCCAGACTTTGGAATCGGATCAGTATACTTGTTGTTTGATGCTGCTTGATATCATGATATGTGCACTTCGAACCCTGAATAGCCATTTATTCTGGCATAGATTGGGCGCTAGAATCTAAGATGTTTCGTTCTGAGCATTGCTTAGTTTTGTTCTGGAATTTTTAGGACGGTTGTGATTGGGGTGTGAGAACATTTAGTCGTAGTGGCACATACAATTTGGTGGTGTGGGGGCATGTCTTATTGTTTTGTTTTCATGATTGAGTGAAGCTGGTGTCAACCTCCTCTAATCAGTGATCATCTGGTGATTAAAATATATCGAGGATTTTTAGCGTGTATGAACAGTTTATGCTCTTTCCATATAATACTTCACCTACTGCCACCACACACCCAACAACTAATCTAGCAGCATGTCAACTTAGCTCACATCACTTCGTGCCACAACGTAACACCCGACCTGCATTGTAAGTTCCTAACCCGGAGTCATGTCTTACTAAAATGTGGTGCCTGTTGTCAAAATTAAAGGAGAGGGAACACCTTTGTTTTTTGGTGTTCAGGACTATAGTTGCCCTTGGCAGCAGCAATTTTGAAAGGGTTCATTTGTTAAGTAATGGTAAGAGAGAGAAGAGGGAACCTCTCGCTTTACTTAATCCCATTTAGAAAAACCTTATTTGTCCTTAATATGCACCACCTGAAGACAGAAGTACCCTGGTTTTGATATGTACCACTAAAAGATATTGGATTGCTTTAATAGCATCAACAGTTTGCAATCCTCTAAAACGTGACATTCTGTAATAGTCCGTTAATGGACTATCTTTTCTTTTTATTTTTGTTGAAAGTTTAGACTATCTGATTTCCCTCTTGAATTCAGAAGAAAAATGATCTACTGCATGCGGTAGATGTATTTTTTCTCCCTGGCAAATTGTGATGTTTGTCCCAGTCTTGTGTCTAATATCGGTTGAAGTCTAGTAACTGTGTCCTGTGCTGGGTGACGCTTGATAGCATATTAGACACAAGACTGGGACAAACATCACAATTTGCCAGGGAGAAAAAATACATCTACCGCATGCTGCCAGATGGCCACTAATGGAGCTGTTGATGGTCAACGACAGTGGATGTTGTTGACTCACTGCCTAATAGGGTCTCTAGCAAACAATATTGAGTATTGACACTATGTACTTAATTCACACAAAAAATTGTCATAGAATAAAATCAAATCTACTATGCACGTCTGACCAAATAACATTTCCGTTCACTACACCAACTGCCCCTTGATCTACAAGTGGCACACCCCATGTTTGCAAGACTGCAAGTCTCAAGAGGCGTGAACTAGAGGGTTAAGGTGTGTGGGAGGGAGGGTCAGCATGAAGAGCATATGCAACATGGATCATAACTTCATAAGGAGAAGAGGATTGGCAGATGATTGGGAATCCTGAGGTGGCCAGTGAGGCTTCCAGGGAATTTTGCGCAGAGATGCACTGCACATCGTTCCTTTTTGGCGAGAAGGTGGTGCAAACTGGCAAACGACAGTCCAGCTTGCAAAATGTAGCCGTACATCGCAATATCAATATGCCTGTGAATCTGTGATCCTGCGCACTGCTCAAGGGTGAAAGAAGAAGTTTGTAGCATCACAACCTGAGGGTTAAAGGACAATAGGAAACATATGGAAGAGATGCATAGTAAGATTGGTAACAGCTGAGAACAAATTGGTATATTGAAGAGAACTGTGAACTTTGGTGGTATTTAAGTGAACCAATGTGTTAGGATGGTACGTACAAAAAACAGAGAACTTTTGGTGTTATATATCCAATCTTGGTTTAAAGAACAGGAAATTAAAGAGATCAGATGACGGATGAGGGCTGGAGATAGTGCCATGATGGGAACATTGTAGTGAGGACTTTCTAGAGGTCTTCCTGTGCTACACTAATACTAGGACTGATTTACATATTAGATCTCCCACACTATGGTATTCTTTATCCTTTACGTACATCCTCTATGATTCTAAAAGCAAACCATGTACCTAATACTTATCCTTGTTACACCATTTGTGTCATCAATCTTCCTGGGAGGCTAGGACTGGGAGTATCATATCAGAAGCCACCTACACGAGCGAGATCTTTTGAATACGTCTTATCCTGTGTGGTGACCTTACTGACCTACTTTTTTAAATGTGATTTATGTTTTGAGAACTTTAAGTAGAGAACACTTAGGAAATTTAAAACCGCCAGAAAAGCAAGATTGTGAATATAGCGTTCTCTTGGGATGCATTCTTACTAAGTACAAATATGGATATACACTAGAGATATGAAAAGGGCATGTTGGCTACTTACATGCCCAAAAAGTTGTTAACTACTTAAGCGGAACATAGTTATTATTATTCGATGGAGTTGAACTACCAGTGGAACATAGTTACTATTATTATCATTTTAGTAATGATTATTGTTATGCCCTGTTATCTTTTTGGGGTTGGATCCCAGCATTGCAAATGACCTAGACATTTTCACCAGAAATTGTAAATTTCATGGTTGTGTACCACAGTATTAAAAAGAAAAGATTTACTAGAAGGAACCATATATAAGCTAAATCACTGAGGGCCTATATAAGCTAAATCATGTGTGCAAGTGGCTAAATAAGACTACAACTTCTGCTGCGACTTCTCGTCGAAATGCTCATCTAGTAGTATTACGCTAGATACATACCTATTGCTGAAACAAGTGCTCATTTGTTTTGGATATACCGACTCTTCTGTTTATCGAGTGCCGTGAGGCCTTTTGACATGTTGATTGTAATAGATGGATGCACTGTTGGTAGAATATGTAGGATGAAAGAGCGATCAATGTATTCACCTTCGTTGTAAAAGTCTGGATGCCATCATCGGTAGTCATTTACAGCTTTATAGTCAGCCAATATATTGTTTGTCCCATCTCCGAGGATCCAAACTTGAAACCAATGATTCTATGCCTCATATGTCAAACTCTACTCGGTGGTACGTATTTGAAGGTCCTTTTTCTTGTTACCTTTGCAGGCTTGAGCTTGGAGCTGGGCGTTCGTTCCACTTGCAGCAAATTCTCCTTGGATCCTGGGGTGGTGTTACACGAGTAATAATAATATGTCGGGAGCCTTATTTAGCTCAGGGAGAGAGGTTCTGCGGTGCTGTGCTGTTGATCTTTGTACTACGTGTATGTGGTCTGCTGTCTGGTTAGTGAACACGGATTCTCTGTAGAATTGTACATCCGTTTGCTGCGACTGGAACCTGTGTAAAAATGTACATGTGGTTTCGTGTGGTTTGTTTCATGGAGCAGTACTATTTTTTATATTAAAAAAACTCGTTCTACATTTGGTGCGTTTAAGCCGTTCTTTGTTTTCATTTTTTTGAGGGGTTGTTTTCGTTTTTCTGAGATGAGAGGATCATGCTAAGTAAAACAGGTGTAGCACAGGCCGTTTGGAAAACCCAACGAACGTCTCTGGGAATAACGACGTGGCATTCCTTTACTGCGTCAAATTGACGCACAAAGGCATGGGCCGGCCCAATTAGCTTCTGTTTCTTTTTTATCTATGAAAATCGTACTTAAATTTCAAAAATGTCCACGTTCTTTAAAGATATTTAGACTTCTCTAAATGTTCACAAATTTTAAAATTTTGGAATTAAAGAAGTGTTCATAAATTTTATAAAATGTTGATTTCTTAAAATATGCGGAATTTTCAAAAAAAAATAACGAAAGCATTCAGCAAAGTGTTCACATTTTTTCCCAAAAATGTTTTATCTAAAAAAATTCACTTTTTTTGGAAAAACGACCAAAAACTAGAAAAAAACGAAGAAGTAAAAAAAACACTAGCAGTCAGAATGGACATGCTCGCTCTAGCAGCTTACCCTGAAATGGACGGCCCAGCCATGGTCGCCCGTGTGCGTCACCCTTACTATTTGACGCAAAGAAACTATGTTTGCTCGATGGTTAGGAAATTTTATTATGGCAACGTATCATGTGAAAACGGTTGTTCAGTGAAAATCTGAAAACTTTACCTCCTAGCCATCAGATCTAAAATGGACGGATTACGTGAGAGGTGGAATTCCCCTTAGCCACTTAAACGTCTTTCACCAAAAAAAACCTCACATGTCTTAATCTACCTGTACGACTTCATCCCCTACCGATCTAATTTCTGATAAAACAAATCACCGCCAACCTCGCCGGAGACCAGACGCCCGCGACCAACACTTTCTGCGAGCGTGCCGGGGTGGGACCAATGGCTGTGGCTACAGCTTCAACATGAGACAGCCAACGCGCGGAGCTGATTTGGACTTTGCAAATGGTAGGAAAGTGGGATTGGACCAATATTGCTCGGATTGCAGATGATACTTTGTTTGGAATCCATCCTAGGCAGTCAGCCTTTTCCAATCAGAGCCCTTGAGAAACTTCTTACTATCAATTTCAGTTTTAGTACAATTAGTGGCTGCGAGCTCCTGAGGAAAGGACGCATGTCAGTTGAAAGGAAATATCGCCTCTCTTGTTATCTCGGTGATTTGTTTTACGAGGGATTAGATCAGACAGGAGGTAGGGGATGAAGTCATACAAGCAGATTAAGGCATGTGAGAGGGGTTTCTGTAAAAAGCATTTAAGTGGCCAAGGGGAATCCCACCTCTCACGTAATCCTTTCATTTTAGATCTAATGCTTATGAGGTAAAGTTTCCAGATTTTCAACTGTTTTCACTTGATACATTGCCTTTTATTATTGGGGATGCAAAAACGGGAAGAGAAAGGCTGCATGGGTCTAGAAGAGTTGACGATGCCAAAGTACATGGGGCTCTCCGCTTTCGTGATATCTACTCCCTCCGTTTCAAATTACTCGTTGTGGTTTTAGTTCAAATTTGAATTAATACCACGATGAGTAATTGGAACGGAGGGAGTAGTTGTTCAACTTGGCCATATTGGCAAAACAAGGGTGGCTAATTTTTGCAGGATCCATCAAGGCGATCTACTTCCCATTAGTGGATGTGCTTGATTCTGAGCTTGGGAGCCATCCCTCACAAGTATGTCGTGTTGTTCATGCAGGTTTGGCAATGCTTAAACAAGGTCTGATATGTCGTATTGGAGATGGCGAGACCACTAATATATGGAATCAAAATTGGTTGCCAAGGGATTATATGATGCGGACACTATACCCGATATCTTCTGATCCGTCGGAGTTGGTGTCGGCACTCATCGATGGCCCTTCAGGGAGATGGAATCACGAAGCAGTTAATGAACATCTTTGCCCCATGGATGCGGAGACCATTCTTACCATTCTGCCGAGTTCTAGGACAATGGGAGACTGATAGGCATGGCACTATGAGCGCTCGGGCAATTTTTCAATGAGATCAACCTATCGCCTTCTTGTTGACACAAAGCGAAGACGGGAATATCAGTTGAAGGGTCGCTTGAATATTTCTGATACTAGGGAATCACAAAATCAGTGGTTAAAACTCCAAAAAGCAAAAGACCCAAAGAAGGTCAGAAGTTTTGCATTGTGACTAGCAAAGAACTCAATTCCGACCGGAGTCACATTGATTGCGAGGCATATTGCTAACTCAGATGTTTGTTCCATATTCATAGGGATACAATCAAATGACAAAAGCTCCTCAATACAAAGAGGGCCCTGCCCAAGCCATACAGCTGTAGTACTCTCTGTACGACTATACATAATCAAACGATCTGTTACCCTGTTCTGATCTTGCTTAATTTTCGAAGGAATAAACTCTCTTTCACCCATAAGATGACGAATCTCAGCAACTAAGTGACCATATGCCGAACGGGAAAGACTTTCCCCTGTCAAAGCCAAAAGAGCCTGTGAGGAATCGGATTGAACGATGATATGAAGATTACAGTGCTGAATTGCAAATGCCATTCCTTGCATGATTGCATGTAATTCCTCCTCCAATGCATCATTGCAGTTGAAGATACACTGGTAGGCGATGATAGGAAGATTACAGTGCTGAATTGCTAATGAGATTCCTTGCATGATTGCATGTCATTCCGCCTCCAATGCATCATTGCAGTTGAAGATACACCGGTAGGCTGCAAAGATGACAGTACCATCGTATCTTCTTAGTATCATACCCGCTGCCGTTGATCCATCCGAAGATGAGAACGACCCATCGACCGATAACGCGGCTTGGCCATCCGCCGGTCGCGGCCATGGCATCCACACCGCCTATCCGAGTGGCCTGGCCGGATCTTCGCAATGCATTGGCATCTTCCCCTTGATGATCTCCTCTGTAGAGTGCCTCCTAGCCAAGTGTAGCGAGTGCATATAACTTTGAAGGTAATCGGCCGTTATCGCCAGATTCGGTACATCTTTACGATGCACCATGTCCGACCTCAATGTCCAAATCATCCAGATTAACATTATGGTGCAATCCCGCATTTCATCATTGCAATTCATCAGACTATCCAGAAGCCACTCATTACATGTATCTCGAAGCAATTGATGATCAGGTAGGTGGCACACAAATTATCACACCATAAAACGGTGGTCGTCGCAAGGATCCTCCCAGTTCCCTAAGAACATATTGCACCTGAGTAGCTTCAGTTGCGTCACTTGCCAGTGCCTTTTACTCTGTCTTGGTGCTAGATAGTGACACTGCGGGCTGTTTTCGAGCGCTCCATGAAATCAGGAATTAAAGATGAATAGATTGAAAACTTTTCAAATAAATGGTTTACTAGAACAACAACCAAGGGGCCGGGGGAAGAAATGAAAAAACTTGGGTGCTTCTGGGCAATGCGGCCGTTGCTTCCGGTCTCCTCCATCCATCCAAACTAGATCGAAAACGCGCCTTGGCGCGAGGGTGCCGGTCACAGCGCTATGGCCAAGTAGTGAATGCTCAATTTGGTAGGAAATCAAGTTTAGCGTACATATTTAAATAGGATATAACAAAATATGAGGAAGAAGAAACATTCACATGTAATTGGAGCAAATCACCGTTAAGTTCAACATCGTCATGAAACTATAAGGCAACATACGGTTTTGGGTGTTGCAAAAATTATCATTTAGCTCACACAAATTTAGAAGCATCAAGGTTTCAAGGCTTTGCTGGATTAGAAAGATTACATGCTTTCTTTTATCAGATATTTTTCATTCAAAACAATCATCGATGATCCAAAACCTATAAATAACATCCAGGTTCTTCGCCCATGCACATGATTGCATATCAAAATATTTTCTGTCAAGCGATGATCAGTGATTTTTTTTACATAATAGGAATTAATAAACAATGAACTAAACCTGCTTGAATGCTAAGATGTCTCTAACACCAACAGGTTAGAAAAGGATAATGTAATCATTTTTAAACACATCATGATGGCTCCATGTCCAGATAAATCTTTGTGGCAGCAACAATACAGTAGAGGCAATAGAAAATAAAATAAAAAGGTTGTTCCTCCGTTGATGTTCGTCATGGTTCCGAGGAACATTTCCATCCTGAGAAAAAACATCACAAATGAACATTGTTAGCAATGGAACATAAATGTATTGAATACAGGATGAGGCTTAGGATGACCAGTTGACTGGAAAAAATTCATTGTGTCATTGAGTCATTCATATATGGAGGAAACATTGGTTGTTTATTTTGAAAAATGTATCGAAAGTAAATAGAGAATCGCTCAAGAAGTCTGAGCCGTTGCCTAAAGTGTTGTGTCAAGAAAATGACTAACCGATACTACATATGTTGAAAGCAAGAGCCAAAAGACGGTGGTCAAAATTGAATTAGATCGGGATCGTGCCTTGGCGCGAGGGTGCCGGTCAAAACATTTGTATGCACACAATAAGCCACTTAACAATATATGAACATAGAAAGCATATTTCGCGATAGGTTTAGCACTAAATATCTTAGGCATAGAAGATACGACAGCACATAATAACTTGCAGAGGATCCACAACTCAGAATAGATAACTAAAGTCTTAGGCGTAACTTAGTTTGTTGGAGCTACTTTTATGCATGCAAAATGTTGTTACTCCTAACAAATTTCAATAAATTTGAATTTAAACATTTAAAAAATTAACTAAGCGTATGATGGTGTTGATATAATAAAGGCAAATGCTAAACCTACGGGTAAATTACAAAAAGCCCACAGATCTTCTCCCACTACATCGTGATCACGCCTTGGCGCGAGGGTCCCGGTCCCAACGACATGGCCAAGCGGGTAAAGATCAGATGCTATGATGCGTTAGTAGAAAGGATAAAAGTACACAACTCTTCCCGCCTCCCTTGCTCTTCCATAATTTCAAATCGACCTCTTTTTTGTCCCTCCCAAGCCACGGCACACACAGATGCTGATCTGTATGTCGAGGTGCATAAAATGGATCAGAACACACACACACACATAGAGAGAGAAACTGAAAAGATAGAACATTCACTTAGTTAGATGGATCAAAGGTTAGAACAATTTGAATTTGAAAGCAGAAAATTATCCAAGTACTGCATTGAAAGGCAGGGAAACTGATACTTCAAATCATTGACAGAGTTTTGTTAGTCATATTTTAAATAAGGTCACATTAGTTCGGTTAAATACACCTCTGTTGTTACAGCTCTGTAAGTTTGGGCCTGAATACACCTCTGTTGACCACTATGTGAAACTTCAGTCACAAAATTAAATTTAAAACGTTCTAAAGTGAAGAAAAGAGGAATTGTTGCTTTTAGATCATGGGAAGAAACATATCCTGGTTTACTGTTCAATAAATAATATAGACGGAAAATTTAGAACCAATTTCTGTATTCAAACTATGGATATCTTAAAAGCACCTTGGTGCGTGTGTGTATGTCACAAAATTTGAAGATGTTTCAAGGACAGGCAAATTTGACTACGTTCTGATAGTCCAGATTCCAAAGTACCGTTCGTGCAGCCGTTTAGTGAAGATATACCTTGATCATTTGCTGGGAACCTCCGGACACAAGGAATACTTTAGTATTATTGGCTTTTCATGTCTTAATGAAATCAGCGTTGAGAAATCCTGCAGATACAAACAGATAAATATGTCAATGAACCAGGAAAATGAACAATGCATATCCAACACAAAAAATACATCTATTGCAGTGCTGAATAAATTATTAACAAATACCACCTTGGAATTATTCTGTAGACATAGATTTTAGGAAATCTCTAATTAACACACGAGGCAAATAAGTCAAAAGGGTTATGTTGTGGTTGGAGGGCACGTAACGGCCTAAAGGTTAAGACTATAGTGGTATAGGCAGTTAGTATTTTAATGCCTCACTTGGTGTTATTAAAATGATCTTAGACTATGTGGTGGTACTATTCTGAAATCGTGTTTTTACTGTGGCACCAAATCAATTTTTCATATACTCAGCTACTATTTTTCGTATTAGCTTAAAAAGAGAAGCCGAGTAAAACCAGTCAAGCATTCCTAAGAGCATTATTCTATGTTCAGTAGCACATATCTAACCATTCCAATACAAGAACAACAGAGCTGGGGAATCTCAGAAGATTCAATATAGGAATGCAAAAGTGGCAGCTAAATAGTGATTAACTTATGAAATTAACTTGAGGCTGAGACTTGTAAAAGGTCACCTGGGTGGCCTTTTCTCTAAACGGTCCTCAACTTGGGACAGAGATGGCTTGCTTAAAGAGATCCAGGCAGCAAGAGCCTCTTCAAATGGAACGGTCCCTATCATCGCCCTGAGAATAATAAGGCCAAGATTAGTTTTTCGGAAGATATTATATGCTAAACAACTAACATAGTCCAGAAACTATGACAATTACTTTGTCGTCCACTCGGCAACCGCCTGCCAGCCCCACATAAATCAGCAAGCTCATCACTACCCTCATACAAGCATACAGTGCTATCCACATCGAAGCACACCGCATTGGCACTGTGCCATGTCTCAAGAATCTCTGGGCATAAGTGTTGGAAATATGCCCTAGAGGCAATAATAAATTGGTTATTATTATATTTTCTTGTTCATGATAATCATTTATTATCCATGCTAGAATTGTATTGATAGGAAACTCAGATACATGTGTGGATACATAGACAACACCATGTCCCTAGTAAGCCTCTAGTTGACTAGCTCGTTGATCAATAGATGGTTACGGTTTCCTGACCATGGACATTGGATGTCGTTGATAATGGGATCACATCATTAGGAGAATGATGTGATGGACAAGACCCAATCCTAAGCATAACACAAGATCGTGTAGTTAGTCTGCTAAAGCTTTTCTAATGTCAAGTATCATTTCCTTAGACCATGAGATTGTGCAACTTCCGGATACCGTAGGAATGCTTTGGGTGTGCCAAACATCACAACGTAACTGGGTGGCTATAAAGGCACACTACGGGTATCTCCAAAAGTGTCTGTTGGGTTGGCACGAATCGAGACTGGGATTTGTCACTCCGTGTGACAGAGAGGTATCTCTGGGCCCACTCGGTAGGACATCATCATAATGAGCTCAATGTGACCAAAGAGTTGATCATGGGATGATGTGTTACGGAACGAGTAAAAGTGATTTGCTGGTAATGAGATTGAACGAGGTATTGGGATACCGACGATCGAATCTCGGGCAAGTAACGTACCGATTGACAAAGGGAATTATATACAGGATTGATTGAATCCCCGACATCTTGGTTCATCCAATGAGATCATCGTGGAACATGTGGGAGCCAACATGGGTATCCAGATCCCGCTGTTGGTTATTGGCCAGAGAGCTGTCTCAGTCATGTCTGCATGATTCCCGAACCCATAGGGTCTACACACTTAAGGTTCGGTGACGCTAGAGTTGTTATGGGAATTAGTGTGTAGTTACCGAATGTTGTTCGGAGTCCCGGATGAGATCCCGGATGTCACGAGGAGTTCCGGAATGGTCCGGAGGTAAAGATTTATATATGGTAAGTCCTATTTTGGCCACCGGAAAATGTTCAGGATTTTTCGGTATTGTATGGGGAAGGTTCTAGAAGGTTCCGGAGTGGGGCCCACCTACATGGGGGGACCCACATGAACGTGGGTAGTGGGGGCAAGGCCCCACACCCCTGGTCAAGGCGCACCAAGATCCCCTCTTAGAAGGAATAAGATCATATCCCGAAGGGATAAGATCAAGATCCCTAAAAAGGGGGATAACAATCGGTGGGGAAGGGAAATGATGGGATTTCTTTTCCCCACCTTTTCCAACGCCCCAATGGACTTGGAGGGAAAGAAACCAGCCCCCTCCACCCCTATATATAGTGGGGAGGCGCATGGGAGCCGCACCCCTTCCCCTGACGCAGCCCTCTCCCTCCCCAACACCTCCTCCTCCTCCGTAGTGCTTGGTAAAGCCCTGCCGGAGAACTGCAAGCTCCACCACCATGCCGTCGTGCTGCTGGAGCTCTCCCTCAACTTCTCCTCTCCCCTTGCTGGATCAAGAAGGAGGAGACGTCCCCGGGCTGTACGTGTGTTGAATGCGGAGGCGCCGTTGTTCGGCGCTTAGATCGGAATCAACCGCGATCTGAATCGCTACGAGTACGACTCCTTCATCCGCGTTCTTGTAACGCTTCCGCATCACGATCTTCAAGGGTATGAAGATGCACTCTCCTCTCTCTCGTTACTAGTCTCTCCATAGATTGATCTTGGTGATGCGTAGAAAATTTTTAAATTCTGCAATAATCCCTAACAGTGGCATCATGAGTTAGGTCTATGCGTAGTTTCTATGCACGAGTAGAACACAAGTTTTTGTGGGCGTCGATTTTGTCAATTTACTTGTCGTTACTAGTCTTATCTTGATTCGGCGGCATTGTGGGATGAAGCGGCCCGGACCGACCTTACACGTATGCTTACGTGAGACAGGTTCCACCGACTGACATGCACTAGTTGCATAAGGTGGCTAGCGGGTGTCTGTCTCTCCCACTTTAGTCGGATCAGATTCGATGAAAAGGGTCCTTATGAAGGGTAAATAGAAATTGGCATATCACATTGTGGTTTTGGCGTAGGTAAGAAACATTCTTGCTAGAAACCTATAGCAGCCACGTAAAAACTTGCAACAACAATTAGAGGACGTCTAACTTGTTCTTGCAGCATATGTTGTGTGATGTGATATGGCCAAAAGGATGTGATGAATGATATATGTGATGTATGAGATTGATCATGTTCTTGTAATAGGAATCACGACTTGCATGTCGATGAGTATGACAACCGGCAGCAGCCATAGGAGCTGTCTTAATTTGTTATATGACCCGCGTGTCAATGAAAACGCCATGTAATTACTTTACTTTATTGCTAACCGTTAGCCATAGTAGTAGAAGTAATAGTTGGCGAGACAACTTCATGAAGACACGATGATGGAGATCATGGTGCCATGCCGGTGACGATGATGATCATGGTGCCCCGAAGATGGAGATCAAAAGGAGAAAAATGATATTGGCCATATCATGTCACTATTTAATTGCATGTGATGTTTATCATGTTTTTACATCTTATTTTCTTAGAACGACGGTAGCATAAATAAGATGATCCCTCATAAAATTTCAAGAAAGTGTTCCCCCCTAACTGTGCACCATTGCAAAAGTTCGTTGTTTCGAAGCACCACGTGATGATCGGGTGTGATAGATTCTAACGTTCGCATACAACAGGTGTAAGCCAGATTTACACATGCAAAACACTTAGGTTGACTTGACGAGCCTAGCATGTACAGAAATGGCCTCGGAACACAGGAGACCGAAAGGTCGAACACGAGTCATATAGTGGATACGATCAACATGAAGATGTTCACCGATGATGACTAGTCCATCTCACGTGATAATCGGACACGGCCTAGTTGACTCGGATCATGTATCACTTAGATGACTAGAGGGATGTCTATCTGAGTGGGAGTTCATTAAATAATTTGATTAGATGAACTTAATTATCATGAACATAGTCAAAAGGTCTTTGCAAATTATGTTGTAGCTCACGCTTTGGTTCTACCGTTTTAGATTTGTTCCTAGAGAAATTTAGTTGAGAGTTGACAGTAGCAATTATGCGGACTAGGTCCGTAAACTGAGGATTGTCCTCATTGCTGCGCAGAAGGATTATGTCCTTAATGCACCGCTTAGTGTGCTGAACCTCGAGCGTCGGTTCTGGATGTTGCGAACATCTGACATACACGTTTTGATGACTACATGATAGTTCAGTGCGTAATGCTAAATGGTTTAGAATTGAGGCACCAAAGACATTTTTGAAACATCGCAGAACATATGAGATGTTCCAAGGACTGAAATTGGGATTTCAGGCTAGTGCCCACGTCAAGAGGTATGAGACCTCTGACAAGTTTCTTAAGCCTGCAAACTAAGGAGAAAAGCTCAATCGTTGAGCATATGCTCAGATTGTATGAGTACTACAATGCTTGAATCGAGTGGGAGTTAATCTTCTAGATGAGATAGTGATGGTTCTCCAAAGTCACTGCCACCAAGCTACTAGAGCTTCGTGATGAACTATAACATATCAGGGATAGATATGATGATCCTTGAGCTATTCGCGACACCGCAAAAGTAGAAATCAAATAGGAGCATCAATTGTTGATGGTTAGTAAAACCATTAGTTTCAAGAAGGGCAAGGGCAAGAAAGGGATACTTCATCAGTTGCTGCTCTAGTGAAGAAACCCAAGGTTGAACCCAAACCCGAGACTAAGTGCTTCTGAAATGAGGGGAACGGTCACTGAAGCAGAACTACCCTAGATACTTGGTAGATGAGAAGGCTGGCAAGGCCGATAGAAGTATATTGGATATACATTATAATGTGTACTTTACTAGTACTCCTAGTAGCACCAGGGTATTAAATACCAGTTCGGTTGCTAAGTGGTAGTAACTCGAAATAAAAAGCTACGGAATAAACGGAGACTAGCTGAAGGTGAGATGATGATATGTGTTGGAAGTGTTTCCAAGGTTGATGTGATCAAGCATCCCATGCTCCCTCTACCATCGAGATTGGTGTTAAACCTAAATAACTGTTATTTGGTGTTTGCGTTGAGCATAGACATGATTGGATTATGTTTATCGCAATATGGTTATTCATTTAAGGAGAATAATGGTTACTCTGTTTATTTGAATAATACCTTCAATGGTCTTGCACCTAAAATGAATGGTTCATTGAATCTCGATCGTAGTGATACACATGTTCATGCCAAAAGATATAAGATAGTAATGATAGTACCACATACTTGTGGCACTGCCATTTGAGACATATTTGTTGGGGATATTACTATCAGTTATGACCCGCCCAGGAGGGGCCGGGTCAGCCCCAATGACAGGTCACACAAGAAGCCCAGTAAACATTCAAGATTGTAGTTTATTAAGTCTTATAGAAGGCCCAAAGGCCTGAAGGCGGTTTAAGGCCTGATATTGTGAACCGCCATATGTAAGGAAAGACTTGTAAAGAAAGGCATGTAAAGGAAGTCCCCGAGCCGGACTCGATTATGAGCCGGCCGGGACTCTGTAGGCCACCAGGCGTCAACCCATGTATATAATGGGGCGACTCGGTGGCGGTTTAGGGCAAGAAAACAACGAGTCGATAACCAAGCCGGCGAGTTGAGCCTCTTGGAGATCAAAACCCTAGAAATACCAATCCCAACTAGACGTAGGCTTTTACCTTCATCGTAAGGGGCCGAACTAGTATAAAACTCTCTCGTGTCCTTTGTCCCGATTAACCCCTTTAAGCTTCCTAGTGCGATGGCCCTACGACTAAGTCCTTGCTCTAGGACATCTAGCATGACAATTCCACGACAGTTGGCGCCCACCGTGGGGCCAGCGCACGGTGGATTTGAGTTCTTGAAGGGCAACTTCGAAGGGATCAAGGGATATGCTGTGGGCCGGATGACCAAGAGTCATCGCGGCAAGCTCTACATCGATGGCGAAGGCTGGGGCCCCGAGGCCGGCTCAATTGAGTACGGGTATCGGGTCCCCTTCGGCGGAATTCACGTCTTCATCGGGCGGATCGGTGAGTCAGGCCCTGAACCGGACGTCCACACCAACCTCATCGAAACGGCTCGGTGCACAAGGACCACCCGTGTTCAATCTGTCGTGAAGCATGCCTTCGTAGGCTGCGTCCACGGCGGTGAATACTCTGAAGGATCGGTGGAGGGCGGTGAGACGGCCATCTGTTCTGACACTGCATCATCAACGGGCGAGACGGACTCTTTGTACCAGCTGCAGGACGGCATGCTCGGGGGCTGTTCCGATGGCAGCAGTATTCCGGACCCTCTTGAGCCGCCGAATTGGGCCGGAGTCTTCATGGCAGGGTCACATCCCGGGCAGAACTCTACAGCAGCGGCAGCAACAGGTACCGGGTCGGCTGTAGCCGGGTTAGGAGACCCCGCGCACCCCCCCGACTCAGATTCTAATGGACCTCATGGATAAACTGACGACTTTGTTGACCGCCGTGGTAGAGCCGGCAGATAAAGCCTAGCATGACGCAGAGGTGGCACGCGTACGTGAAGAGATGGTGCAAGCTAAGGAAAATCTAGCCGCAAAGGAAGTCAGGATGGCGGCAGAGCGGGCGGCTTTGGATGTTCGTGCTCAACAGCTTCAAGCGGAGACCTTCCGGCTCTCAGTGGATCTTAACGCATCAAACGAGGTCATGAGGAGGAGACATCAGAAAACTCAGTCACGTCTACCTCTGACGCTTGATCCTAGGAACCAATTCCATACACCCGGGGCTGGGGAAGCAACCCACCGGAGGCAAACCGGATCACGACACCCGGCGCACCAGTTCAGCCGCGTGCCATGGAACCACCTCGTATAATTACCACTCCACCTCATTATGTGCCAACACCACCGGGTCACTTCTCCAACCCTTTGGAAAACCTCATCGCAGCATCGGCCCGTTTGGTAGCTCTTCCGATGGAAGGTGACTCACCAGCGGCAATTGAAACACGGAGGGTAAGAGAACTTCTTCAAACAGCTCTGGCGCAGCAGGATGCATACTCCTACAATCGAGACAGGATCCATTCAACTCCTCGCCCAAGCCGGAGCCCGAGTTATAGTAGGCATATGGAATCCGCAGATATGTCAAGCAATGCTCAACGCCACAACCGGCCATACAGGCATGAGCCGGTGCGGGCTGGAGCCCTTAACTTGGCGGATCAGGAGAGGATTCGTCAAGAGGCGGAACGAGTAGCTCAAATGGCAGCAGATCAGGCGGCTCATCAAACTTTTCCAGCTTATCCAGCAACCTTGGTCAGGGCAGGAGTGGCCACAAGAACCGGAGGCGTTCCTTGCTTGGTACCGGCCATATGTAATGAGAGTTTGCCAAAGGACTTTAAGGGGCCTCGTAAGGTGCCTAATTACACAGCTGACTTACAACCTGGGGCTTGGATTGAGAGTTAGAGATGGCTATGGAGTTATTGGAGGTCAGTGATGCTGCAATGGCCAAGTATTTCACTATGATGTTAGATGGAATAGCTCGTACTTGGTTGAAGGGATTGCCACCCAATTCTATCGGCTCATGGGCGGAGTTGAAGGCCCGGTTCATCCAGAACTTTAAGGACACGTGTAAGCAGCCTATGTCGATTGTGGACCTGACCAATTGCAAGCAAGAGGATGGTGAATCCACAACCCATTGGGTGCGCCGGGTCAAGGAGATAATACATTCATCTAATAAGATGGATGCTGGCTCAGCAGTCTTGATGTTGGAGAAAAATTGCCGTTTTGAACCTCTGAAGCAGAAGCTGGGGCGGCTCAAGCGTGACTATAATGCCATGGGAACGTTGATGGCGGCTCTCGTCAAGTATGCTGATGCTGATACCACCAAGGACCCGGTGTCTAACGAAGAGAAGGCAACGAAGGGAAAGAAGAACGGCAACGGCAAGGGTCACCAGCATGACCCGGCAAATCAGGGAGGTAATAAACATAAGGCTGATGAGTTTGTTGCTAACACCAATGCACAAGGCGGTAATCAACGACGCAAGGGCAGACATCCCCCTCGGTCGGGCGAGTCAGGTCCCACCCTTGAGCAGTTATTGAATGAACCTTGTCCAAAGCACGACACCCAGGAGAAGCCAGCCACCCACCTGTGGAAAGATTGTACGATCATGAAGGTGTTTAAAAATTCAAACGCGTTTGATGGAGATCACGGCCCAAGTGGCGGTTCAGGAGGAGGCGGCTTTTACGGCCCGGGCGCCGGTTCAGGTGGAGGAGGATTTCACGGTCAGGGCCATCCTGGTAACCAAGGAGGATATAATCAACAACCTGGCCAAGGTAATCAGCAACAACCATCCGGTTATCAGAGCAACCCAAAACAGCTGAGTAGTGGGTAATACCATGTATTCACCACTAGTTTATGTAAGAGGGACCAGAAGCTTCACAAGAGGGCCGTCAATGCCGTTGAGCCGGCGAATCCACATTATCTATGTTGATCAGAGCAGCCTATTGTATGGAGCAGAGAGGATCACCCGCCCCAGGTTGATAATCCGGGTCACTTGGCCTTGGTAGTGGCACCTCAGGTTGGTGGATACAAATTTACTAAGGTACTCATGGATGGAGGCAGCAACATCAATATCCTCTAATATGAGACATTTCGCCGGATGGGGTTGACTGATAAAAATCTTAAACAATCCAACACTGTTTTTCACGGTGTGGTACCTGGTAAATCGGCATACCTAGTGGGTAAGATTGAGCTGGAAGTAGCCTTTGAGGATGAGTATGACTCCAAAGCAGAAAAATTAACCTTTGAGGTGGCTAAAATCAAAAGCCCATATCATGCTCTGTTTGGGCGGCCGGCTTATGCCAAGTTCATGGCTCGGTCGTGTTATGTGTATTTACAGCTCAAGATGCCGGGTCATAAGGGCACCATTACAGTACATGGGAGACAAAAGATAGCCTTGGAGTGTGAAGAAGGTGATGCCGCCTATGCTGAATCCGTTTGCGCAACAGAGGAGTTAAAGTTTTATAAGGATCATGTTGACCTGGCAGACATGACGTCATTAAAGAAACCAACAACAGAGCATGAGCCGGTGTTGAAATTCAAATCAGCTAATGACACCAAGATGGTTGACTTTGTGCCTGGCGACTCATCCAAGCAGTTCATCATCAATGCAAACTTGGATCTGAAATAGGAAAGCGCGCTCATCAAGTTCATCCGTGAGAACCGGGACATCTTTGCATGGAAACCTTCAGACATGTCGGGTGTCCCGAGGGAACTCGCTGAGCACACTCTTAATATTGATCCAACGTTCAACCTGTCAGACAGTTTCTCCGACTGTTCAATGAAGAAAGGCGCAAGGCCATTGGAGAAGAGGTGGCCCGGCTCCTGGCGGCCGGTTTCATTGTAGAAGTCTTTCACCCAGAGTGGTTAGCTAACCCAGTGCTTGTACTAAAAAAGAATGGCACCTGGCATATGTGTGTAGATTACACCGATCTGAACAAGGCTTGTCCGGCTGATCCTTTTGCTCTCCCCCATATTGATCAGATCATTGATGCTACGGAGGGTTGCGCACGTTTGAGTTTCTTGGATGCTTATTCCAATTATCATCAGATTAAGATGGCGGTCAAGGATGAGGAGAAGACAACTTTTATTACTTCTTTTGGAGCTTTCTGCTATGTGTCTATGCCTTTTGGGCTTAAGAGTGCCTAGACGACTTACCAACGGTGTGTGCAAAATTGTCTTCACGATCAAATTGGGCGTAATGTTCATGCTTATGTTGATGATATAGTGGTAAAATCCAGGAAAGAGGAAACCTTGGTCACAGATCTAAAAGAGACTTTTGATAATCTCTAGGTCTACAAAATGATGCTTAACCCGGCCAAGTGTGTCTTCGGAGTCCCAGCCGGCAAGCTCTTGGGTTTTTGGTATCTAACCGAGGTATTGAGGCTAACCCGAAGAAAATCAAGGCAATTACATCCCTGACCAAACCAACATGCATCAATGACGTTCAACGACTGGTGGGCCGTGTTGCTGCTTTGAGCCGGTTCATAAGCCGGTTAGGGGAGAAGGCAATGCCTCTGTATCAGATGATGAAGAAAATAGATGATTTCGTTTGGAGCGAGGCTGCGAACTCTGCTTTTGAAGATCTGAAGACACAGCTTGCTGAGCCGCCGGTCCTGGCTGCTCCAATTGAGAAAGAGCCGCTGCTGTTATACGTGGCCGCCAACTCACGAGCTGTTAGTGTGGCTATTGTGGTGGAGCGCAAGGAGGCTGGCAAAGAGCATCCAGTTCAACGGCCGGTTTATTACGTCAGTGAGGTGCTAATTGAATCCAAGCAACGATATCCACATTGGCAGAAGCTCGTATATGGGGTGTTCATGGCAAGCCGGAAGCATAAGCATTATTTTCAGGGACATCCAATCACCATGGTTAGCTCTGCTCCTTTGGGAGACATCATTCAAAACAGAGAAGCCACTGGGCGAGTCGCCAAGTGGGCAACTGAGCTTGGATCTCATGGGTTGAAGTATGTGCCACGTACTGCGATCAAATCTCAAGCACTGGTTGATTTCATTAATGACTGGACAGAGATGCAGATGCCAAAAGAGAAGCCAGACAACACGTATTGGACTATTCATTTTGATGGGTCCAAACAGTTGGAAGGCTCGGGGGCTGGAGTTGTGTTAACCTCTCCGCGAGGTGACAAATTTTGTTATGTGTTACGGTTGATGTTTCCTTGCACTAACAACGCAGCAGAGTATGAAGCCTTGCTCCATGGTCTTCGAGTGGAAAAAGAGATGAGTTTGAGCCGGGTCAGATGTCTTGGCGACTCAGATCTAGTGGCTCAACATGTATCTGGCAAGTGGGATTCCAAGGACCCTCTCATGGCAGCTTATCGCCGGGAGGTTGATGCCGTTGCAGGGCATTTTAAAGGTTATCAGGTGGAGCACATTGATCGTCGAAAGAATGAAGCGGCTGATGCCTTAAGCCGATTGGGGTCTCGGCGTAAGCCGGTACCATCTAACACCTTTTTGGATGTTTTGCATAACCCCTCTGTCAAGTTTCCCATAGAAGAAGATTTAGTTGTTCCTGACCCGGAGGCGTAGTTGGTAGCGGCTCTTCATGTCATCCCAGATTGGACAACACCGTTCTTGGCTTACATGACCCAGGGAGAGTTGCCAGCGGATGAGACCCTGGCTCGACAGATAACCCGGCGGTCTAAATCAATGACGATTTCGGATGGAGAGTTATACCATCGCAGTGTTTCCGGAACGTTTCAGTGGTGTGTTTCCCCTGAAGAAAGTCAAGAAATCCTTCGTGAGATCCATGAAGGCGATTGTGGTCATCACGCCGGGTCAAAACCTTTGGTGGCCAAGGCTTTTCGTCACGGTTTTTACTGGTTGACGGCTCACGCTGATGCAGAAGATCTCGTCAGTAGATATGATGGATGTCAAAAGTTTGCACGACGAGCGCATGTGCCGGCTCAAGAGCTCCGGATGATTCCAATCAGTTGGCCATTTGCGGTCTTTGGGCTTGACATGGTGGGACCTTTCAAAAGGTCTAAGGATAAAAAGACACATCTCTTGGTGGCAGTTGATAAATTCACCAAGTGGGTTGAGGCGGAGCCTGTGAGTAAGTGTGACGCGGCCATGGCGGTTTAGTTCATGAAAAAGTTGATCTTCTATTTTGGTTTTCCACACAACATTATCACTGAAAATGGCACTAATCTGTCCCAAGGGGCTATGGAGGAGTTTTGTCAACGAGAGCACATCCGGCTTGATGTTTCTTCTATAGCTCATCCTCAGTCCAATGGTCAAGCTGAGAGAGCCAATCAGGAAATTTTGAAAGGGCTCAAACCCCGGCTTATGGTTCCTTTACAACGAACGTTGGGTTGTTGGGTAGAGGAATTACCCTCGGTGTTGTGGAGTATCAACACCACACCTAAGATGTCTACAGGTTACACACCTTTTTCATGATTTATGGAGCAGAAGCAGTGTTGCCTAGTGACATCCGTCATGACTCGCCCCGTGTGGCAGCTTATGTTGAAGCTAATAATGAACAAGCCAGACATGATGCACTTGACTTGTTGGATGAAGAAAGAGACTTAGCAGCGGCCCGGTCAGCAATTTATCAACAGGACCTGCGCTGTTATCACAGCCGCCGGGTTAAGTCCAAGACTTTTCAGGAAGGCAACTTGGTGCTCTGACTCATCCAGGATCTGTCAGATGCACACAAGTTATCCCCACCTTGGGAAGGACCTTTTGTGGTCAGTAATAACTTAAACAATGGGTCATACTACCTCATTGACGTTCGAGAGCACCAAGCACGTAAGTCGGAGGAAGAGACCCGCCGGCCATGGAACATTGCTCAACTTCGGCCATACTACACCTGAGCCACCGGCTCTCATCATGTACATACTTTAACATTGTGTATACCATGATAAGCAATAAAGTAAGACCATCGGTCTCTTTTCTTTTCAAAGATTATGTATCTTTGTTATTTCTTATTTTCAAATGACTATTAAGGAGCTGATCATATTTGAATCAAGTTTAACCTTTTTGGTCCAGCTTATGATCATATTCGAATCTAGCTACAATCTCATGGTCACTTGGGGGCTTCCTGTTCAAACATAGGTCGTATTCAAACCAAAGAGAACACAGCTGTCGTAACCCTCTTGATCGGCTCAAGGCCAAACTCACTTGGGGGCTTCCTGATCGTATTCGAATCATAGCTTAACTCCTTTTGGGTCCGACTTGGATCATATTCAAATCAGGGTCGTTAAAAACCTCTCAAGGTCATTTGGGGGCTTCATGTTCAAACATAGGTCGTATTCGAACCAAAGAGAACATAGCTGTCGGTACCCTCTTGATCGGCGCAATGCCAAAGCCACTGGGGGCTATATGGTCGTATTCAAACCTTAGCTTAACCCATTTGGTCTGGTTTACTGATCGTATTCGAATCAGAAACCCCCAGCCTTTTGAATACAAGGTTAAATTATACTTATTATCTGTTGTTTGCCTCTTAGTCTTTTGTTGTCTCAATATTACAAATAGTTAGCCGGGTCTTCTTCACCGGCTTGACTATTTGACAACACAGCTACCAAGGTACCATGATCATTAAGTATTCAAAAAGCATTGACTTCTCATGAAGATTGAATTATCAAATTCATCACCCGGGTTATTCAAACCGGCGGTCTAAGGATCAAAAGGTACAAGGTATGGTTATTACTTATAAACAATTACCTGCTGCATTAACTAAAAGAATTAGTCTCAGCCCTTGTCCTTTATTTATATCTGTCTCTGGTTCCTATTATGGTAAACATATTGGCTATAAACTGGGTGTTTTAACCCGTTTGGTTCTAAGCCGCCAAGCCAGTCTTTTCTTTGTATCTACAGGAATAGAGTTCAAACGTTGCAGAAACAAACATTAAATACGATGCATACATTGGCATCAGGAAACACAGACTCACATAGAAGTGTTTTATGCGCGATGGCATAAGCAAAGCATACAGTGTTTTAACAGCTAATCTATTACAAGGCTTTATACGCCCACGAAGATGATCATTGTTCCTCTCTCGCCGGTTCACCACCTTCTGTTGGCTGGAAGTTGGGTTTTGACCAATAAAAACCATTCACGGCGACAAACTCGGCTTCGTCGTCGATCAGGCCGACCGGGTCAACTTCTGGGGCAAATGTGTCTTCTCTTACCGGTGGGATCAAATCTGTTACCTTGTACGAGGGAGTGGCCATCTTCTTATTTTCACTATCAAAACCCGGCTGGTATTTGTCAACATTGGTATCATCTCCAAGGGTAGTTGCCTGAGGCCGGACTCCGCGCACGCAAGCCATGAAGTCATCCTGATCAAAGGGAGATCCGTCTTCCTTCACAGTGGGATAGCCCCTGGCCACGTCCGCCGGGTCTAGATCTGGCACCCAAGCCTTGGAGCGGCTCAGGGCAGTCAAAGCTCCCGCTCGCGCGCAGGAGCGTTTCACTTCTTGAAACCTGGCAGGCAGGATTGACAGTTTCTTCAGGACGTCGCTGA
Organism: Triticum urartu; assembly: GCF_003073215.2. Classification (NCBI taxonomy): domain Eukaryota; kingdom Viridiplantae; phylum Streptophyta; class Magnoliopsida; order Poales; family Poaceae; genus Triticum; species Triticum urartu. Next base: position 15,412,076 of record NC_053025.1, read on the forward strand.
GCCGGTTGGGTCCTTGATTAGCAGGAGAGATGGCGGCAAGAGCCCGATGTGCGCCAATATACAGTTGTTCTACCAAGGTATACACTGCCTTCAGTTTAATCAACGGGTCTTGGCTCAGATTTTTGCTTCGCGGGCCTGCACAAATTTTATACGTAAAGTCAGATGGCGGCTTATACTCTGGATCAGCAAAAAGCACACAAAGTTAAAGTCTGATGACTTACCAAAGATGGCAGCTACCATTTGGGACACCCGGCCCTTTAACCCGTTCAACTCTATTGAAACCTCTTTAAGGGCTGTTGTGGCCTTCTCAGCACGTTGGGTCAGAAGCATTTCTTCCTCTCCCCAAGTTTTCTTCTTGACAGAAAAGCTGGTCTTCAAATTTTTCGTCTTAGAGAGGCTTATTTGCAGTTTGGAGTTAGCAGATTTAATTTCTGCCTCTTGACTCGCTAGTTGGGTCTTCGCATCAGTCAATTGCGAGTTCAATTCAGACAAGGCATTCTGCAAAACATTCAGATGAGTCAAGATTTTGTTTCAATGTTCAAACAATCAAGATTCAAGTCTCAAGTACTTTATAACCAAACTACTTGACACTTGGGGTCTAATGTATGCCAAAACAATTTTTTATGAATCTAAAGACATACTTTAAGTCCCAAGTACTTTACAAAGTAACAACACTTGGCACTTGGGGACTAATGTATGCAATTCAGCAAGGTTCTCAAGGTTAAGCCGGAGTATTAAGTTCTTTCAAAACGGTACAAATCAATTTAAAGTACCGGCTCATTTATGATCAAAAAGAACCGGCCCTTGGGGACTACGGGTGAAGCTTTATTCTATTGGATTCAAGGAAAATTTCAAAGGTAAAGGTCTTGGCCTATATTATAAAATCTACAGATCATTCTGTTTCTCTCATAATCCGAAGACTTGGGGGCTGAAGGAATATAGATAAGCCGGAAGAGCGTACCTCGTATTTTAACTGTAGCTGCTTGACCATTTCAATATCAGAATCGCGACTGGAGTGTACATGGCTAAGATAGCCGGATAAAATATCATTGGCATTTAGATGGTCATAGTTGGCAACGTCAAAGCGAACTTTCTGCCTCTCCAAAGCCTCTTGTTTTGCTGTACACCAAGCCAGCACAGTTGGGTTCCCCGGTTCAATAAAATGGCTCTCGGTAATCTAAACATCTTGTGCAGACAGAGACGGCGGGTTGGCTGAGCTTGATGGTCCGGTTGTGGAAGGGTTCACAGTGGTCTCGTCAAATGATGGCTCGGGAGGATTTGCTTCGGTGTCAACAGGCGGGTCTTCTGGAGCGTCAGTTAATGGAGAAGATGGCCTGACCGGGTCAGATGCCAGCACCGGCGGGTCTTCCGTCGGCTTAGCAGCCTTCGCTTTCTTGGATTTAGCTTGGCCACTAAGAAAAAATGTTGCAGGATTGTCAGTATAAAGATACAATTTGAACAACCCAGGAAATATGAGGATTTTTCATTACCCAGGGGCAGTCTTGAAAGCCGGAAATTGCGTCTGTGATGAGTCGCCAGAAGAGCGAGATACCTCTTGAAAGGATAAAATAGAATTAAAAGAAATACAAAGGGAAAGATCCCTTAAATAGAGTTAAAGACAGAAAGAAGTAAACCTCATTCGAATGTTTCTGAGGAGTTTGCTGAACGACAGCCGGCTCATCTTCAGTCCAAGCTTGACGGCGGCTTTCATGTTGCTGTTTTTTCAAACGAAAATTGGGATCCAAGTGAGCTAAAGGGTTAGAAAACCTTACTTTACGGATCACTCGTCGAACTTTTTGTCTTGGCAAGGGCTCTGAGTCGGAGGAAATGATAGTTACCTCTGCTTCCCTAGCCTGACTAGCCCCAGTGTCATCCTGGTAATGATCAGTGTCAATAAGATTGTTAAAAAATTGGCCAAGGGAATCAAGGGCTACCTCCGAGTAAGATGTATCATCAAGCTTCATCAAGTCTTCAGCAGAACTCTTTTTCTTCTTTTTCGACCTCCGGGTCGTTTTCTTGGCGTTTATGGCGGCGGCTTTCGCTTTCTTGGCCGCCTCGTGGTCATACTTAACTTTCCAAAAGTCAGAATTGGCCTGCAGACAGGTAAAAACAAGGTAAAGAGTCAGGCAAGTATTAAAGCAATACGGCTGGAAAAATACAAAAGAGAGAAATAATGACATTCTTACTTCTGGAACCGGGTTAAGCTGGCAGAAGGGGTTTAGCCCGACGACACTGCAATCTTCATATTTCCCGTTCACTAGAAGATTTGACATTGAGACAATATCTTCTTCTGTCAATTGAACGGGCCTGTGACGAAGAGAGTCATCCGGTCCTCCACCATACTCATTCATCAACTTTGACCGGCGGCTCAAAGGGATGACCCGCCATGAGATCTAGCAGCGGGTCAGATCAACTCTAGTTAACCTGTTCCCCAACAGAGCGTTGATCCTTTTGATGGATGGTATAAGCCTCTTGCGTTCAGCGATAGTCAGCTTATCAGGAAGCGCGAATTTGGATTAAAGACGGTCAGGGCGGTAACCCGACAGGGGCTTTTCGTTTGCTGGTGAAGTGTCCTGGCAGTAGAACCAAGTCTGGTTCCAGTCCTTTGGGTGACTTGGTAAGACAATGAGGGGGAAGACGGCACCCTGCCGGCGCTAAATTGATATGCCTCCAAGCTCTAAGCTAAGGCCATTGGTGCACTCATTCTGTCGGTTCAGATAAAAGTATTCTCTAAATAACTCCACAGTTGGCTCTTGTTGAAGATATACTTCACAGAGTACTTGGAAGTTACAAATGTTAGATATGGAGTTAGGCCCGATATCTTGAGGATGGAGCTTGAAAAATGGAGGACCCCTCTGAAGAACTTTGAGCCGGGCGGGGAGAAGCCACGGTTCATGTGGTCAGTAAAAACGATCACCTCACCATCTCTCGGATTGGGACGTTCTTCTTCCGGGTCAGGGGCACGGTAAGACATGACGGTTTTCGCTGACAGAAATCCTATGATGAAGAACTCTTTTAAACGTTCCTCAGTTATGGTTGAGGGAACCCAGTTATAGATGGTTGGTGTTTTTGACGGCATGATGTGCAAGGAACTAAAAAGAAAAGCAACATGCCGGTTTAGTTTAACGGTGATATTAACAGTTAAGGGATGAAGATGCAAAACAAGTAATGGCGGCTTAGTTAAGGGCTAATGACATATAAGGAAAATTAAGCCGACATTATAAGCCGCCATGACTACTGTCGTGGAATTGTCACGGCAGATGTCCTAGAGCAAGGACTTAGTCGTAGGGCCATCGCACTAGGAAGCTTAAAGGGGTTAATCGGGACAAAGGACACGGGAGAGGGTTTTATACTAGTTCGGCCCCTTACGGTGAAGGTAAAAGCCTACTTCTAGTTGGGATTGGTATTGCTGAGGTTTCGATCTCCAAGAGGCTCAACTCACCGGCTTGGTGATCGTCTTGGTTGTTTCTTGCCCTAAACCGCCACCGGGTCGTCCCCTTATATACACCGGTTGACGCCTGGTGGCTTACAGAGTCCCGACCGACTCATAATCGTGTCCGGCTGGGTGACTTTCTTTACATGCCTATCTTTTACAAGTCTTTCCGCCCATATGGCGGTTTACAATAACGGGCCTTACGCCGACCCGAGGCCTTTCGGCTTTCTCTATATATACTAATAAACTATCATCTTGGCTGTATATTGGGCTTCTTATGTAACCCTCCATTAAGGCTGACCCGGCCCCTCCTGGGCGGGTCTCAGCTGATAGTAATATCCCCAACATTAGGCCCTAGGTTGACTTTGAACTTTGTTCTTTGTCAATCTTCAATACTTAGGCAGAATCCATCCTCTGTCTGAAAACTTCTTTAACCCGCCGTGACGCCATCTTTTTGAAACACAAAAAACTTTCATGACTTCATCTTCCAATGGATCTTTCATTTTTAATGCCTTCCGGGAATCAAGGCGTCTGTTCAGTTGGATAATCATTATTGGGTCTCCTTGATTTTCACGCCCGCTTTTTCACGCACTCCCTTATAAATAGGCATAACTTAGGTCTTTCTCATTCTCCTTTCTTCCTCATCTTCTTCCTCTTGCAACCTCCGTCGCTGCTTGAGCTCCGTTGCTGCTACAACTCTCATCGTCGTCGTCAAGCTTTACCGCTGCATCACCCTGAGTCCGTCCAGAGAACGCGGCGACTCTTCGCGGTGGGCCTGCATCTTGTAAGTTTTCTTCTCTCTCACGCACCTAGATCTGTTCTAGGTTTGCGAGTTCTTCAGTGTTCTTCATCTTCTCATCACGGACCATCTTGTAGATCTTCTCTGCAACTTCTTTTGATCCAGAAAAGAGATATAACTCGCGCGGTAGCTGTTTGGCATTCATTTTTGATATCAATAGATCCCTTGTACCTATATAGATGCTTCGTTATAGTCAACGAACTCATCTGTACTATGTTTTTAGGTCTAGAATATTTCCCTTTTTGAAACAGCCTTTTGAACCAAAATGATAATGATAGCTTGGTGAAACTTGTTTATCACAGCACTTAGCCAATTCTGACTCAGGCAACCTTTGAATATCTTTAGTCATGGCGGCTTACCATGCCGGCTCATTTTTTCCCTTATATATCATTAGCCCTTTACTTAAGCCACCATTATTCGTCTGTATTATCATTACTTAACCCGTAATCCATCTATAATTTGAGCCGGCAAATTACTTTCTTTTCAGCTTGCCCTCTTTTCATCATGCTGTCAAAAGCGCCAACAGTCTGCAACTGGGTCCCTTCTACAGTTACCGATGATGGCTTGAAAGAATTTGTCACCATTGGATTTTTGCCAGAGAAAAACACTATGTCTTATCGTGCCCCTGACCCAAACGAAGAACGACCTCAGCCCAGAGATGGTGAAGTCATTGTTTTCACTGACCACATGAACCGTGGCTTCTCACCGCCCGGTTCAAAATTCTTCAGGGAGGTCCTTCACTTTTTTAAACTTCATCCTCAGGACATTGGGCCCAATTCCATCTCCAATATTTGCAATTTCCAAGTGCTCTGTGAGGCTTATCTTCAGCAAGAGTCGACTGTAGAACTGTTTAGAGAATATTTTTATCTAAACTGGCAGAACGAGTGTACCAACGGACTTAGCTTAGAACTTGGAGGCATCTCAATTCAGCGCCGGCCGAGTGCTGTCTTTCCTCTCATAGTTTTACCAAGTCACCCAAAGGACTGGAACCAAACTTGGTTTTACTGTCAGGACATCTCACCCGCCAACGAAAAACCACTGCCGGGTTACCGCCCCGATCCTCTTGACTCTAAGTTCATACTGCCAGATAAACTTACCACTGCTGAACGCAAGAAGCTGCTTCCCTCTGTCAGAAGAATCAACGGTTTGTTGGGGAATGGTTTAACCGGAGTTGATCTAACCCGCTGCTGGATCTCATGGCGGATTATTCCATTAAGCTGTCGTTCGAAACTGATGTGTGAATATGGTGGAGACCCGGACGACTCTCTTCGCCATAGCCCGGTTGAACTCACCGAAGAAGACATTGTTTCAATGTCAAATCTGTTGGTGAATGGAAAATATGAAGACTGCAGCGTTGTTGGGTTGAATCCCTTCTACAAGCTCAACCCGGCTCCAGAAGTAAGTATACTCTGATCTTTTTCTCCTTTGTGTTTTTCCCGGCTATATCACTTAAACACTGACCTTCCTTTTTGTCCTTGCAGGCCAATTCTAACTTTTGGAAAGTAAAATACGACCATGAGGCTGCCAAGAAGGCGAAAGCCGCCGCCATGAACGCCAAGAAAACGACCCGGAAGTCAAAGAAGAAAAAGAAAACCACTGCTGAAGATTTGATGAAACTTGACGACACATCTGACTCTGAGGTAGCCCTTGATTCCCTTGGCCAATTTTTTAGCAATCTTATTGACACTGATCCTTACCAGGATGACACTGGGGCCAGTCAGGCCGGGGAAGCAGAGGTAACTATCATTTCCTCCGACTCAGAGCCCTTACCAAGACACAAAGTTCGACAAGTGATCCGTAAAGTAAGGTTTTCTAACCCCTTAGCTCACTTGGATCCCAACTTTCATTTGAAAAAACAGCAACACGAAAGCCGTCGTGAAGCCAAGGTTGAAGAGGAACCGACTGTCGACCTTCAACAGACCCCTCGGAAACGCCTGAACGAGGTTTACTTTTTTTACCCTTAACTTGTTTTAATGAATCCTGCTCATTGTATCCCTTTTAACTCCTTTCTTTTACTTTCTCAGGAGGTGTCTCGTTTTTCAGGCGACTCATCACAAACACAATTTCCGGCTTTCAAGACTGCTCCTGGGTAACCAGAGATCCTCTTTTCTTCCGAGTTGATCAATTGTACCTTTGATGCTGACTGTCCTGTAATATATATATATATCCAATTTAGCGGTCAGGCTAAATCCAAGAAAGCGAGGGTAACAAAACCAGCAGAAGACCCGCCAGTGCTAGCATCTGACCCGGCTAGGCCGCCCTCTCCATTAACTGACGCCCCGTAAGACCCGACAATTTCCAATGAAGCAAATCCTCCGGAGCTGTCTCTTGATGACGCCACTATCAATCCTTCTACAGCCGGACCGTCAAACTCAACCGACCCGCCATCTCCACATGCTCCAGATGTTCAAATTACTGGGAGCCACTTTGTTGAGCCGGGGAATCCAACGGTGTTGGCTCGGTGCACAGCAAAGCAAGAAGCATTGGAGGGCGGCAGAAGGTTCGCTTTGATGTCGCCAACTATGACCGTCTCAATGCCAATGATATCTTATCTGGCTATCTCAGTCATGTACACTCCAGTCGTGAGTCTGAGATTGAGATGGTCAAGCAGCTTCAGTTGAAATATGAGGTATGTTACTTCCGGTTTACCAATATTCCTTCAGCCCCCAAGTCTTCAGATTATAAGAGAAACGAAATAACCTGTAGACTTAGATTATAAGCCGAAACTTTTATCTCTGAATCTTTGCCTTGTACTGATAGAACCAAACTTCACCCATAGTCCCCAAGGACCGGTTTATTTTGATCATTAATGAATCGGTAATTTAGAATTTAAAACTGTTTTAAAGTACTTGAACACTCCGGCTTAACCTTGAAAAACTTGCTGAACTGCGTACATTAGCCCCCAAGTGCCAAGTGCTGTTACTTTGTAAAGGACTTGGGACTTCAAATATATTGGTAGAGTCACAAAAATTTGATTTGGCATACATTAGCCCCCAAGTGCCAAGTGGTTTATTCGTAAAGTACTTGGGACTTTGAATTTTGAATTTGGATACTAGAATTCAAAACCAAATCTTGACTTATCTGAATGTTTCACAGAATGCATTGTCTGGACTGAACTCCCAATTGACTGACGCAAAGACCCGGCTAGCAAGTCAGGAGTCAGAAATCAAATCTTCCACCTCCAAATTGCAAATGAGCCTTTCTGAAATGGAGACTTTGAAAACCAGCTTTGCTGCCAAAGAGAAAACTTGGGAGAATGAGAAAACCCCCCTGACCCGCCGAGCTGAGATAGCCGAAACAGCTCTAAAAGAAATTTCAACAGAACTGAACAATTTGAAGGGTCGGGTGTCTCAGATGGTTGCCGCTATCTTTGGTAAGATCTCTGAATTGATCAACTTTCGTCAAAACCGGAATATGATCCGCCAACTGACTCTGTTAAAAATATATGCAGGTCCGCGAAGCAAAAATCTGAGCCAATACCCGTTGATTAAACTGAAGGCAGTATACACCTTGGTTGAACAATTGTACATTGGTGCACAACGGGCTCTGGCCGCTATCTCTCCAGTAAATCAAGGATCCAATCGGCTTAGCGATGTCCTAAAGAAGCTGTCCATCCTTCCTGCTAGATTTCAAGAGGTAAAACGCTCCTGTGCGCGAGCCGGAGCACTGACTGCCCTAAGCCGTTCCAAAGCTTGGGTGCCAGACCTAGACCCGGCAGACGTGGCAAGGGGCTATCCTACCGTGAAGGAGGACGGGTCTCCTCTTAGTCAGGATGATTTCATAGCCTGTGTTCGCGAAGTCCGGCCTCAGGCAACTAGTCTTGGAGAGGACACCAATGTGGACAAGTACCAGCCGGGTTTTGATAGTGAAAATAAGATGGCCACTCCTTCATACAAAGTAGCAGACCTGATCCCACTTGTGAGAGAAGATACTTTTGCCCCGGAAATTGACTCGGTCGGCCTGATTGACAACGAAGCCGAATTTGTCGCCATGAACAGCTTTGATTGGTCAAAATCCAACTTCCAGCAAACAGAAGGTGGTGAACCGGCAAGGGAGGGACAATGATCATCTTCCTAGGCTTATAAACTCTTGTAATAACTTTAGTTAAAACACTGCATGTTTTGCTTATGCCGTCGTGCATAAAAATACTTCTTATGTGCATCTGTGTTGCAGATGTCAATGTATGTATTGTTGAATGTTTGTCTCTGCAATGGTTGAACTCTGTTCCTGTGAATACAAGGAAAAGACTGGCAAGGTGGTTTAGAACCAACTAGGCTTAAACACCTAATGTACAACCCATAAATTTACCTCAATAAGAAAAACAAAGACAAATGTAAATAAACAGTAAGGTTTCATACCAACTCTTGAGTTAACGCAGCAGGTAAGTGCGTATAAGTAAAAAACCATACCTTATCCTTGTTTGATCCTTAGATCGCCGGTTTAAACAACCCAGGTGATGACTTTGATAATTCAATATGTATAAAAGTTAATACTCCTTGAATATTCAATAATCATCATATCTTAGTAGCTTGTACCTTTGGATCCTTAGACCACCAGCTTGAATAACCCGGGCGGCAATAAATGAGCCGGCGAAGAAAGCCATGCTATCTTATTTGTGATATTGAAACAATAAAAATTGAAAGGCAATCAACACATAATTTTAACTCTGTAAAAGTTTGGGGGTTTCTGATTCGAATACGATCAGTAAACCGGACCAAAGGGGTTAAGCTAAGGTTCAAATACGACCATATAGCCCCCAGTGGCTTTGGCGCTACACCGATCAAGAGGGTACCGACAGCTATGTTCTCTTTGGTTCGAATATGACCTATGTTTGAACAGGAAGCCCCCAAATGACCTTGAGAGGTTTTTAACGACCTTGATTCAAATACGATCCAAGTCGGCTCAAAAGGGGGTAAGCTATGATTCAGATACGATCAAGAAGCCCCCAAGTGAGTTCGGCCTTAAGCCGATCAAGAGGGTTATGACAGCTATGTTCTCTTTGGTTCGAATACGACCTATGTTTAAACAGGAAGCCCCCAAGTGACCATAAGATTTACAGCTAGATTTGAATACGATCATAAGCCGGACTAAAAAAGGTTAAACTTGATTCAAATATGATCAGCTCCTTAATAGTCATTTGTGAATAATAAAGATGCATAATCTTTGAAAAGAAAAGAGACCGATGGTCTTACTTTATTGCTTATCATAGTATATACAACGTGAATGTATGTACATGTTGAGAGCCGGTGGCTCAGGTGTAATATGGCCGAAGTTGAGCAATGTTCCACGGCCGGCGGGTCTCCTCTTCCGACTTACGTGAGTCTGCATGCTCTCGAACGTCAATGAGGTAGTAGGACCCATTGTTTAAATTTTTACTGACCACAAAGGGTCCTTCCCAAGGTGGGGATAACTTGTGTGTATCTTGTAACGCCCTCGATGCGGCTATAGCTCCCACGTGTCGAGGCACGACTTAGAGACATAACCGCATTGAAAGCAATGTCGCAAGTTAGGAAATCATCACAACATCCCATGTAACATATAGAATCAAAGGGGGATACATAGTTGGCTTACACTCGCCACGTCACATCAAGGTACATAAATAACATACATCATCCAAACACTCATGGCCCGACTACGGCGCCAAAATAGGAAATAACCCAACATGCGACACGGTCCCGATCAAACCCCAACGGGGCACCACTACTAATCGTCGGGAAAAGAAACATAGTATCACCGAGAGTCTTCGTCGAACTCCCACTTGAGCTCGTACTCGTCACCTGGAGCGGAAACACCTGGACCTGCATCTGGAGTTGTAGTAACCTGTGAGCCACAGGGACTCAGCAATCTCGCACCCTCGCGATCAAGACTATTTAAGCTTATAGGAAGGGTAAGGCAACATATATGTGGAGCTGCAGCAAGCGACTAGCATATATGGTGGCTATCTTATTCGCAAAGGAGAGCGAGAAGAGGAGGCAAAGCGCGAGCGAGAAACTAGAGAGCAACATGCGCAAACATTACTCCAACACCGTGTCCACTTCCCGGACTCCGCTGAGAAGAGGCCATCACGGTAACACACACAGTTGATTCATTTTAATTAAGTTAAGGTTCAAGTTATCTACAACCGGACATTAACAAATTCCCATCTACCCATAACCGCGGGCACGGCTTTCGAAAGTTCAATCCCTGCAGGGGAGTCCCAACTTAGCCCATGACAAGCTCTCACGGTCAACGAAGGAATAGACCTCCTCCCAAGACGTTCCGATCAGACTCGGTATCTCGGTAATACAAGACACTTCGACAGGTTAAAACAAGTCCAGCAACACCGCCCGAATGTGCCGACAAATCCCGATAGGAGCTGCACATATCTCTTTCTCAGGGCACACTCAGATGAACACTACGTACAACTAAAACCAACCCTCAAGTTGCCCCGAGGTGGCGCTGCAAGTGGCTCTATTTGGACCAACACTCAGAGGAGCACTGGCCCGGGGGGTTTAAAATAAGATGACCCTTGAGTCTGCAGAACCCAAGGGAAAGAAAAGGCTAGGTGGCAAATGGTAAAACCAATGTTGGGCATTGCTGGAAAAGCTTTAATCAAGGCGAACTATCAAGGGGTTCCCATTATAACCCAACCGCGTAAGGAACGCAAAATCCGGGAACATAACACCGATATGACGGAAACTAGGGGGGGCAAGAGCGGAACAAAACACTAGGCGAGAGGCCGAGCCTTCCACCCTTTACCAAGTATATAGATGCATTAAGATAACATAGCAATATAATGATATCCCAACAAGTAAATAAAGGTTCCAACAAGGAACGGCCTCCAATCTTCACCTGCAACTAGCAACGCTATAAGAGGGGCTGAGCAAAGCGGTAACATAGCCAATCAACGGTTTGCTAGGACAATGGTGGGTTAGAGGTTTGACATGGCAATTGGGAGGCTGACAATAAAAAGGTAGGCATCGTAGCATTGGCATAGCAAAAGAGCGAGCAAACTAGCATAGCAAAGATAGTAGTGATTTCGAGGGTATGATCATCTTGCCTGCACAGTTGTCAGAGTTGACTGGATCCTCAAGAGCAAGCTCAACGGGCTCCTCGTTAGCGAACTCGTCTCCCGGCTCTACCCAAACAAGACAAACAAGCAAAAAGGATACAATCAACCACGTGCAAACTCAAACAACACAATGCAAAGATGACATGCTATGCGGGATGCGATGCGGGATGCAAAATGCAAGATATGACAGGAAATGCATGAACCTGGCCTCAACTTGGAATTCCAAGGGTGCCACTGGAAATATGAGATGAAATCGCTTGAAAACGATATAAAGAACGCCGGAATCGGAGTTACGGTTTGGAAATGGCAAGCGATTCAAAAATGACGCCGGTCTGCGATTTACAGCAAGTAGGCATCTAAATGCAATGAACTGAACATGCTACAGCCTCCAAACATGACAACAAAATACATGGCAGGGATGCACACAAGATGCTTAACAAAAGTATAGCACTGAGCTACGGCCAATTCATCCATTAACAGGTTCAAACAAGCATGGCAAAAAGGCAAATGCAAAACAGATTTCAGACTTAGTGAAATTAACACTTATCTGAAATTTCAGATCACGAAGTCCTCTTCGGAGCAGCAAAACAACATGCTACAGGACCTGAACATGACAAAGAAAGGCATGGCATGGAGCTACACAGCAAGCTTATCAAAAGTCCCTTAGTGACCTTGAGCCAAAAGGGATCACAAAATATAGTAACAAGCACACGAACATAGCAAAAACATAATCAGTTTTCAGACTTGGTGAAAACTGAGACATGCTGAAATATAACTCACGAAGGCATGTAAATGAGCTCGATACACTCACTACGGTGCAATTCATGGAAAGGGAAGCATACCCCCACAAAGAAGGCACAAAATACAAGCCATAAATGGCAAGAACAATGGCATAGCATGCACGGATCAACTACAATAACATCGGCAAAATCGCAAACTAGTTGACGATCTGCCCAGATTCATAACGAAGCAAAAGTAGAGCTCGATTGACTCAAGCTAGGGTGCTCCATAAATGCAAACAAAGACATGGATGGATAGAGCATAACATGATTAATAAAACTCCTTTACTGATCATCCTCAAAGGAGGCACGGATCACTAGGAAACAACACGAACATATGGCATCAAGAACTAAATAATCCCAGACTTAGTGAAAATTACTAAGTCCCTGAAAACAGATTTACCGGATGCCTCACTTTGCAAGATTGCACAGGTCACCACACGCATCCTAAAAATGCATGGGTTGCACCTCTGGAAAGATAACAAAATCCTTAACAAAACATATGAAGGACTCACAGGCATAGCATGCACACAATAATCATGGCAAAAATGACAAAAGTCTAAGATGAATTAGCAGATCTGACAATTAACTCACGAAGCCTCCTTCTAAAAGCATTTTGGGAATCAAGATGAGCTCAAATGAAAATGATGCAATGGAAAGGAATGATGTACTCGTCGAGACGACCATTTTGATATACTATATGTCCAAATCGGAGCTATGGATGCAAAGTTACAGCAGGTCAAAGATCGCATAAAAATTAGGGCGAGAGGGGAAAAAGTCAACCCTTAGGGTTTCTCAGATCCAGATCTGGATCGTGCACGCTTTACGAGGAATGCCGGAACAGGAGCTCGCCGGGGTTGTGGGCGCCGGAGTTGGAGGGGGGTCGCTGGAGAGGAACGAGGGGCGGCGCCAGGGAGGCCGGAGGAGGCCGGATCCGGTCACCGGGGACGAGTCGCCGGCGGTGGCCGGGGTCGGCCGCGACCCGGCGTGGTCTTGCGCGCGTCGGGCGGCGGGAGGAGGCCGGGGCTGCTCCCTGATGGCGGCGGCAGTGCCGGTGGAGAGAGGCGGCGGCGGGCGGCGGGCGGTCGCGGTGGAGAAGACGGCGGCGCGGGCGGACGGCGGGAGAGGCGGCGGCGCGCGGGGCGGCCCGGTGCGGCGTGGGAGAGGGCCCGCCTCGGGCTTGGGCGGGCCGCGGCGGCGGCGGTGGCCGGCTGCCACGTGTCGACGCGTGGGAGGCTGGAGGCGGCGGGGCAGACACGTCTGGCCCGAATCGGATGTGTCCGTCGGCGGGAAGAGCGGCGGATCTGGAGATTAGGGTTTCGAGAGGGGAAGAGAGATCCGAATTTCTGGGGGTCTATTTATAGGCATAAGTGGAGCTAGGAGAGTCCAAATGAGGTGCGGTTTTCGGCCACGCGATCGTGATCGAACGCTCTAGGACATGGAGCAGAGTTTGGTGGGTTTTGGGCCAAATTGGAGGGGTGTTGGGCTGCAACCCACACGAGGCTTTTTCGGTCCCTCGGTTAACCGTTGGGTATCAAACGAAGTCCAAATGATACGAAACTTGATAGGCGGTCTACCGGTAGTAAACCAAGGCCGCTTGGCAAATCCCGGTCCAATCCGGAAATGTTTAATCCCCACACACGAAAGAAAGCTAGAAATGACCACCGGAGGAGAACGAAGCGCCGGAATGCAAAACGGACAACGGGGAAAATGCTCGAATGCATGAGACGAACACGTATGCAAATGCAATGCACATGATGACATGATATGAGATGCATGACAACGACAACAACACACGGAGACAAAAACCCGAACCCGAGGAAATAAATATAACTTAACGCCGGAAACGGCAAGAGTTGGAGTACAAATTGGGAAAGTTATATCCGGGGCGTTACATATCTGACAGATCTTGGGCTAGATGGAGCACCAAGTCGCCTTCCTGAAAAGTCCTGGATTTAACCCGGCGGCTGTGATTACGACACAGGTCATGTTGATAAATTGCTGATCGCGCTGCTGCTAAGACTCTTTCTTCATCCAACAAGTCAAGTGCATCTTGTCTGGCTTTTTCATTGTTAGCTTCAACATACACTGTCACACGGGGCGAGTCATGACGGATGTCACTAGGCAACACTACTTCTGCTCCATAAACCATGAAGAAGGGTGTGTAACCTGTAGACCTGTTGGGTGTAGTACTGATACTCCATAACACTAAAGGCAATTCCTCTACCCAACAACCCGATGTTCGCTGTAAAGGAACCATAAGCTGGGGTTCTAGCCCTTTCAGAATTTCCTGATTGGCTCTCTCCGCTTGACCGTTGGATTGAGGATGAGCTACGGAAGAAACATCAAGCCGGATGTGCTCTCGCTGACAAAATTCTTCCATAGCCCCTCAGGATAGATTTGTGCCATTGTCTATGATAATACTGTGTGACAAACTGAAACGGAAGATTACTTTTTTCATGAACTGAACCGCCGTGGCTGCATCACACTTACTCACAGGCTCCGCCTCAACCCATTTGGTGAACTTATCAACAGCCACCAAGAGATGCGTCTTTTTATCCTTAGACCTTTTGAAAGGTCCCACCATGTCGAGCCCCCAAACTGCAAACGGCCAAGTGATTAGAATCATCCGGAGCTCTTGAGCCGGCACATGCACTCATCGTGCGAACTTCTGACATCCATCACATCTACTGACCAGATCTTCTGCATCAGCGTGAGCCGTCAACCAGTAAAAACCGTGACGAAATGCCTTGGCCACTAAAGATTTTGACCCGGCGTGATGACCATAATCGCCTTCATGGATCTCACGAAGGATTTCTTGACCTTCTTCGGGGGAAGCACACTGTTGAAACCCTCCGGAAACACTGCGATGAAATAACTCTCCATCCGAAATCGTCATGGACTTAGACCGCTGGGTTATCTGTCGAGCCAGGGTCTCATCTGCTGGCAATTCTCCCTGGGTCATGTAAGCCAAGAACGGCACCGTCCAATCTGGGATGACGTGAAGAGCCGCCACCAACTGCGCCTCTGGGTCAGGAACAGCTAAATCTTCTTCTATGGGCAACTTGACAGAGGGGTTATGCAAAACATCTAAAAAGGTGTTGGGTGGTACCGGCTTACATTGAGACCCCGGCCGGCTCAAAGCATCAGCTGCTTCGTTTTTTCGACAGTCAATGTGTTCCACCTGATAACCTTTAAAATATCCTACAACAGCATCAACCTCTCGGCGATAAGCCACCATGAGAGGGTCTTTGGAATCCCACTTGCCAGACACCTGCTGAGCCACTAGATCTGAATCACCTTTGCCACTCGAAGATCATGGAGCAATGCTTCATATTCTGTTGCGTTGTTAGTGCACGGAAACATCAATCGTAACACATAACAAAATTTATCACCTCGTGGGGAAGTCAATACAACTCCAGCCCCCGAGCCTTCCAATTGCGTGGACCCATCAAAATGAATAGTACAATATGTGTTGTCCGGCTTTTCTTCTGGCATCTGCATCTCTGTCCAGTCATTGATGAAGTCAACCAGGGCTTGAGACTTAATTGTAGTACGTGGAACATACTTCAACCCATGAGACCCAAGCTCAATTGCCCACTTGGCGACTCGCCCGGTGGCTTCTCTGTTTTGAATAATGTCTCCTAAAGGAGCAGAGCTAACCACAGTGATTGGATGTCCCTGAAAGTAATGCTTAAGCTTCCGGCTTGCCATGAACACCCCATATACGAGCTTCTGCCAATGTGGATATCGTTGCTTGGATTCAATTAGCACTTCACTAACATAATAAACCGGCCGCTGAACCGGATGCTCTTTGCCAGCCTCCTTGAGCTCCACCACCATAGCCACACTAACAACCCGTGAGTTGGCAGCCACGTATAACAATAGCGGCTCTTTCTCAATTGGAGCAGCCAGGACCGGCGGCTCAGCCAGTTGTGCCTTCAAATCCTCAAAAGCAGCGTTCGCAGCATCACTCCAAACAAAAACATCTGTTTTCTTCATCAACTGATACAGAGGCATAGCCTTTTCCCCTAACCAGCTTATGAACTGGCTCAATGCAGCCACACGACCTGCCAGTCGTTGAACATCATTAACGCATGTTGGTTTGGCTAGAGATGTGATTGCCTTGATTTTCTCCAGCTTAGCTTCAATACCTCGGTTAGACACCAGAAAACCCAAGAGCTTGCCGGCTGGCACTCCAAAAACACATTTGGTCGGGTTAAGCATCATTTTGTAAACACGAAGATTATCAAAAGTCTCTTTCAGGTCTGTGACCAAGGTTTCCTCTTCTCTGGATTTCACCACTATATCATCCACATAGGCATGAACATTGCGCCCAATTTGATTGTGAAGGCAATTCTGCACACACCGCTGGTAAGTCGCCTGGGCACTCTTAAGCCCAAAAGGCATAGACACATAGCAGAAAGCCCCAAAAGGATTTGTAAATGCCATCTTCTCCTGATCCTTGACTGCCATCTTAATCTGATGATAACCGGAGTAAGCATCTAAGAAACTCAACCGTGCGCAACCCGCCGTAGCATCAATGATCTGATCAGTACGGGGAAGAGCAAAAGGATCAGCCAGACAAGCCTTGTTTAAATCTGTGTAATCCACACACATACGCGAGGTGCCATTCTTTTTTAGCACGAGCACCGGGTTAGCTAACCATTCTGGGTGAAAGACCTCCACAATGAACCCAGCCGCCAAGAGCCGGGCCACCTCTTCTCCAATGGCCTTGCGCCTTTCTTCATTGAACCGCCGAAGAAACTGTCTGATAGGTTTGAACTTTGGATCGATATTAAGAGTGTGCTCAGCGAGTTCCCTCGGGACACCTGGCATGTCTGAAGGTTTTCATGCAAAGATGTCCCGGTTCTCACGGATGAACTCGATGAGCGCGCCTTCCTATTTTGGATCCAAGTTTGCGCTAATGATGAACTGTTTAGATGAATCGCCAGACACAAAGTCAACCATCTTAGTGTCATCAGCTGATTTGAACTTTAACTCTGGCTCATGCTCTGTTGTTGGTTTCTTTAATGATGTCATGTCCATCGGGTCAACATGATCCTTGTAGAATTTCAACTCCTCCGTCGCACAAACAGATTCAGCATAGGCGGCATCCCCTTCTTCACATTCCAAGGCTATCTTCCGGCTCCCACGGACTGTAATGGTGCCCTTGTGACCCAGCATCTTGAGCTGCAAATATACGTAACACGGCCGAGCAATGAACTTGGCATAAGCTGGCCGCCCAAACAGAGCATGATATGGGCTTTTGATTTTAACCACTTCAAAGGTTAATTTTTCTGCTCTGGAATCATACTCATCTCCAAAGGCTACTTCCAGCTCGATCTTACCAACTGGGTATGCCGACTTACCAGGCTACACACCATGAAAAACAGTGTTGGATTGTTTAAGATTTTTGTCCGTCAATCCCATCCGGCGAAACGTCTCATAGTAAAGGATGTTGATGTTGCTGCCTCCATCCATGAGTACCTTAGTAAACTTGTACCCACCAACTTGAGGTGCCACTACTAACGCCAAGTGACCTGGATTATCAACCCGGGGTGGGTGATCCTCTCTGCTCCACACAATGGGCTGCTCCGACCAACATAAATAACATGGAACTGCCGGCTCAACGGCATTGACGGCCCTCTTGTGGAGTTTCCGATCTCTCTTACATAAACTGGTAGTAAAGACATGATATTGTCCACTACTCAACTGCTTCGGGTTGCTCTGATAGCCGGATTGTTGCTGCTGTTGATTTCCTTGGCCGTGTTGCTGATTATATCCTCCCTGGTGACCAGGATGACCATGAAAACCTCCTCCGCTTGAACCGGCGCCCGGGCCCTGAAAGCCGCTTGAGCCGCCACCCGGGCCGTGACCCCCATCAAATGCGTTTGAATTTTTAAACGCCTTCATGAACGTGCAATCCTTCCACAAGTGGGTAGCTGGCATCTCCCGGGTGTCGTGTCTTGGACAAGGCTCATTCAACAACTGCTCAAGGGTGGGGCCTAACCCACCCGATCGAGGGGGCTGTCTGCCCTTGCACCGCAGATTACCACCCTGCGCATTAGTATTAGCAACAAACTCATCATCCTTACGCTTATTACCTCCTTGATTTGTCGGGTTATGCTGGTGACCCTTGCCATTGCCGTTCTTCTTTCCCTTTGTTGCCTTTTCTTCATCAGACGCCGGGTCTTTGTTGGTATCAGAATCGGCATACATGACAAGAGCCGCCATCAACGTTCCCATGTCATTACAGTCACATTTAAGCCGCCCCAATTTCTGCTTCATAGGTTCAAAACGGCAATTTTTCTCCAACATCAAAACTGCTGAGCCAGCGTCCATTTTATCAGATGAATGTATTATCTCCTTGACCCGGCGCACCCAATGGGTTGTAGATTCTCCATCCTCTTGCTTGCAATTGGTCAGGTCCACAATTGACATTGGTTGCTTACACGTGTCTTTAAAGTTCTGGATGAACCGTTCCTTCAACTCTGCTCATGAGCCGATGGAATTGGGTGGTAATCCTTTCAACCAGGTCCAAGCCGTTCCATCGAACATCATGGTAAAGTACTTGGCCATTGCAGCATCACTAACCTCCAACAGCTCCATTGCCATCTCATAACTCTCAATCCAAGCCCCCAGCTGTAAGTCAGCTGTGTAGTTAGGTACCTTACGAGGTCCCTTGAAATCCTTGGGTAACCGCTCATTGCGTATGGCTGGGACCAGGCAAGGTACGCCTCCGGTTCTTGTAACCACTCCTGCCTCAACCGAGGTTGCTGGATAAGCCGGAAAGGTTTGGTGAGCCGCCTACTCTGCTGCTATCTGAGCCGCCCGTTCCGCCTCTTGACGAATCCTCTCCTGATCCACCAAGTTAAGGGCTCCAGCCCACACCGGCTCATGCCTATATGGCTGGTTGTGGCATTGAGCATTACTTGACATCTCTGCAGATTCCATGTGCCTACTGTAACTCGGGCTCCGGCTTGGGCGAGGAGTTGAATGAATCCTGTCTCAACTGTAGGAGTATGCATCCTGCTAGGCCAAAGCTGTCTGAAGTAGTTCTCTTACCCTCCGGGTTTCAATTGCTGCTGGCGAGTCGCCTTCCATTGGGAGAGCTGCCAAACGAGCCGATGCCGCAATGAGGTTCTCCATGGGGTTGGAGAAGTGACCCGGGGGCATTGCTATATAACGAGGAGGAGTTGTACTTATGCGCGGCGGTTCCATGGTGCGTGGCTGAACTGGTGCACCGGGCATCGTGACTGAGTTTTCTGACGCCTCCTCCTCATGACCTCGTTTGATGCATTAAGATCCACCGAGAGCCGGAAGGTTTCGGCTTGAAGCTGCTGAGCACGAGCATCCAAAGCTGCTCGTTCTGCTGCCATCCGGGTTTCCTCCGCGGCTAGATTTTCCTTAGCTTGCACCATCTCCTCCCGCACGTGTGCCACTTTCGCGTCATGTTGGGCTTTATCCACCGGCTCTACCGCAGCGGTTAACAGAGTCGTCAGTTTATCCATGAGGTCCATGAGAACCTGAGCTGGGGGGTGCGCGGGGTCTCCTAACCCGGCAGCTGCCGACCCGGTGGCCGCCGCTGTCGATGTGGTGGAGTTCTGCCCGGGCTGTGTCCCTACCATGAAGACTCCAACCCAATTCGGCGGCTCAAGGGGGTCCGGAATACTGCTGCCATCGGAACAGCCCCCGAGCATGCCGTCTTGCAGTTGGTACAATGAGTCCGTCTCACCTGTTGATGATGCAGTATCAGAGCAGATGGCCGTCTCCCCGCCTTCCATCGATCCTTCGGAGTATTCACTGCCATGGATGCAGCCTACGAAGGCATGCTTCACGACAGATTGAACACGGGCGGACCCGGCGCGCTGAGCCGTTTCGATGAGGTCGGTGTGGACATCCAGCTCAGGGCCTGACTCGCCGATCCGGCTGATGAAGACGTGAATTCCGCCGAAGGGGACCCGGTACCCATACTCGATTGAGCCGGCCTCGGGGCCCCAGCCTTCGTCGTCGATGTAGATCTTGCCACGATGACTCTTGGTCATCCGGCCCACAGCGTATCCCTTGAGCCCTTCGAAGTTGCCCTTCAAGAACTCAAATCCACCGTGCGCTGGCCCCACGGTGGGCGCCAACTGTCGTGGAATTGTCACGACAGATGTCCTAGAGCAAGGACTTAGTCGTAGGGCCATCGCACTAGGAAGCTTAAAGGGGTTAATCGGGACAAAGGACACGAGAGAGGGTTTTATACTAGTTCGGCCCCTTACAATGAAGGTAAAAGCCTACGTCTAGTTGGGATTGGTGTTGCTGAGGTTTCGATCTCCAAGAGGCTTAACTCGCTGGCTTGGTGATCGGCTTGGTTGTTTCTTACCCTAAACCGCCACCGGGTCATCCCCTTATATACACGGGTTGACGCCTGGTGGCTTACAGAGTCCCGGCCGGCTCATAATCGTGTCCGGCTCGGTGACTTCCTTTACATGCCTTTCTCTTACAAGTCTTTTCGCCCATATGGCGGTTTACAATAATGGGCCTCACGCCGGCCCGAGGCCTTTCGGCTTTCTATATATACTAATAAACAATCATCTTGACTGTATATTGGGCTTCTTATGTAACCCGCCATTAAGGCTGACCCGGCCCCTCCTGGGCGAGTCTCAGCTGATAGTAATATCCCCAACAACTACAGATGTTTGAAGGAGGTAAATACAGCTAAGTATTGAGACAAACAAGTTTCCTACATTGCTTGGTATGATTTCAGATCAAATGGATGTTCAAGATGAAAAAAATTCTAGACCTAAAAATGCAGCCCAGATGAGTTCATCATATCTAAATGTAGCCCTTGTACCAGAAAAAGGAGTCTGCTAGTATCAAAAGGAGGCACCAAACAACTACTGCGTGAACATACATCTCTTTTGGATCAAAAAGAGGAGGCAGTGGAAGAACTACAAAGAAGCCATGACGAACTGCGAAGAACACATAGAAACCCTAAACATGGATCCGAGGAGCAGGAAAGTGAGTACTTACAGCTACAGATCTTCTGCGGAGGTCGCCGCCGTTTCTCTGAACCAACTCGGGTTGATGCAGCGGCCAAGGTTGACGGAGACGGAGGTGGAGCGCGGCGGCGGCAAAGCTCGAGCAGTAGCAGGGTCGTGAGAGGAAGAAGACGGAGAGAGAGAAGAATGAGGAAGGCTGGGGCGAGCCTATTTATAAGGGAAAAGGTGAAACATACGGGCGCGAAGATCAAGGAAGAGCCATATAAATGGTTATCTAGCTATACAGGCGCCTCGATTCCCAAGAAACATTAAAGATAAAAGATCCGTTGGAGGATGACATCATGAAGTTTTTTGCATTTTCAAGAGGTGACGTCACGGCGGGTTACAAGAAAATTTCAGCAAAGATAAGAAGATGGATTTTTGTCTAAGTATTGAAGATTGACAAAGAACGAAGTTCAAAGTCAACCTGGGGCCTAATGTTGGGGATATTACTATCAGTTATGACCCGCCCAGGAGGGGTCAGGTCAGCCCCAATGACGGGTCACACAAGAAGCCTAGTAAACATTCAAGATTGTAGTTTATTAAGTCTTATAGAAGGCCCAAAGGCCTGAAGGCAGTTTAAGGCCTGATATTGTGAACCACCATATGTAAGGAAAGACTTGTAAAGAAAGGCATGTAAAGGAAGTCCCCGAGCCAGACTCGATTATGAGCCGGCCGGGACTCTGTAGGCCACCAGGCGTCAACCCATGTATATAAGGGGGCAACCCGGTGGTGGTGTAGGGCAAGAAAACAACGAGTCGATAACCAAGTCGGCGAGTTGAGCCTCTTGGAGATCGAAACCCCAGCAATACCAATCCCAACTAGACGTAGGCTTTTACCTTCATCGTAAGGGGCCGAACTAGTATAAAACTCTCTCGTGTCCTTTGTCTCGATTAACCCCTTTAAGCTTCCTAGTGCGATGGCCCTACGACTAAGTCCTTGCTCTAGGACATCTGCCGTGACAATTCCATGCTAATATTGGTCTAAAACGCATGAAGAAGCTCCATGTTGATGGGTATTTGGACTCACTCGTTTTTTGAAAAGTTTGAGACATGCGAACCATGTCTATTGATTTATACGCATGAAGAAACTCCATGCAAATGGATCGTTTGTACTCACTTGATTTTGAATCACTTGAGACATGCAAATCATACCACATGGGCAAGATGACTGAAAGGCCTCGTTTTCAGTGAGATGAAACAAGAGAGCAACTAGTTGGAAGTAATACATTTGATGTGTGCAATCCAATGAGTGTTGAGGCACACAGTGATTATCGTTATGCTCTTACTTCACAGATGATTTGAGTAGATTCTAAGTATATTTACTTGATGAAACACAAGTCTGAATTATTGAAAGGTTCAAGTAATTTCAGAGTGAAGTTGAAGATCGTCATGACAAGAGGATAAAATGTCTATGATATGATCATAGAGATGAATATCTGAGTTACGTGTTTGGTACACAACTAAGACATTGTGGAAATTGTTTCACAGCTAATGCCGCCTGGAACACCATAGTGTGATGGTGTGTCTGAACATCATAGCTGCACTCTATTGGATGTGGTGCAAACCATGATGTGTCTTATCGAATTACCACTATCGTTTATGAGTTAGGCATTAGAGACAACCGCATTCACTTTAAATAGGGCACCACGTAATTCCGTTGAGATGACACCGTATGAACTATGGTTTAGAGAAACCTAAGCTGTCATTTCTTAAAAGTTTGGGGCTGCGACGCTTATGTGAAAAGGGTTTAGCCTGATAAGCTCAAACCCAAAGAGGATAAATGCATCTTCATAGGACACCCAAAACAGTTGCGTATACCTCCTATTTCGGATCCGGAAGCAAAAGTGATTGTTTCTAGAAACGGGTCCTTTCTCGAGGAAAAGTTTCTCTCGAAAGAATTGGGTGGGAGGATGGTGGAGACTTGATGAGGTTATTGAACCGTCACTTCAACCAGTGTGTAGCAGGGCACAGGAAGTTGTTCCTGTAGAGCCTACACCAATTGATGTGGAAGCTGATGATAGTAATCATGAAACTTCGGATCAAGTCACTACCAAACCTCGTAGGTCGACAAGGATGCATACTATTTCAGAGTGGTACATAATCCTGTCTTGGAGGTCATGTTGCTAGACAACAATGAACCTACGAGCTATGGAGAAACGATGGTGGGCCCGGATTTCGACGAATGGCTCGAGGCCATAAAATCCGAGAGGATCCATGATAGAAAACAAAGTATAGACTTTGGAAGAACTACTTGATGGTCGTAAGGCTATTGGGTACAGATGGATTTTAAAAGGAAGACGGACAATGATGGTAAGTATCACCATTAAGAAAGCTCGAGTTGTCATTAAGATGTTTTCCGACAAGTTCAAGGAGTTGACTGCGGTGAGACTTTCTCACTCGTAGCGATGCTAAGAGTCTGTTGGAATTGTATTACCAGTCACTGCATTATTTATGAAATCTTGCAGATAGGATGTCAAAACATTGTTTCCTCCACAATTTTCTTGAGGAAAGGTTGTATGTGATACAACCAGAAGGTTTTTTTCAATCCCAAAAGATGCTAACAAGTATGCAAAGCTCCAGCAGTCCTTCTAAGGACTGGAGTAAGCATCTCGGAGTTGGAATATACGCTTTGATGAGATGATCAAAGATTTTGGGTTTATACAAAGTTCATGCGAAACTTGTATTTCCAAAGAAGTGAGTGGGAGCACTATAGAATTTCTGATGATTATATGTTGTTGACATATTGTTGATCAGAAATGATGTAGAATTTCTGGAAAGCATATAGGGTTATTTGAAAAGTGTTTTTCAATGGAAAACCTGGATTAAGCTACTTGGAAATTGAGCATCAAGATCTATATGGATAGATCAAAAAACGCTCAATAGTACTTTCAAATGAATACATACCGTGACAAGATTTTGAAGGAGTTCAAATAAGATCAGTAAAGAAGGAGCTCTTAGCTGTGTTATAAGGTGTGAGCATTGAGTGAGACTCAAGATCTAACCACAGCAGAAGAGAGAGAAAGGACGAAGGTCGTCCCCTATGCTTTAGACATAGGCTCTACAGTATGCTATGTTGTGTACCACACCTGAAGTGTGCCTTGCCATGAGTCAATCAAGGGGTACAAGAGTGATCCAGGAATGGATCACATCACAGTGGTCAAACTTATCCTTAGTAACTAGTGGACTAAGGAATTTTCTCGATTATGGAGGTGGTAAAAGAGTTCGTTGTAAAGGGTTATGTCGATGCAAACTTTGACACTAATCCGGATGAATCTGAGTAGTAAACGGGATTCGTATAGTAGAGCAGTTATTTGGAATAGCTCCAAGTAGTGCATGGCAGCTGCATCTACAAGATGACATAGACATTTGTAAAGCACACACGGATCTGAAAGGTTCAGACCCGTTGACTAATAACCTCTCTCACAAGCGAGATATGATCAAACCCCATGGGTGTTAGATTCATTACAATCATATAGTGATGTGAACTAGATATTGACTCTAGTGCAAGTGGGAGACTGTTGGAAATATGCCCTAGAGGCAATAATAAAATGATAATTGTCTATTGTTCATGCTATAATTGTATTAACCGGAGACCGTAATACATGTGTGAATACGTAGACCACAATATGTTCCTAGTAAGCCTCTAGTTGACTAGCTCGTTGATCAATAGATGGTTACGGTTTCCTGACCATGAACATTGGATGTCGTTGATAATGGGATCACATCATTAGGAGAATGATGTGATGGACAAGACCCAATCCTAAGTATAGCACAAGATCGTGTAGTTCGTCTGCTAAAGCTTTTCTAATGTCAAGTATCATTTCCTTAGACCATGAGATTGTGCAACTCCCGGATACCGTAGGAATGCTTTGGGTGTGCCAAACGTCACAACGTAACTGGGTGGCTATAAAGGCACACTGCGGGTATCGCCAAAAGTGTCTGTTGGGTTGGCACGAATCGAGACTGGGATTTGTCACTCCGTGTGACGGAGAGGTATCTCTGGGCCCACTCGGTAGGACATCATCATAATGAGCTCAGTGTGACCAAAGAGTTGATCACGGGATGATGTGTTACGGAACGAGTAAAAGTGACTTTCTGGTAACGATATTGAACGAGGTATTGGGATACCGACGATCTAATCTCGGGCAAGTAACGTACCGATTGACAAAGGGAATTGTATACAGGATTGAT
This sequence comes from Triticum urartu, assembly GCF_003073215.2. NCBI lineage: Eukaryota > Viridiplantae > Streptophyta > Magnoliopsida > Poales > Poaceae > Triticum > Triticum urartu. Next base: position 15,437,360 of record NC_053025.1, read on the forward strand.
TGAATCCCCGACATCGTGGTTCATCCGATGAGATCATCGTGGAACATGTGGGAGCCAACATGGGTATCCAGATCCCGCTATTGGTTATTGGCCAGAGAGCTGTCTCGGTCATGTCTGCATGATTCCCGAACCCGTAGGGTCTACACACTTAAGGTTCGGTGATGCTAGAGTTGTTATGGGAATTAGTGTGCAGTTACCGAATGTTGTTCGGAGTCCCGGATGAGATCCCGGACGTCACGAGAAGTTCTGGAATGGTCCGGAGGTAAAAATTTATATATGGAAAGTCCTATTTTGGCCACCGGAAAATGTTCAGGATTTTTCGGTATTGTACTGGGAAGGTTCTAGAAGGTTCTGGAGTGGGGCCCACCTGCATGGGGGACCCACATGAACGTGGGTAGTGGGGGCAAGGCCCCACACCCCTAGTCAAGGCGCACCAAGATCCCCTCTTAGAAGGAATAAGATCATATCCCGAAGGGATAAGATCAAGATCCCTAAAAAGGGGGATAACAATCGGTGGGGAAGGGAAATGATGGGATTTCTTTTCCCCAACTTTGCCAACGACCCAATGGACTTGGAGGGCAAGAAACCAGACCCCTCCACCCCTATATATAGTGGGGAGGCACATGGGAGCCGCACCCCTTCCCCTGGCGCATCCCTCTCCCTCCCCAACACCTCCGTAGTAGTAGTAGTAGTAGTGCTTGGTGAAGCCCTGCCGGAGAACTGCAAGCTCCACCACCACGCCGTCATTCTGCTGGAGCTCTCCCTTAATTTCTCCTCTCCTCTTGATGGATCAATAAGGAGGAGACGTCCCCGGGCTGTAAGTGTGTTGAACGCGGAGGCGCCGTTGTTCGGCGCTTAGATCGGAATCAACCGCGATCTGAATCGCTACGAGTACGACTCCTTCATCCGCGTTCTTGTAACGCTTCCGCATCGCGTTCTTCAAGGGTATGAAGATGCACTCCCCTCTCTCTCGTTGCTAGTCTCTCCATAGATTGATCTTGGTGATTTGTAGAAAATTTTTAAATTCTGCAATGATCCCCAACACTACTCCCACCGGGAGTAGGACTCCCCCCTTTCCTAGTTGGAATATGATTCGGGAGAAGGAACGAAAGAGGGGAAGAAGGAAAGAGGGGGCCGGCCCCCTTTTCCCTAAACCAATTCGGTTTGGGACTTGGGGGGCACGCCCCATACTTCCCTTGCTGCCCTCTATTTCCACTAAGGCCCATTAAGCCCTCGGGGGGTTCCGGTAACCTCCCGGTACTCTGGTAAAATCCCAATTTCACCCGGAACACTTCCGACATCCAAATATAGGCTTCCAATATATAAATCTTTATGTCTCGACCATTTCGAGACTCCTCGTCATATCGTTGATCACATCCGGGACTCCGAACAACCTTCGGTACATCAAAACATATAAACTCATAATATAATTGTCATTATAACGTTAAGCGTGCGGACCCTACGGGTTTGAGAACTATGTAGACATGACCGAGACACGTCTCCGGTCAATAACCAATAGCGGAACCTGGATGCTCATATTGGCTCATACATATTCTACGAAGATCTTTATCGGTCAAACCGCATAACAACATACGTTGTTCCCTTTGTCATCGGTATGTTACTTGCCTGAGATTCGATCGTCGGTATCTCAATACCTAGTTCAATCTCGTTATCGGCAAGTATCTTTACTCGTTTCGTAATACATCATCCCGCAACTAACTCATTAGTTACAATGCTTGCAAGGCTTTAAGTGATGTGCATTACCGAGAGGGCCCAGAGATACCTCTCCGACAATCGGAGTGACAATTCCTAATCTCGAAATACGCCAACCCAACAAGTACCTTTGGAGACACCTGTAGAGCACCTGTATAATCACCCAGTTACGTTTTGACATTTGGTAGCACACAAAGTGTTCCTCCGGTAAACGGGAGTTGCATAATCTCATAGTCATAGGAACATGTATAAGTCATGAAGAAAGCAATAGCAACAAACTAAACGATCAAGTGCTAAGCTAACGGAACGGGTCAGGTCAATCACATCATTCTCCAAATGATGTGATCCCATTAATCAAATGACAACCCATGTCAATGGTTAGGAAACTTAACCATCTTTTGATCAACGAGCTAGTCACGTAGAGGCATACTAGTGACACTCTGTTTGTCTATGTATTCACACATGTATTATGTTTCCGGTTAATACAATTCTAGCATGAATAATAAACATTTATCATGATATAAGGAAATAAATAATAACTTTATTATTGCCTCTAGGGCATATTTCCTTCAGTCTCCCACTTGCACTAGAGTCAATAATATAGATTACACAGTAATGATTCTAACACCCATGGAGCCTTGGTGCTGATCATGTTTTGCTCGTGGAAGAGGCTTAGTCAACGGGTCTGCAACATTCAGATCCGTATGTATCTTGCAAATTTCTATGTCTCCCACCTGGACTAAATCCCGGATGGAATTGAAGCGTCTCTTGATGTGCTTGGTTCTCTTATGAAATATGGATTCCTTCACCAAGGCAATAGCTCCAGTATTGTCACAAAAGATTTTCATTAGACCCGATGCACTAGGTATGACACCTAGATCGGATATGAACACCTTCATCCAGACTCCTTCATTTGCTGCTTCCGAAGCAGCTATGTACTCCGCTTCACATGTAGATCCCGCCACAACGCTTTGTTTAGAACTGCACCAACTGACAGCTCCACCGTTCAATGTAAACACGTATCCGGTTTGCGATTTAGAATTGTCCGGATCAGTGTCAAAGCTTGCATCAAGGTAACCGTTTACGATGAGCTCTTTGTAACCTCCATAAACGAGAAACATATCCTTAGTCCTTTTCAGGTATTTCAGGATGTTCTTGACCGTTGTCCAGTGATCCACTCCTGGATTACTTTGGTACCTCCCTGCTAGACTTATAGCAAGGCACACGTTAGGTTTGGTACACAACATTGCTGTCGGGTGGTAGGTGCGACATATGCCAACGGGTGGCTTATGATTGTGGGAGCCAGTAAGACATCGCCGGTGCCTGGAAGTGGGATGAGGCGAAGACATGCACGCCGGTGAATCTTACCTAGCTTCGGGGCTCTCCATGGAGATAACACCCCTACTGCTGCTCTGCGGGGTCTCCGCATGATCACTAGATGAACAAGTAGCTACACGATGCTCCTTGAGCTGTTTGGTGAGAAGAAGAAGAAGGGCACGGCTAGCTGTCCTCCCCTCTCTATATGGTGTCTAGAACTAGCTTGGATCAACCCTTTGCATGGGTGCCCCGGGGGATTTATATATGCCTACCCCCCAGGGGTACAATGGTAATCCGGCTGGGCGTGGGGCCCAGCCGTTTGTGTCTACGCTCGCCGGCTTCTGCGCTGGTTGCTGGGGCCCGCCGGCTGGTGGGTCCCGCCGGCTGCCGGCTCCTTGGTCGACAGGCAGGCCCCACTGTCCAGGGCCTTGTCGGTGGCTGGTTACTGTTGCCTCGACCTGGTGACGAGGGCTTCGCTGAGGTGAGGGTGGCTACAGCGCCGCCGCCCGGCGGGCGATCGCCGTAGCCTCACCGCGTCTTGTCTCCTTAATGGGGCATCTCCTTCGAGGGAGGGGGCAAGCCGGCTGCGGGGAGCCGGCCCCGTCTCGGGCCGACTGGGGGAGGCCTGGCCGCCTTCGGGCGTCTCTCTGCCTGAAGGGGCCCACCGCCCGTGGGCCGCGCTGGCAGCCCGTTGTGGATGACATCAGGGTCAACATGGCAACAGTGCCGCGCCGGACGGGTCATGGCCACCCCGTATGGCGCACTGTGCCAGGCGTGCTCCGGGATTCGGGGGTGGCAAGCTTGATTGTAGCCATGCCCCGTCACATCGCCGTTATGTGGATGCAGACATCGAGGGTACGATCTTGACCGCTTTGTGGGAGCCGGCCTCTTGGAGTCGGCTTTCTCGCGGCCGGCTTCTTGGAGTCGACCCTCCCACGGCTTTCTTCATGAGGGCTAAAGCCGGGCCTCCTTCCGATAGTCGGCCTAGGAGACAGCCGGCAAGGGGAAGGCGGCCCCACGTCTTGGATTCTTGAGGGCCGGATCAGCTCGTAATTTTTTCAGAAGGGCTAGGGGGAGCCGGCTAGGCTACCCGTGGTCATTTACTCCGACAGTAGTCCCCGAAGCTAATCGAGCTTCGAGGCTGACAAAGGGACGAGAAGCTTCGTCAGCTTCCTATCCTGAGGGGCCGGCTTTGCTTGTGCGCGCCGTCTTCGGAAAGCTCCGTTTCTCGTAGGCGGGAACGCGGGTCGGCCTGTGAGCTGACCGCGCGCCATCCTGCGGGCATTGTGGCAAGGAAATCCTGCCAACGCACGCGCGCGACGGGACGCCGCCGCAGGCCCGGGCCCGCCACTCCTAGGCCTCGGTCCAAGCGCGGATCTTCTGCGGCCCACAACGGACCGCTCGCCTTCCCACGGCGGTTTCATCACGCTATTAGTGCACAATAATCACAGGACGTGGGGGAGTGGGCGCAGTTGATCCCACGTTCCCCCACACCACGCCTGCTCGGCTCCGCCGCGCGGGTCTATAAGTAGGGGGAGGAGGGGGAGTGGCAGAGGCTCGCACGCTCTCCCTCGCTCCGCCCCTTCTCGCCTTCCTCCTTCCTCATGCCGCCACAGCAACCCATTGCCGCGCCTCTCCGCCGTCGGACCTCTTGGTTCCTTTGGTCCCGCCGCAGCGGGGTCGTGCACGTCTCCGCCGTCGCATCGTCTTGCTCCTCGCCGCATCGCTCCCATGGCGTTGTCGAGCTCGTGGGATGGCTCCAACATCCACGAGGACCACGTCGAGTTCCTCCGCCGGACGCGGCGCCTGCCGGGCGAGAACTTCATGCGGGTTCGTCAGGCGCCGGCGAGGGAGATTTCGCCGGCACCGGAGGAGGGCGAGCGGGTGATCTTCCGCTCGCACTGCCTGCGCGGCTTCGGCCTCCCGGCGAGCGGATTCCTTCGAGCTTTCCTTGAATTCTACCACCTCCAGCCGCATCACCTCACACCCAATGCGGTGATGCTGCTGTCGGCTTTCGTCACCCTGTGCGAGGGCTTTCTTGGGGTTCTCCCCACTCTCGAGCTCTGGGCAGAATTCTTCCAGAGCAAGCTCGGCACCGTCGTCGCGGGCGTGCCCACCCCCTGCGGAGCCTTCATTGCCATGAGGCGGACGGGCGAGAACAATCCGTTCCCGCCCATCACGCTGATCCAGTCAGTGAAGCTCTGGCAGAAGTCCTACTTTTACGTGAAGAACATTGCCCAGCAAGGCGACTACGTCAACCTGCCGGCTTACGTAGCCGGCCCGCCGGCTGGGAGGCAACCTTCGTGGAGCTACCGGGCCAGGTCGTTGTCTCAGGCCGGGAACGCAGCCGTCTCCCAGCTCCGGGTGATGATCCAGTCGGAGGGCCTGACCGGAGCCGACTTGGTGGCCGCCTTCGTGGAGCATCGAGTACTTCCGCTCCAAGGCCGGCCTCACATGATTTGCTAGATGAGCGGCCGCTTCGACCCGTGCCGGCTGAGCACCAGGGAGATGCCTCATGCAGAGGTGTCTTACATGGTGAACTACATCTCCAACTGCAAGCTCGCCGAGGATTGGCGATACGGCAAGGGGCCGTATTCTCGCGCCAACCCTCCGCCTGCCGTAAGTTTTTCTTCTTTTCTTCCTTTTTGTAGCCGGCCTCATGATGGCTGACCTCTGATCAGTTGGTTTGCCCTTAGCAGAACCCTCTTCTTCCGCCGACGGCCGGGGCCGCAGGGGTAGAGCGCCAGCTCCTCCCCGACCGCATGGTGGACGACGCCGATGATCTGGACCTGGGAGCGGCCGCCATGGAAGATGCCATCATGGGGGAAGGCGACGAGGCAGGAGGCGCGGGGCTCGGGGCCGGCTTCGAGGACTGGCCGGACGACGACGAGGTCAAAGCCGCCCCGCACCGCCAGCCGGTGCTTGATCATCAAGGCGCGGGCCCGTCTGCTGCGCCAGTTGCCCGTGGCGGCGCGCAGAAGCGCCGGGCCACGTCGACCTTCTTCGGCAGCCGGCCGAAGAAATCCAAGGCTTCCACGGCGGCAACCAAGCAGGATGAGGTGACCGTGAAAGTGGCCCGCTTCCTTAAGGTGGTGAAACAGCCGCAGGCGATCTCGGCGTAAGTCGTCGAACGTCTTGTATATTTTTTTTGTTATCCTTTTCGATTGAAGCTCTTCTAAACCTTTCTTTGCTCGCCGGGAAGGGCACCGCTTTCCCTTGAGCGAGGTCTTGGCGGCTCCGTAGTCGGGCCGACTGGAGGGTCCTCAGGCTCCCGTCGCGTGGATCCCCGCGCCGACCTTAGGGAGGCCACGGAGCGGAACGCACGGGAGGCGCGGGAGGAGCGGGAGGCGGCGGAGCGAAGGACCGCCCAGGCGGCGAAGGAGCATGCCGACGCGGCGGCCAAGGCCCGGGCGGAGGCGGCAGCCACGGAGACGGAGGCGGAGGCCTCGCACAACCAGCCTTCGCTGCTCGTCGTTCCCCTCCGCGCCATGGCCCCCGACATCCCCGTGCCCCCGTCGGAGGAGGTCGACCAAGACCCGCCGGTGATGGAGAGGAGGGAGGACTATGTGGTCTTCGTGGAGGGGGCGCCGCAGACGGCGCCGACTGGAGCGGGCCAAAGCGGCCAATCAGCCGCGGCGCCAGAGCAGCCGGCCGGGGGCGAGCCGGAGGCAGGGGCCGGCCTCGAGGTGCAGTCGGCATTGCGTCGGCGCGCAGGGGGAGGCACCTCCGCACCGGAGCCGCACCGAGCTGCGGGTGCCAGCCAGATGGCGGAGGCCCTGGAGGCGGCCAGCGTCAGCACGTCCAAGTGGACTCCCAGTGGGGGGACGGGCGAGCTGAATGCGGCGGCCCAGGAGGTCCAGAACCGGCTTCAAGCCCAGGCCGCTTCGCTGCAGCGATACACCCAAGAGTTCCTCGCGACGCGGGCCGTCATCCGGGTGAGCCTTATGGCCTTGGTTATTTTGCTCTTTTGATTTCTTCCATGGGGGCGCGTCAGCGCACCCACTAGGTGTAGTCCCCGAGTTCTGAGTCGGCTGCTGCGCAGGCGGCTTGGAACTTACTAGGTCCTGACAACTATCTTATTCTCGCCTCCTGTCTGATCTTCCAGGAGTATCATAACCTCCGCGCTGCTGCCTTCAACTCCCAGGCTCAGGAGCTGGGCCGGAAAACCGAAGACCTGACCAGCAGCCGAAGTGCGTGCTTTGTTTCGTTCATCTCCTGTGGGGGCGCGTCAGCGCACCCACTGGGTGTAGTCCCCGAGATTCGGGCCGACTGCTGAGCAGTCGGGTCGGATGTTCCTTGACGACTTCTTCCTTATTGATTTTTCCTTTGTCTTCATACTTGCAGGAGCCAATGCCGACTTGAGGGGGCAGCTCAGCGGGGCCCAGGCCGCCCTTCGCGCCAAGGAAGCCGAGTACAACGCCTAGGTCCTGGAGCATGACCGCCTGGCCAAGAAGTTGGCCGACTAGGAGGAGAGCCACAAGGCGGCCCTGAAGAAGGCGCAGGACAGCGAGGACGCCCTGAAGCCCGAGTTCGAGACCGAAGCTGCGGGCTGGGCTAAGGCAAAACAAGCGCCGAGCGAGGGCTTCGGTCGTATCGAGGATCTGATCGATGGTAAGCCGCCTTCCTCACTCCTTGCTTGCCCCTTGCCCCCTGATTTGTGTTCTGACTTGTGCAGCTTTTTGTTCTCTATGCAGACTACTTTCCCGGCTACTCCGTCTTCACCACCCAAACCATCGAGGCCCATCGCGAGGCACGCCGGCAGGCGGGGGCTGAAATCACGCCAGACGCGAGGACGCTTGAGGAGCAACTCTTGGCGGTCCAAGCCCGGCTGCAGCAGGCCCACCGCATGCTCCGCCGCCTCCAGCGCGCCGGGGCGCAGGTGTTGGCCGCCCTCTGGTCAGGCGAAACGATTCCCCGCACCCCGATTCAGACTGCCGACTGGCTGGATGTTGCGGTTGGCCGCTTCGAGGCCTGGAAGGCATCGGCGGCCCGGCTTGGAGCTGGGCGGGCACTGGAGTTCGTCCGAGCCTGGTATCCCGGGCTGAACCTGGACCAGCTGCGCACTTGGCGGCTGGAGGCTGACGAGGAGATGGAGGAGGTGCGGCTGGCTGTCGCTTAGCATGCCTCGACGATCGCCGAGTGCACTGACATCAGCGTCTTCGCTCCTGAAATAAATGACGACGGCGTTGCCCAGCCGGAGGAGTGGTTCGGGCTGGACCCAACAGCAGGTGAGGACTCGGCAGAGGAGATCGCCTCCAGGGATGAAGGCGAAGACGACGAAGGAGAGGAAGGCGAAGACGTTGAGCCGGCCGGTGAAGCGGCCAGCCAGCCTCAGCCTGACCGTGCCTCCAGCAACGAGGCGCGTGCTAGCGCACCCTCTGCGGGAGGCGATGATCATGCTGAGGTTCGCCAGCTGGCCATTCCTCCAGCCGGCACTGCCGTCTCCACCGACCTGCCCGACTCGCCAGTCGCTCCCTTGGCTTAATCTGCCGTCCTTGCTTTTCCTGCTTGTTACCCTTTGAACAATTTTTATTAAACTTGCGCAGTTCCACCCACTGGGGGTGTATTCGAACTATGTTGAATGTTGGCCTTTTGAAGGTCTTTTGTGTAAATATGATCGTGTGCGTGTTTGGTTTCCATTCGCGTATGCTTTTTATCCTTAGGCTGTTTCCTTTGCCGCCTTCCCCTTTTGGGAAGGCAAGTACTCGAGCTTTCTTAGATTGAAGCGAGGTGAATGGAAGCCGGCCGGCCGGCTACTCTGGTAGTCGGTCGGTGGTGGGAGAAAAACTGGCTTTTGTTATATTAGTCCGTTAGTCCCTAGCTGTTTTTCGTGTGGGCGTCCTTTCCTGCCTTTAACTCTTGCCAGCCGGACAGCCGGTTCTTCGAACTGCGACTTTTGGCAAGAGAAGGCTTGGGTGCCGGCACACTACTTGTCTGACTGCGGGTAGGACTTTTAATATAACTCCAGGCGGCCAGTCCCTGGGCCGACTAGTCGAACCCGGTGCCCGACGAAAAAAGTGAATGTAATGACAAGGTCATAAGCATGATATTCTTCATTCATAGATAAAAGATGGCAGTCCCCGAGCTCTCCTCGGGGGGCCTATTGTCTCATACTTAGTACAAAAGTTAGCGTGATACATACTGCATTTCAACTGTAAAGTCTTCGGAGGAGGTTGGCGTTCCGTGGTCGTTCCGATCCTTGCTGGAGTCGTCTCTCTTTCGTGCCTTCGGCTTCTGCGCATCGATCAGGTAGTAGGAGTCGTTGCCTAAAGCTCTACTGATGACGAAGGGGCCCTCCCAAGGGGCCGAGAGCTTGTGCTGGCCGGCTGTTCGCTGGATCAGCCGGAGCACAAGATCACCCTCTTGGAAGGATCTTGGCTTGACCTTCCGGCTGTGGTAGCGGCGCAGGCCCTGCTGATAGATGGCGGACCGGCTGAGGGCTAACAGCCGGCCTTCTTCTAGCAGGTCGACGCCATCTTCTCGTGCTTCCTTGGCCTCCGCCTCCATGTACATGGTTACCCGAGGTGAGTCGAACTCGATGTTAGTTGGGATGACCGCCTCGGCACCATACACGAGGAAGAAAGGAGTGAAGCCGGTTGACTTGTTTGGGTTAGTGCACAGACTCCAGAGGACGGCCGGCAGCTCATCGAGCCAACAGCCGGCCGAGCGTTCCAGTGGCACGACCAGTCGGGGCTTGATGCCGGAGAGGATGAGGCCGTTGGCTCGCTCGACTTGGCCGTTTGACTGCGGGTGGGCAACGGACGCTAAGTCCAACCGGATGCCCTGCGTCGCACAGAAACGTGCCAAGGCTCCCTTGGCGAAATTCGTGCCATTGTCGGTGATGATGCTGTGTGGCACGCCGTACCGAGTTGTTATATCTGCGATAAATGTCACGGCAGTCGGCCCATTCAGCTTCTTGATCCGCTTTGCCTCAATCCATTTGGTGAATTTGTCCATAGCGACAAGAAGATGTGTCATGCCGCCGCGCGCCGTCTTGAATGGGCCCACCATGTCCAATCCCCAAACGGCGAAGGGCCGAGGGGAATGATCTTGAGTGCCGAAGCCGGCATGTGTTACTTGGAGCTGAAGAGTTGGCACCCTTTGCAGTGTTTAACTAACTCCTTGGCGTCACCCAAAGCAGTCGGCCAAAAGAAACCATGGCGGAAAGCTTTGGCGACAAGTGATCTTGAGGCCGCATGGTGGCCGCATTCTCCTTGGTGGATGTCTCTGAGGATTGCAATGCCCTTCTCTTGCTCGACGCATCGCTGGAGGACTCCAGTGACACTGCGCTTGACGAGCTCTCTGTTGACGATTGTGTATGCTCTGGCTCGGCGTTGGACTTGTCTTGCCTCTGTTTTGTCAGCCAGTAGATCTTGGTTCATTAGGAAGTTGAGGATGGACTGAGCCCATGATGGAGCTGCGACTTTTTCTATTGCCAACACGGCTACTGCGACCAGGGCGGGCAGGCTGGGTGGTGAAATGCTGGAGTTGGCCGCCGCCTGTTGTGTTGGTGCAGTCTCCGGGCCGACTACCGCAGTCCCCGAGCCGGGTGTGCCAGTCCCCGGGTCGGGCGTAACTACGGAAGTCCCTGAGCCGCCTATTGACGTCCCCGGGCCGACTAGCGAAGTCCCCGGGTCACCTGCTTGGTTCTTCGAGCCGGATCCGTCCGCGTCGAGGTCAGGCGGCATGAAGATGGAATCGGACTCTGGAGACGGCTTGATAGACGGCTTGAGGAGACGTTGCAGAGAGACACCGGTTGGTATTGCCTGCCGAGTGGAGCCTATTCGAGCCAGGGTATCAGCTGGCTCGTTGTCGGGTCGCGGTACGTGGAGGAACTCGCATCCTTCAAAGTACCCGCTGATCTGCTGAACGAGGAAGCGGTAGCTTGCCATATTTGCGTCCTTGGCATCCCAGTCGCCGGATGATTGCTGGACTACCAAGTCCGAGTCGCCGTAACATAGGATTCGGCGTATGCCGAGCTCTTTGGCAAGCCGGAGCCCGTATATGAGCGCCTCGTACTCGGCCACGTTGTTGGAGGCGGCAAAGTGAATTTGCAGTGTGTATCTGAGCTTGTCGCCTTTGGGAGAGGTGAGGACGACGCCGGCTCCCAAGCCGGTGCGCATCTTGGACCCATCGAAGTGCATGCGCCAATGAGTGGAGTCGGGAGCTGGCGGTAGGTACTGGGTCTCGGCCCAGTCGACGAGGAAGTCGGCCAATGCTTGGGACTTGATGGCGGTGCGAGGCTGGTAGAAGATCGTGTAGGGGGCCAGCTCGATGGCCCATTTCACTACCCGGCCGGATGCATCCCGGCTGCCTATGATCTCGGCAAGCGGGGCGGTGCATACGACCGTGATGGGATGCTCTTGGAAGTAGGGCTTCAGCTTCTTGGCGGCGAAGTACACGCCATAGCACCTCTTCTGGTAGTGCGGGTAGTTCTGCTTCGAGGTAGACAGAACCTCACTCAAATAGTACACCGGCCTCTGGACCGGCTGGGCTCGGCCCTCTTCTGGGCGCTGGACTACGATGACGGTGCTGACCACCCGGCTGGTTGCAGCAATGTAGAGGAGCATGGGCTCTTTCTTAGTCGGCGCCGCCAGGACAGGCGGCGTGGCCAGCATCTTCTTTAGCTCGTGAAAAGCTTGGTCAGCTTGGTCATTCCACTCAAAGTGATTGGTCTTCTTCATGAGGCGGTAGATGGGGAGAGCTTTCTCTCCGAGCCGGCTGATGAAGCGGTTCAGGGAGGCCAAGCATCCGGTAAACTTCTGGACGTCTCGAAGTTTGGTGGGAATCGCCATTCTCTCAATGGCCTTGATCTTTACTGGGTTGCATTCGATGCCGCGTTCGGAGACCAGGAAGCCTAGGAGCTGGCCGGCTGGCACTTCGAACACGCATTTCTCGGGGTTGAGCTTGATTTGGAACCGGCGCAGGTTCTCAAATGTTTCCTTGAGGTCTTCCAGCAAGGTGCTGCGCTTCTCCGTCTTCACCACAATGTCGTCTACGTAGACGTGGGCATTTCTGCCGAGCTGCTTGAGGAGGCACTTCTGCATGCAACGCTGAAAAGTGGCACTGGCATTTCTTAAGCCGAATGTCATAGTCAGGTAGCAGAAAGCTCCGAATGGCGTGATGAAGGCGGTCAGCCGGATCTAGCTTTATCTGGTGGTATCCTGAGTAAGCATCCAAGAAACTCAACAGCTCGCATCCGGCCGTGGAGTCTATCACTTAATCAATCCTTGGCAGGGCAAAGGGGTCTTTGGAGCAGGCCTTGTTGAGGCTCGTGTAGTCTATGCACATGCGCCACTTGTTATTCTTCTTTAACACGAGGACCGGGTTGGCGAGCCATTCTGGAAAGAAAACCTCCATAATGAAGCCGGCTGCCAGAAGCCGGGCTATCTCTTCTCCTACAATCCTTCTTTTCTCCTCCGACAGTCGGCGGAGGGGTTGTTTGACTGGTTTTGTGTCTTCTCGGACGTGTAGCTTGTGCTCGGCGAATTCCTTCGGAACACCCGGCATGTCCTTGGGGGACCATGCAAAGATGTCCCGATTCTCACGGAGGAAATCGGCGAGCTCGCCTTCCTATTTGCTGTTTAGGTTTGCCCTGATGACGGCAAACCTCTCTGGGTGCTTGGGGTCAAGAGGTATCTTCTTCGTCTCCTTGGCCGGCTGGAAAGATCCTTGGGCATCATACTCCTTGGGATCGGGGGACAAGGCCGACTGTTTGCCGGCCATGGCCACGACTCGGTCCAACATCTTCTTTTCCTCGCAATCACAAGGGACTCGGCCAGCCGGCTGCTGGCTGCTGCGCACTCGGAAGATTTCTTGTAATCGCCGGCTATGGTGATGATGCCTTTGGTGCTTGGCATCTTCATCTTGAGGTAAGCATAGTGGGGAACAGCCATGAATCTGGCCAAGGCAGGTCGGCCAAGCAATGCATGGTTGGGGCTCTCCAGGTCCACCACTTCAAACCAGATCGCCTCTCGGCGGAAATGGTCCTTGTCCCCAAAGAGTACATCAATCTTGATCTTGCCAATGGGGGCGCAGGACAGGCCAGGTACAATGCCATGGAACATAGTTCGAGTAGGCATGAGTTGCTTCGTCTTGACGTTCAGCTTCTCTATGGTGTCACGGTACAGGATGTTGATGCTGCTCCCGCCGTCTATCAGCACGCGGGAGAAACGGGCGGCGCGTCTGTCCGTTGCAAGGGTGGCATCCAAAACCAACGCATAAGAGCCGGGAGATGGCATCACCTCTGGGTGGTCGGCCCGGCTCCAGCTGATAGGTTTTCTGACTAGTGCATGTGCTCAGCGGGGTTGGCAGCGACCATGCTGACTTCCTGGTGCTCTCGGCGTCTGCTGCGCCGGTCTTCGGGCTGGCTTGTAAAGACGATATAAGCGACATGCTCGTCGGGGAACTCATCGTGCACGGCTCTGACTGCAGGCCGAGCGGTCGGCGGCTGCGGAACCGGAGGCGGCGGACCGGCAGGCGGAGGCGGCGCGAGCCCTTCGCCTTTGGAGATTCGGGTGAGCCAGTGGCACTTCCGGGTTGTGTGGTTGGACGGCTTCGCGCCGCTGTGGAACTTGCATGGGGCGTCGAGAGTTTGCTCGTAGGAGAAGGCCGATTGCCAAGCCGGCTTGCCGCCCCTGTGCTTCTTGGGTGCGGGCCACCCTTCGGGCTGCTCGTCTTCGACCATGGCCACCTGCCGACTGGTGGAGGGCGGCCCGGGGCCCTTGCGCTTGTGGTCATTCTGGTGGGGGCGTCGGCCGGAGTCCCCAGCTAGCGTCTTGGGCACCGGGTTGAGTACCTTCCCGGACGCATCTACCCGGAGTTCGGTCTTCATTGAGGAGTCGGCGGTGGCGTAATTGTCCGCTATGACCAGAAGCTTGTCGAGGGTAGTCGGCTCGTCGCAGAGGAGCTTGTGCTTGAGGAGGGTGCCTTCTCGGCACCCGGCAGTGAAGTATTCTATGGCTTGCACCTCGTGCACCCCTTCGCAAGAGTTGCGGAGCTCGGCCCAACGCGTGAGGTAGTCACGAGTGGACTCGGCGGGGCCTTGTACACACAAGGAGAGCTATCTGGGCTTGGGAGCCCACTTGTAGGTGCTGGTGAAGTTGCGGACGAAGGCTTCTGTGAAGTCTAGCCAGCTGTTGATGCTGTATGGCTTGAGGCTATTGAGCCAGGTCCGCGCCATGCCTTGCAGCATGAGGGGCACGTACTTCACGGCAACGCGCCTGTTGCCGTTTGCTATGCTAACCGCCGTGGAGTAGTCGATCAACCAATCTTCCGGCTTCACAGAGCCATTGTACTTGGGCGTGTCTCTTGGGAGCGAGAACCCTTTGGGGAAAGGTTCGTCGCGGATGTAGGGGCCGAAGCAAGGCGGGCCGACATCATCTTCTTCTTCTAGCGCCAGGGATCGCGCTAGGCGGTCGATCCGATGGCAGGCGTCATTCTCGCTGACTCCTTCGCGGAGACCTAGTCGGCCGCTGAGAGTCGGATGCGTGACAGGCGGCGGGGTGGGATATCTCTCCCCGCGAGGCGGGGGCGGAGGCGGGTTGCCCCGCTGCTCCACGGCCGGGGGACGGCCTTCTGCGTCTCGCTCGATGGAGATTCGGGTTCGGGTTCGGCTTCGGCTGGCAGCCAGCTCTTTCTCGTGCCGCGCGCGGGTTTTACCCGTAGTCGGCGTCCGAGACGTCGCGTCGTGCTCTCGGCGCGGGGGAGGGCTTTCCGCGCGGGCGTCGGCTTCGTGCCGCTGCGCGGCCGCATCGATTAGCTACTGGATGTGTCTGGTCATGTGGGGGAGTTCTTCGGCCCCCAATCCATCTAGCTCGTCTACGGCCGCCTGGGCGGCGCACAGGTTCTCGAGTCGAGTGGTGTAGACTGGGCGGTCGACTCCTAGCGTGTCGGCGACGACAGTGCCGCACTGTCTGACAACGCTGGCCCGGCTAGGCCCGCCTGGGGCGGCGTGCCAAAGGCGGCATGGTCGGCTTCGCATTGGTGGGCCTCAGTGAGGTGTCTCATGGAAGCCAACTTCCGGCCCTCCGCAAGGAGGGCGAGGCGGCGAGCCTCCAGTGCTTCGGCGTCGGCATCGGCCGGGAGGGGGATGGACAAGTCGTGGACCGCCGCATGCGGGGCGTCGTGGGCGCTCTTGCCAGAAGCGCCGCTGTGGCCAATGACCATCATCTTGGTGGTGACAGCGTCGCTGCCATCGGCCCGGGGAAGCGGGTCGTTGTAGATCATGACGTCGGTGGGGAAAGTGTCGAGCAAGGCCGTGTCGGAGTCGACAGGCATCGAATCGGTGGAGCCAACAGACTCCAAGTCCACAGCAGGCTCACCGGAGACGTGGAGCTGGCCGAGGAGGTTGACGAGGTGGTTGGTCTCCGCGTCAGAGGCGAGCTCGTCGGAGATGAGGGTCTTGGCAAGGAGATCGGCGAGGCCGCTCGCTGCGCAGGCGTTGGTGACGCCTTGCAGCACGTCACGGCAAGCGCCATCGGGCGTGCCGGGCTGGCCACGCTCGCTGGGGAGGAATAGGGTTCCCGTCCAGAATAGTTGTCCGGACGACGGTGCACCTGGCCCCACGGTGGGCGCCAAATGTCGGGTGGTAGGTGCGACATATGCCAACGGGTGGCTTATCATTGTGGGAGCCAGTAAGACGTCGCCGGTGCCTGGAAGCGGGATGAGGCGAAGACATGCACGCCGGCGAATCTTACCCAGCTTCGGGGCTCTCCGTGGAGATAACACCCCTACTGCTGCTCTGCGGGGTCTCCGCATGATCACTAGATGAACAAGTAGCTACACGATGCTCCTTGAGCTATTTGGTGAGAAGAAGAAGAAGGGCACGGCTAGCTCTCCTCCCCTCTCTATATGGTGTCTAGAACTAGCTTGGATCAACCCTTTGCATGGGTGCCCGGGGGGTTTATATAGGCCTATCCCCCGGGGGTACAATGGTAATCTGGCTGGGCGTGGGGCCCAGCCGTCTGTGTCTATGCTCGCCGGCTTCTGCGCCGGCTGCTGGGGCCCGCCGGCTGCCGGCTCCTTGGTCGACAGGCAGGCCCCACTGTCCAGGGCCTTGTCGGTGGCTGGTTACTGTTGCCTCGACCTAGTAACGAGGGCTTCGCTGAGGTGAGCGTGGCTACAGCGCCGCCGCCCGGCGGACGATCGCCGTAGCCTCGCCGCGTCTTGTCTCCTTAATGGGGCGTCTCCTTCGAGGGAGGGGGCAAGCCGGCTACGGGGAGCCGGCCCCGTCTCGGGCCGACTGGGGGAGGCCTGGCCGCCTTCGGGCGTCTCTCTGCCTGAAGGGGCCCACTGCCCGTGGGCCGCGCTGGCAGCCCATCGTGGATGACATCAGGGTTAACATGGCAATAGTGCCGCGCCGGACGGGTCATGGCCACCCCATACGGCGCACTGTGCCAGGCGTGCTCCGGGATTCGGGGATGGCAAGCTTGACTGTAGCCACGCCCCGTCACATCGCCGTTATGTGGATGCACACTTCGAGGGTACGATCTTGACCGCTTTGTGGGAGCCGGCCTCTTGGAGTCGGCTTTCTCGCGGCCGGCTTCTTGGAGTCGGCCCTCCCACGGCTTTCTTCATGAGGGCTAAAGCCGGGCCTCCTTCCGATAGTCGGCCTGGGAGACAGCCGGCAAGGGGAAGGCGGCCCCACGTCTTGGATTCTTGAGGGCCGGATCGGCTCGTAATTTTTCCAGAAGGGCCAGGGGGAGCCGGCTAGGCTACTCGTGGTCATTTACTCCGACAATTGCATACATGATAGAGCCTATGGCTGAAGCATAGGGAACATCTTTCATTTTCTCTCTATCTTCTGCAGTGGTCGGGCATTGAGTCTTACTCAACTTCACACCTTGTAACACAGGCAAGAACCCTTTCTTTGCTTGATCCATTTTGAACTTCTTCAAAACTTTGTCAAGGTATGTGCTTTGTGAAAGTCCAATTAAGCGTCTTGATCTATCTCTATAGATCTTGATGCCCAATATGTAAGCAGCTTCACCAAGGTCTTTCATTGAAAAACTCTTATTCAAGTATCCCTTTATGCTATCTAGAAATTCTATATCATTTCCAATCAGTAATATGTCATCCACATATAATATCAGAAATGCTACAGAGCTCCCACTCACTTTCTTGTAAATACAGGTTTCTCCAAAAGTCTGTATAAAACCAAATGCTTTGATCACACTATCAAAGCGTTTATTCCAACTCCGAGAGGCTTGCACCAGTCCATAAATGGATCGCTGGTGCTTGCACACTTTGTTAGCTCCCTTTGGATCGACAAAACCTTCCGGTTGCATCATATACAACTCTTCTTCTAGAAATCCATTCAGGAATGCAGTTTTGATATCCATTTGCCAAATTTCATAATCATAAAATGCGGCAATTGCTAACATGATTCGGACAAACTTAAGCATCGCTACAAGTGAGAAAGTCACATCGTAGTCAATCCCTTGAACTTGTCGAAAACCTTTTGCAACAAGTCAAGCTTTACAGATAGTAACATTACCGTCAGCGTCAGTCTTCTTCTTGAAGATCCATTTATTCTCAATTGCTTGCCGATCAACGGGCAAGTCAACCAAAGTCCACACTTTGTTCTCATACATGGATCCCATCTCAGATTTCATGGCCTAAAGCCATTTTGCGGAATCTGGGCTCACCATCTCTTCTTCATAGTTTGTAGGTTCGTCATGGTCTAGTAACATAACTTCCATAACAGGACTACCATACCACTCTGGTGGGGATCTTACTCTGGTTGATCTACTAGGTTCAGTAACAACTTGATCTGAAGTTTCATGATCATCATCATTATTTTCCTCACAAATTGGTGTAGGTGTCGTAGAATCCGTTTTCTGCGATGAACTACTTTCCAATAAGGGAGCATATACGGTTACCTCATCAAGTTCTACTTTCCTCCCACTTACTTCTTTCGAGAGAAACTCCTTCTCCAGAAATGTTCTGTATTTAGCAACAAAGGTCTTGCCTTCGGATCTGTGATAGAAGGTGTACCCAATAGTCTCCTTTGGGTATCCTATGAAGACATATTTCTCCGATTTGGGTTCGAGCTTATCAGGTTGAAGCTTTTTCACATAAGCATCACAGCCCCAAACTTTAAGAAACGACAACTTTGGTTTCTTGCCAAACCACAGTTCACAAGGCGTCGTCTCAACGGATTTCGATGGTGCCCTATTTAACGTGAATGCAGCCGTCTCTAAAGCATAACCCCAAAACGATAGCGGTAAATCAGTAAGAGACATCATAGATCGCACCATATCTAGTAAAGTACGATTACGACATTCGGACACACCATTACGCTGTGGTGTTCCGGGTGGCGTGAGTTGCGAAACTATTCCGCATTGTTTCAAATGAAGACCAAACTCATAACTCAAATATTCTCGTCCATGATCTGATCATAGAAACTTTATTTTCTTGATACGATGATTTTCTACTTCACTCTGAAATTCTTTGAACTTTTCAAATGTTTCAGACTTATGTTTCATTAAGTAGATATACCCATATATGCTTAAATCATCTGTGAAGGTGAGAAAATAACGATATCCGCCACGAGCCTCAATATTCATCGGACCACATACATCTATATGTATGATTTCCAAAAAAATCTGTTGCTCTCTCCATAGTTCCGGAGAACGGCGTTTTAGTCATCTTGCCTATTAGGCACGGTTCACAAGTACCAAGTGATTCATAATCAAGTGGTTCCAAAAGTCCATCAGTATGGAGTTTCTTCATGCGCTTTACACCGATATGACCTAAACGGCAGTGCCACAAATAAGTTGCACTATCATTATCAACTCTACATCTTTTGGTTTCAATATTATGAATATGTGTATCACTACTATCGAGATTCAACAAAAATAGACCATTCTTCAAGGGTGCATGACCATAAAATATATTACTAATATAAATAGAACAACCATTATTCTCTGATTTAAATGAATAACCGTCTCACATCAAACAAGATCCAGATATAACGTCATGCTCAACGCTGGCACCAAATAACAATTATTTAGGTCTAATACTAATCCCAAAGGTAGATGCAGAGGTAGCGTGCCGACCGCGATCACATCAACTTTGGAACCATTTCCCACGTGCATCGTCACCTCGTCCTTAGCCAATCTTCGCTTAATCCATAGCCCCTGTTTCGAGTTGCAAATGTTAGCAACAGAACCAGTATCAAATACCCAGGTGCTACTGCGAGCATTAGTAAGGTACACATCAATAACATGTATATCACACATACCTTTGTTCACTTTGCCATCCTTCTTATCCGCCAAATACTTGGGGCAGTTCCGCTTACAGTGACCAGTCTGCTTGCAATAGAAGCACTCAGTCTCAGGCTTAGGTCCAGACTTGGGTTTCTTCTCCTGAGCAGCAACTTGTTTGTTGTTCTTCTTGAAGTTCCCCTTCTTCTTCCCTTTGCCCTTTTTCTTGAAACCGGTGGTCTTATTAACCATCAACACTTGATGCTCCTTCTTGATTTCTACCTCCGCGGCCTTTAGCATCGCGAAGAGCTCGGGAATAGTCTTATTCATCCCTTGCATGTTATAGTTCATCACAGAGCTTTTGTAGCTTGGTGGCAGTGATTGAAGAACTCTGTCAATGACACTATCAACAGGAAGATTAACTCCCAGTTGAGTCAAGTGATTATGACACCCAGACATTTTGAGTATATGTTCACTGACAGAACTATTCTCCTCCATCTTGCAGCTATAGAACTTATTGGAGACTTCATATCTCTCAATCCGGGCATTTGCTTGAAATATTAACTTCAACTCCTGGAACATCTCATATGCTCCATGACGTTCAAAACGTCGTTGAAGACCCGGATCTAAGTCGTAAAGCATGGCACACTAAACTATCGAGTAGTCATCAACTTTGCCGTGCCAGACGTTCATAACATCTGGTGTTGCTCCTGCAGCAGGCTTGGCACTTAGTGGTGCTTCCAGGATGTAATTCTTCTGTGTAGCAATGAGGATAATCCTCAAGTTACGGACCCAGTCCGTGTAATTGCTACCATCATCTTTCAACTTTGCTTTCTCAAGGAACGCATTAAAATTCAACGGAACAACAGCACGGGCCATCTATCTACAATCAACATAGACAAGCAAGATACTATCAAGTACTAAGTTCATTATAAATTTAAGTTCAATTAATCATATTACCTAAGAACTCCCACTTAGATAGACATCCCTCTAATCCTCTAAGTGATCACATGATCCAAATCAACTAAACCATGTCCGATCATCACGTGAGATGGAGTAGTTTCAATGGTGAACATCACTATGTTGAACATATCTACTATATGATTCACGCTCGACCTTTCGGTCTCCGTGTTCCGAGGCCATATCTGTTATATGCTAGGCTCGTCAAGTTTAACCTGATTATTCCGCGTGTGCAACTGTTTTGCACCCGTTGTATTTGAACGTAGAGCCTATCACACCCGATCATCACATGGTGTCTCAGCACGAAGAATTTTCGCAACGGTGCATACTCAGGGAGAACACTTGTACCTTAGTAATTTAGTGAGAGATCATCTTATAATGCTACCGTCAATCAAAGCACGATAAGATGCATAAAAGATAAACATCACATGCAATCAATATAAGTGATATGATATGGCCATCATCATCTTGTGCTTGTGATCTCCATCTCCGAAGCACCGTCATGATCACCATCGTCACCGGCGCGACACCTTGATCTCCATCATAGCATCGTTGTCGTCTTGCCAACTTATGCTTCTATGACTATCGCTACCACTTAGTGATAAAGTAAAGCATTACAGGGCGATTGCATTGCATACAATAAAGCGACAACCATATGGCTCCTGCCAGTTGCCGATAAATCAGTTACAAAACATGATCATCTCATACAATAAAATTTAGCATCATGTCTTGACCATATCACATCACAACATGCCCTGCAAAAACAAGTTAGACGTCCTCTACTTTGTTGTTGCAAGTTTTACGTGGCTGCTACGGGCTTAGCAAGAACCGTTCTTACCTACGCATCAAAACCACAACGATAGTTTGTCAAGTTGGTGATGTTTTAACCTTCCCAAGGACCGGGCGTAGCCACACTCGGTTAAGCTAAAGTTGGAGAAACTGACACCCGCTAGCCACCAGTCTCGCGTAAGCGTACGCGTAATATCGGTCCGGGACACTTCATCCAACAATACCGCCGAACCAAAGTATGACATGCCGGTAAGCAGTATGACTTATATCGCCCACAACTCACTTGCGTTCTACTCGTGCATATGACATCTATGCATAAAACCAGGCTTGGATGCCACTGTTGGGGAACGTAGTAATTTCAAAATTTCCTACGCACACGCAAGATCATGGTGATGCATAGCAACGAGAAGGGAGAGTGTTGTCTACGTACCCTCGTAGACCGAAAGCGGAAGCGTTAGCACAACACGGTTGATGTAGTCGTACGTCTTCACGATCCGACCGATCAAGTACCGAACGTACGGCACCTCCGAGTTCAGCACACGTTCAGCCCGATGACGTCCCTCAAACTCCGATCCAGTCGAGTGTTGAGGGAGAGTTTTGTCAGCATGACGGCGTGGTGACAATGTTGATGTTCTACCGATGTAGGGCTTCGCCTAAGCACCGCTACAGTATTATCGAGGTGGACTACGGTGGAGGGGGCACCGCACACGGCTAAGAGATCAAGATATCAACTGTTGTGTCTATGGGCTGCCCCCTGCCCCCGTATACAAAGGAGCAACGAGGGTGCGGCCGGCCAGGGAGAGGGCGCGCCAGGAGGAGTCCTACTCCCACCGGGAGTAGGACTCCCCCCCTTACCTAGTTGGAATAGGATTCGGGAGAAGGAAAAAAGAGGTGAAGAAGGAAAGAGGGGGCCGGCCCCCTTTGCCCTAAACCAATTCAGTTTGGGCCTTGGGGGGCGTGTCCCATACTTCCCTTGCTGCCCTCTATTTCCACTAAGGCCCATGTATGCCCATTAAGCCCCAGGGGGTTCCGGTAACCTCTCGGTACTCCGGTAAAATCCCGATTTCACCCGAAACACTTCCGACATCCAAATATAGGCTTCCAATATATCAATCCTTATGTCTCGACCATTTCGAGACTCCTCGTCATGTCCTTGATCACATCCGGGACTCCGAACAACCTTCGGTACATCAAAACATATAAACTCATAATATAACTGTCATCATAACGTTAAGCGTGCGGACCCTACGGGTTCGAGAACTATGTAGACATGACCGAGACACATCTCTGGTCAATAACCAATAGCAGAACCTGGATGCTCATATTGGCTCCTACATATTCTACGAAGATCTTTATCGGTCAAACCGCATAACAACATACGTTGTTCCATTTGTCATCGGTATGTTACTTGCCCGAGATTCGATCGTCGGTATCTCAATACCTAGTTCAATCTCGTTACTGGCAAGTCTCTTTACTCGTTATGTAATACATCATCCCCCAACTAACTCATTAGTTGCAATGCTTGCAAGGCTTTAAGTGATGTGCATTACCGAGAGGGCCCAGAAATACCTCTCCGACAATCGGAGTGACAAATCCTAATCTCGAAATACGCCAACCCAACAAGTACCTTTGGAGACACCTATAGAGCACCTTTATAATCACCCATTTATGTTGTGACGTTTGGTAGCACATAAAGTGTTCCTCCAGTAAACGGGAGTTGCATAATCTGATAGTCATAGGAACATGTATTGTGATGCCTCCGATTCAATCGTACACTAATCATACACGCAAACGTGTACGATCAAGATCAGGGACTCACTGGAAGATATCACAACACAACTCTACAAATAAGCATAAGTCATACAAGCATCATATTACAAGCCAGGGGCCTCGAGGGCTCGAATACAAGAGCTCGATCATAGACGAGTCAGCGGAAGCAACAATATCTGAGTACAGACATAAGTTAAACAAGTTTGCCTTAAGAAGGCTAGCACAAACTGGGATACAGATCGAAAGAGGCACAGGCCTCCTGCTTGGGATCCTCCTAAACTACTCCTGGTCGTTGTCAGCGGGCTGCACGTAGTAGTAGGCACCTCCCGAGTAGTAGTAGTCATCGTCGACAATGGCGTCTGGCTCCTAGACTCCAACGTCTGGTCGCAGCAATCGAGTATAGAAAGGGGGAAAGATGGAGCAAAGCAACCGTGAGTACTCATCCAAAGTACTCGCAAGCAAGGAGCTACACTACATATGTATGCATTGGTATCAAATGGAATAAGGGTATCATATGTGGACTGAACTGCAGAAAGCCGAAATAAGAGGGGGATAGCTAGTCCTTTCGAAGACTACGCTTCTGGTAACCTCCATCTGAAAGCAGGAGAAGAGAGTAGATGGTAAGTTCACCAAGTAGCATCGCATAGCATAATCCTAACCGATGATCCTCCCCTCGTCGCCCTGTGAGAGAGCGGTCACCGGTTGTATCTGGCACTTGGAAGGGTGTGTTTTATTAAGTATCTAGTTCTAGTTGTCATAAGGTCAAGGTACAACTCCAAGTCGTCTTGTTACCGAAGATCACGGCTATTCGAATAGATTAACTTCCCTGCAGGGGTGCACCACATAACCCAACACGCTCGATCCTATTTGGCCGGACACACTTTCCTGGGTCATGCCCGGCCTCGGAAGATCAACACGTCGCAGCCCCACCTAGACCAACAGAGAGGTCAGCACGCCGGTCTAAACCTAAGCGCCCAGGGGTCTGGGCCCATCGCCCTTAGCACACCTACACGTTGCGTGGGTGGCCGGAAGCAGACCTAGCCTAGCAGGCGTTCCAGTCCAATCCGGCGCGCGCCGCTCAGTTGCTGACGTCACGAAGGCTTCCGCTGATACCATGACGTCGAGTGCCCATAACTGTCCCCGCGTAGATGGTTAGTGCATATAGGCCAGTAGCCAGACTCAGATCAAATACCAAGATCTTGTTAAACGTGTTATTTTGAAATAACCGCGAACGCCGACCAGGGCCAGGCCCACCTCTCTCCTAGGTGGTCTCAACCTGCCCTATCGCTTTGCCACAAAGATCCACTCAGAGGGCCGTCGGGACAAACGTCCTTTCGGACCCAATCCGTGGATCACTCGCGGGTACTCCTACGAGCCGACCCGTCTTTAGTCACCTCAAGTATCATATATAAAGTATATAGTATATACCCGTGATCACCTCCTGAGTGATCACGGCCCGATAGTATAGCATGGCAGACGGACAAGAATGAAGGGCCATTGATGATAAACTAGCATCCTATACTAAGCATTAGGATTGCAAGTAAAGGTAACAACAGTTGTGGCAACAATGACAGGCTATGCATCAGGATAGGATTAACGGAAAACAATAGCATGCTACACTACTCTAATGCAAGCAGTATAGAGGAGAGTAGGCGATATCTGGTGATCAAGGGGGGGGCTTGCCTGGTTGCTCTGGCAAGAGAGAGGGGTCGTCAACTCCGTAGTCGTACTGGGTAGCAGCGGCGTCGGTCTCGGTGTCTAGCGGAAGAAGAGGGGGAAGAAACAATGAATACAATGCAAACAGATGCATGACGATGCATGACAAAGCAAAGCGTGATGCTAGGCGTGCCCTAACGCGGTATGAGGTGATACCGGTGAAGGGGGGAAACATCTGGGAATGTATCCCTGGTGTTTCGCGTTTTCGGGCAGAGGAGCCGGAGGGGGAAAGTTGCGAGTTTGATATGTTAGAGGTGTGTAGCGGATGAACGGGCTGCGAATCCGGGTTCGTCTCGTCGTTCGGATTAAAAGATATGATTTTCTAAATATTATATTAATTTCTGGAATTTATTTAATTATTTTAAATTAATTCGAAAATGGATTTATGATATCAGCATGATGTCATGCTGACGTCAGCAGTCAACAGGGTTGACTGGTCAACCTGACCAGTGGGTCCCACTAGTCAGTGACACATTTTAATTAAACATTTTAATTACCCTAAATAGTATTAATTAGGGGGTGGGCCCCACTGTCATACTAATTAATTAGCTAATTAACTAACCAGGTTAATTAGATAACTAATGTTTAATTAGTTTAATTAGTTGTTTAGTTTAGTTACTCAAAATTAATTAAGTTAATTATTTCTTTAATTAATTAATTTTTTATTTTTATTTTATATTAATTTTTTAAAAAAATTAATTCCATTTTTTATAAACGTTCTAGGCGCTGGCGCCCGCGTGTAAGTGGTCCAGGGCCTTGCGGGCACACGGGCGCGGGTGGGCGCCGGGACCCGACTGGGCACCCGAGCGGGGCAAGCCGGCGCGGCCATCTCCGGCGATGGCTGGAACGGTGGGTGGGCTCGGCAGAGGCGCTGCTTCGAGTGGAGCAGCGGCCGCAGGCAAGGGACGGCGCCGGCGTGGCCGCGACGGCAGCAGGAGGCGCCGCCGGAGTGGGGCCGCGTGGACGGGCTGGCGTGAGGGGCGAGGCCACGGTAGCTGCAGCAGTGGGGGGGCGTGGGCGCGCGGGCCGTGGCCGGCGGGAATAGCGGCACGGGGCGCGCAGGGGGGATGGAGAGGTGCGCGTGGGGTTAGTCAGGGCGCGGGAAGACGTGGACGCGGCGTGCGTGTACAGGGGCACGGAGGACCATGGCGAGGCGCAGGGCCGAGCGCGGTCGGCGCGCGGTGGACGGTGCCGGCGACAGAGAACGAGGGGAGAGGGGGAGGACGGGGCTCACTGAGCCCTGCAGTTGAGCAAAGCCTGCTCGAGGAGGAGTTCCTGGCGACGAGCAGCGACGGTAGGGTGGTCCAGCGACGGTGAGACCTTCGGGCAGCGGTGGTGGCGCACAGCGACGGCATTGGGCTCGTTGCCCTTCCCGATCCCGATTGGGTCTGGGAAGAGGAGTGAGAGGGGAGGCGGGCCGAAGACGGGTGGCGAGGCGTGGCCATCGGGGCGGCACCAGGGGCAGCGGCCGTGTGCGCTGCGGGGGGGCGGGGGGTCGATCCCCTTCCAGATCGGATCGGGTGAGAGGGAGAGGAGCGACCAAGAGAGAGGGGATCGTGGGGAGCGAGTGGGGTTGTCGGTTAGGGTTTGGGGGAGTGGGGAGTGGGGAGGCCTATGTAGGCCAGAGGCGTGGGCCGGCCTGGCTGGGCCATGGCCCAGTTGGGCCAAGGGGTACAGTGGGGGAAGGGGTCTTTGTCTCCCCCCCACTTTTATTTTTATTTTGACTTTTGTTTTATTTCTTTTCTTTTCTATTTTAATTTTATATTTTAAATACCTTAGTTTTATAGAATACATTAGTTGTACCTAAATTAGTGTTAACAGATATGCCACCACCTCAATTAATTTGGCACCTAAAATAAAATAGTTTGCAATTGTTTATTATTTAAAAGCTTTTAAATAATTGGTGTTGTTACTGTTTTGTTCAACTTATATTATTTAAACATCTTATAAAGGGGTGGTTTCTCCACCATAATTTCCTATGCAATATTTGGTTCACTCCGAACATTTTAGTTTTAATATTTCAAAATTTTTATTGTTTGCTTGATTTTGAATTTGAATTTGAATCGGTTTCGAACTGACGTGAGATTAGCAACAGTAATCGAACTGACGTGGCATCATTAGCAGAGGGTTGCTGTAGCTTAATTACCCGGGCGTCACAATTCTCCTCCACTACAAGAAATCTCGTCCCGAGATTTAGGAGCGGGAGTAAGGGGGAAGGGATTTGGTTACGAAAGCCTAACTGGTTTCCTTCATGTTGGTTGCTCTTCTCGATGAGGTTGACCCATTACATTGACGTCTTCATTTGTCTGCTTTAGGCCATCTTGATGAAGTCGTCATTCTTCCTTCAGGATCTCCATCGTACTTACGAAAGAATAAAGGGTGGGTATTCCGGGAGAACGGACCTCTGCAAGGTTGACTATCTAGTGGATAACTCCAGGGATGTGGTAGAAAGTATCTCTTGAATTGAAACTTGAGAAAATATCGAGAGCAAAGTAAGGAGGTATCATGGAAAGTTTCAAGCAGGTAGGCAATCGTTCGTTGACTGAAACAAAGTGTGAAAGGGGTCCAGAGCAACGAGAATAAGTATTGTGTCTGATACCAGAATAGATCATCTATAGGACGGTGACTCGTGAATTACATGCGAAGTTAAGTGCAAAGGATACTTCAGAATCAAGGATGTACAAGAGAGTCAGGTTTCGATCCTGTGGAACTGCGGGTAATGGGCCCACCATATGGGTTAAAAGTAGGAGGAGCGGTGACCTCTTGCATGGTCATGATAGCAAGGCAGGTCAAAGGGTAGCCTGTCGATTATGTCGGCAACAAGGTCGATACCAAGGGCGAGGGACGAAGAGAACCATTTTCCTGCTCATTGAACGAGGCGGACCAATAGGCAAAGTTCTCGTCCATCGGTGGCTACCGGAATGCTATCAACAAATGCAACAGGGTCTTACTGACACGGTTGTACACCAAGGTGTTTACATAAGCAAAAGAATATTACTGCTTAGATCATATGGATGACAAGGAAGATTAAACAAATCAATGGAAGGAAAATGTGATCATCATATCAAACAGAACAATGGAAAGGAAAATGTGTTTGACACATATACCAGGGGTATACCCTTCCCAAGGACAAGCAGAGCATGATATCCATGAGAGGATATAATATAGAAAACCTTTTAGGTAGGGGAGAGAAATTTCACGATGTTACCCATACAGTGGTGTTTGGATAATTGAGCAGGAAACATTTAGCATTGGGCTTCAAATGTTCTTATTGAAATCGGAGTACCACAGACATGCTTCGAGATAGCATTGACATGGTCTTCAATCAAAGGTCGGACTTCAGGAACAACTTGTAGAATAAGTCTTACAGTTTCCACATGGAAGAATGGGTAACCTTGCTGAAGGCAATTATAATGATAGGGCCTTCGGCCAGGTGTGCTGGGCATGACATCACCTTAACGGGTCATATAAAGGCCAATGTTATAACTCTTGGAAATGTCCCAACCATCATATCTGACCGAGATTCAGATCCAATGGGTGTCATGATACCTCAGACTCAGGATGTCCGAGAAGAAAAGGTGCAACACAAATAGACGAAATGACATTGCAAGATTCTCGGGAAATGAGCTATGGGAGCGGGTTCCTGAAACAATAGTTCATCATTAAACCAAGGAGGGGATGAGAAGGTAGCTGATGGGCTCAGCGACAATTCATTGAGAATTCCAAATGGATGGCTTTCCACAATAATGTGAACAAGAAGATGACACTTGTCAATTCAAATGATATAATGTTGTATGCTCTAGGAAAACATACACCATCAATCATTAGTTGAAAGGTGTGCCCGAAGTATGACCTTAGGCATCAAGATCAATGTTAGAGTGACGACTCAATAACAAACAGTCTAAGAACGAACTGTCGATCATTAACTTCAAAGCAATAGGGTTGCTAGAAGTACAGAACTCAAACAGTATCGTTAGCATATTGGTATCCTGGTTGAAAACAACATGGGGACTAAGGAAGAATGGTGATGGTGAGAAGTATCATCATGCCGAGAATTTGTAAGAGGTGGAGCAATCCCAACAACATCCTCGACATAATAGACAGTAATACTTCAAGGCAGAACACAACACTAGCTAGAGAGCAAGTTGTATTCATTATGTGGGCAAGTTAGTGATGAAAGGAAGTCAAGGGTGTTGTTGATGATAATAAAAATCATCGAGGGCAAGGAGGGTATTTCTCATCGTGAACACAGTTGACATCTAGGGAGAAGTCAAAGTGTTGAAGGTGATCCGACACATTTGCCAGGAGGTTTCAAGAGGATGCAATCAAATAACAACGGCAACAAGCAAGGAAATGACGAAGTGGCAAGTTATAGGTTCAATATATAAGAGGCAAGCTCGGAACCAAAGTTGCATTCCAAGACAAGCAACAAGATGTTGAAAGCTTGACGTAAGTCGTGCTCACATACTGAAGAATACGTGCACCAGAGAAGGACAAGGTAGCACAGTCAAAGGTAGCAAGACCAGGATGCAGCCGATAGTCTAGGAATGACCAGCTTGAGTTCAGAATTTCCATGTAAAAATACTAGGGGTATTTGATTTGTAGTGCGGAATAATTTCACTAGTTGGTGTCCTCGGTTGATAACAACCCAGAACCCATAGAGTGATCACGACAAGGAAAGACTTTACTTCAACAAAGTTAGTAAGTTATGGTGCAATGGCAAGACATATCCGAGATACCAAGAGGTAATACTCAAAGGTAGAACCTGATAGAAGTAGAACCGGTTCATTGACGTGTGACAGTAGATACTTCAACCTTGCCAAAAATAGACGAGGCACTGGAATGAATTCCCATAAGATATATCAGATCAGGACAGCATGGTCGGAACCATAACTGTAAGGAATCAATTTCCAGAATACCGAATGAATCAAAGCTGGATAATCATTTTGCAAGAAGCTTCCGAGACGGTCTACATCATTTTCATGGGCATGAACACAAGTTCAAGGTCGACTCCCACTTCTTTAATGCAGATCATTTCATTCACCTCTCACTTTGATATAATTGTAGTGTTAGAATTTTATCTGGTAGAACACCAGAAGAGTATGACTTGTGAAAACTTTCGGGTTCTCACGGATTAGGGGAAGGCATAGGTTCAACCCATCGGGCATCTTAGTAACATATACCACAAGTTTCAAAAGTAAATACACAAGCTCGAAGGCAGAGCATGGTTGGCCAAGCAAAGAATACAATTTACCAAAGGCATTATGTATCAAGGGAAGAACTCACAAGGTGATTGAATATGAAGGACACTGTCGGATAAAAATCCAACAATGGATCAGGCGATCCACAACAAAGCTGATGTGAGTATCGGTACTCACTCAGAGAAAGAAAGAATGCAGAGGCATCAGATTCAAGAATCATCTGATTAGTCTGATGCTTAGGTAGAAAGAAATTATGCTTCCCAAAACGAAGGATCAGAAGTAGACGCTTTGATCAAGGATGGGTAAGTTGGATAGACCAGAGGCACAATTGACGACAAATAGTTTGGTCGAGAACCAGCTCATGTTCAAAGATGATGTTTGAGCCGGAAAGATAATTTAGAAGGGTTGATAGATGATTGTGTGCATTCGCACACATGTTGAATCAATAGGATCAAAATGACGGTGTCAAAAGATACTAGTGAATATTGCCAGATATATGGGAAGCATCCATAATGCAAGTAGACAAGTATTTGCAGAGCAATAAAGCTGCTAAGGATTTTCGGAGGATTCAATAGTATTTCAAATACTTTTGTGAAACACCTGAACAACTGGGGATGAGCGGATACTCGGAAAGTGTGAGAAATTATTCTTAGGGGTATTCAGGTGGCAAAGAACTGCAAGGTAGTAGGCACAAAATATTCTTGAGGTATCTTGTAATAACAAGATCGACTGGGAATAACAGTAAGCACGACAGGTGTAAGTATTTATCCATAGGGATATTTCGGTGGAAGGGAGTTGCAAAAGCAACAGGCACAAGGTCTCGAGAGAAAATCAGAGAGTATCTTTGAAATCTTCTGGTGCAGCAGGGCGATCATCTGTATTTAGGGGCTCTCCGGGTAGAAGCGATCACGAGATCCTAGAGTTAGAGTTAGTAAAATCATTTAACCTGATTAGAAGAGATATCAGAGTCCCAGAGTATAGGTCGAGGAATAAAAGATCCTAATACCACCAAATGGTGATGTGGGCCCATGGGCCGCACAGCCATGTTAGTAAAATAGTTTTCATCGACTAGACTCAACTTCGGCCAAGGAGTTGGAAAGGGGGATTCCTACGGGTAGTCGGCTCTGATACCAACTTATGACGCCCCCGATTCAATCGTACACTAATCATACACGCAAACGTGTATGATCAAGATCAAGGACTCATGGGAAGATATCACAACACAACTCTACAAATAAACATAAGTCATACAAGCATCATATTACAAGCCAGGGGCCTCGAGGGCTCAAATACAAGAGCTCGATCATAGACGAGTCAGCGGAAGCAACAATATCTGAGTACAGACATAAGTTAAACAAGTTTTCCTTAAGAAGGCTAGCACAAACTGGGATACAGATCGAAAGAGGCACAGGCCTCCTGCCTGGGATCCTCCTAAACTACTCCTGGTCGTCGTCAGCGGGCTGCACATAGTAGTAGGCACCTCCCGAGTAGTAGTAGTCGTCGTCGGCAGTGGCGTCTGGCTCCTGGACTCCAACGTCTGGTCGCAGCAATCGAGTATAGAAAGGGGGAAAAGATGGAGCAAAGCAACCGTGAGTACTCATCCAAAGTACTCGCAAGCAAGGAGCTACACTACATATGTATGCATTGGTATCAAATGGAATAAGGGTATCATATGTGGACTGAACTGCAGAAAGCCGGAATAAGAGGGGGATAGCTAGTCCTTTCGAAGACTACGCTTCTGGTAACCTCCATCTGAAAGCAGGAGAAGAGAGTAGATGGTAAGTTCACCAAGTAGCATCGCATAGCATAATCCTAACCGATGATCCTCCCCTTGTCGCCCTGTGAGAGAGCGATCACCGGTTGTATCTGGCACTTGGAAGGGTGTGTTTTATTAAGTATCTAGTTCTAGTTGTCATAAGGTCAAGGTACAACTCCAAGTCGTCCTGTTACGGAAGATCACGGCTATTCGAATAGATTAACTTCCCTGCAGGGGTGCACCACATAACCCAACACACTCGATCCCATTTGGCCAGACACACTTTCCTGGGTCATGCCCGTCCTCGGAAGATCAACACGTCGCAGCCCCACCTAGACCAACAGAGAGGTCAGCACGCCGGTCTAAACCTAAGCGCCCAGGGGTCTGGGCCCATCGCCCTTAGCACACCTGCACGTTGTGTGGGCGGCCGGAAGTAGACCTAGCCTAGCAGGCGTTCTAGTCCAATCCGGCACGCGCCGCTCAGTTGCTGACGTCACGAAGGCTTCGGCTGATACCACGACGTCGAGTGCCCATAACTGTCCCCGCGTAGATGGTTAGTGCGTATAGGCCAGTAGCCAGACTCAGATCAAATACCAAGATCTCGTTAAACGTGTTATTTTGAAATAACCGCGAACGCCGACCAGGGCCAGGCCCACCTCTCTCCTAGGTGGTCTCAACCTGCCCTGTCGCTTCGCCACAAAGATCCACTCAGAGGGCCGTCAGGACAAACGTCCTTTCGGACCCAATCCGTGGATCACTCGCGGGTACTCCTACGAGCCGACCCGTCTTTAGTCACCTCAAGTATCATATATAAAGTATATAGTATATACCCGTGATCACCTCCTGAGTGATCACGGCCCGATAGTATAGCATGGCAGACGGACAAGAATGAAGGGCCACTGATGATAAACTAGCATCCTATACTAAGCATTAGGATTGCAGGTAAAGGTAACAACAGTTGTAGCAACAATGACAGGCTATGCATCAGGATAGGATTAACGGAAAACAATAACATGCTACACTACTCTAATGCAAGCAGTATAGAGGAGAGTAGGCGATATCTGGTGATCAGGGGGGTTGCCTGGTTGCTCTGGCAAGAGAGAGGGGTCGTCAACTCCGTAGTCGTGCTGGGTAGCAGCGGCGTCGGTCTCGGTGTCTAGCGGAAGAAGAGGGGGAAGAAACAATGAATACAATGCAAACAGATGCATGACGATGCATGACAAAGCAAAGCATGATGCTAGGCGTGCCCTAATGCGGTATGAGGTGATACCGGTGAAGGGGGGAAACATCTGGGAATGTATCCCTGGTGTTTCGCGTTTTCGGGCAGAGGAGCCGAAGGGGGAAAGTTGCGAGTTTGATATGTTAGAGGTGTGTGGCGGATGAACGGGATGCGTATCCGAGTTCGTCTCGTTGTTTTGAGCAACTTTCATGTTGAAAATAATTTAATCCGAGTTACGGATTAAAAGATATGATTTTCTAAAGATTATATTAATTTCTGGAATTTATTTAATTATTTTAAATTAATTCGAAAATGGATTTATGATATCAACATGATGTCATGCTGACGTCAGCAGTCAACAGGGTTGACTGGTCAACCTGACCAGTGGGTCTCACTGGTCAGTGACACATTTTAATTACCCTAATTAGTATTAATTAGGGGGTGGGCCCCACTGTCATACTAATAAATTACCTAATTAACTAACTAGGTTAATTAGATAACTAATGTTTAATTAGTTTAATTAGTTGTTTAGTTTAGCTAATCAAAATTAATTAAATTAATTATTTCTTTAATTAATTAATTAATTATTTTTATTTTTATTTTATATTAATTTTAAAAAAAACAATTCCATTTTTTTATAAACGTTCTGGGCGCTGGGGCCCGCGTGTAAGTGGTCCAGGGCCTTGCGGGCACACGGGCGCGGGTGGGCGCCGGGACCCGACTAGGCACCCGAGCGGGGCAAGCCGGCGCGGCCATCTCCAGCGATGGCTGGAACGGTGGGTGGGCTCGGCAGAGGCGCCGCTTCGAGTGGAGCAACGGCTGCGGGCAAGGGACGGCGCCGGCGTGGCCGCGGCGGCAGCAGGAGGCGCCGCCGGAGTGGGGCCGCGCGGACGGGCTGGCGTGAGGGGCGAGGCCACGGTAGTTGAAGCAGTGGGAGGGCGTGGGCGCGCGGGTCGTGGCCGGCGGGAATAGCGGCACGGGGCGCGCAGGGGGGATGGAGAGGTGCGCGTGAGGTTGGTTGGGGGCGCGGGAAGACGTGGACGCGGCGTGCGTGTACAAGGGTGCGGAGGACCATGGCGAGGCGCAGGGCCGAGCGCGGTCGGGGCGCGCTGGACGGCGCCGGTGACAGAGAACGAGGGGAGAGGGGGAGGACGGGGCTCACCGAGCCCTGTAGTTGAGCAAAGCCTGGTCGAGGAGGAGTCGGGGCTGGCGCGACGGGGCGGAGGAGTTCCTGGCGACGAGCAGCGGCGGTAGGGTGGTCCGGCGATGGTGAGACCTTCGGGCGGCGGTGGTGGCGCACAGCGACGGCATCGGGCTCGTTGCCCCTTCCCGATCCCGATTGGGTTCTGGAAGAGGAGTGAGAGTGGAGGCGGGCCGAAGACGGGTGGCAAGGCGTGGCCATCGGGGCGGCACCAGGGGCAGCGGCCGCGTGCGCTGCGGGGGGGGGGGGTCGATCCCCTTCCAGATCGGATCGGGTGAGAGGGAGAGGAGCAACCGAGAGAGAAGGGATCGTGGGGAGCGAGTGGGGTTGTCGGTTAGGGTTTGGGGGAGTGGGGAGGCCTATGTAGGCCAGAGGCGTGGGCCGGCCTGGCTGGGCCATGGCCCAGTTGGGCTAAGGGGTACAGTGGGGGAAGGGGTCTTTGTCTCCCCCCACTTTTATTTTTATTTTGACTTTTGTTTTATTTCTTTTCTTTTCTATTTTAATTTTATATTTTAAATACCTTAGTTTTATAGAATACATTAGTTGTACCTAAATTAGTATTAACAGATATGCCACCACCTCAATTAATTTGGCACCTAAAATAAAATAGTTTGCAATTGTTTATTATTTAAAAGCTTTTAAATAATTGGTGTTGTTACTGTTTTGTTCAACTTATAGTATTTAAACATCTTATAAAGGGGTGGTTTCTCCACCATAATTTCCTATGCAATATTTGGTTCACTCCGAACATTTTAGTTTTAATATTTCAAAAGTTTTATTGTTTGCTTGATTTTGAATTTGAATTTGAATCGGTTTCGAACTAACGTGAGATTAGCAACAGTAATCGAACTGACGTGGCATCATTAGCAGAGGGTTGCTGTAGCTTAATTACCTGGGCGTCACATGTATAAGTCATGAAGAAAGCAATAGCAACAAACTAAACAATCAAGTGCTAAGCTAACGGAATGGGTCAAGTCAATCACATCATTCTCCTAATGATGTGATCCCGTTAATCAAATGACAACCCATGTCAATGGTTAGGAAACTTAACCATCTTTTGATCAACGAGCTAGTCAGGTAGAGGCTTACTAGTGACACTCTGTTTGTCTATGTATTCACACATGTATTATGTTTCCGGTTAATACAGTTCTAGCATGAATAATAAACATTTATCATGATATAAGGAAATAAATAATAACTTTATTATTGCCTCTAGGGCATATTTCCTTCAGCCACAACCCACACGAGTCCCTGAACTATGACCGTCGCTACGAGCCTTATTTTAGAAGAATGGATCTTCTCCAGTTTGTGCTCAACTTTAAAGGCACACCACCATGGCTGAACTCGACGGCCCTTACTGCCCTTACGGACCGTTGGAGGATGGAGACGCACTCTTTTCACCTTGCTCTTGGTGAGATAACCGTCACTTTGGAGGATATTGCGATGATCTCTGGTCTTCCAATCGAGGGCGGGGCTCTTACCGGGAAGGTGAGGTCTGAGGGGTGGCGACAAAGGGTTGCAGGTTTGGTTGGTGTTGAACCTCCCCCGTGGATTCATGAAACAAAGAACGATCCTAGGCCATCTGGTGTTTTGTTCTCGTGGCTACAAGAACATTTTTACGAGTGCCCAGAGAATGCCAGTCCGGCTGTTGTGGAGAGGTACGCCAGGGCTTACTTATGGAATCTTTTGACCCAAGTGGTGTTTCCTGACGGCACGTGAGACACAGCCTCGTGGATGTTCTTGGACCCTCTTCGTAACTGGGATGTTAAGTGGAGTTGGGGGTCGGCGGCACTAGCCTTCTTGTACCGTCAGGTAATGATAATTTGATGCATTCTCATTATATGAAAGAGATTTTTGCATGTGATTGTTTAATGTGTGTACAAATGTGCAGTTGGACGGAGCATGTATGAGGAGTAAGCCGAAATCTTGTCTTGGTGGTTTTGTTTGGGCCCTACAGATTTGGATGTGGGAGCATATCCCTGTGGGCCGTAACTTCACCATTGCTCCGGAAGAACCTTGGGAGTGGCCTTTTGACGGGGATGAGGAGCGATATCCCACTATCGCATACACGTGGGCTAATGTCCAAGTGTCGAGTATCGCCGCCATGGGGCGGTACAAGGCATACATAAGCGAGCTTGACATGCTTACTTACAACCAAGTAATTATCAAATCCCTTGCCATCATTATAGTTTTTTTGTTGTGCATGAGCTAGTGACATGTTGTGATGTAGGTTAATTGGAGGCCGTACATGGTACTTAGGAAGTTCCCTTTGAGCAATATGTGCCTTCGTGACCAACATCTTTGGCGTGTGTGTTGCCCCATGATATGCTTTTTTGCGGTGGAGTGGCATCTTCCACATCGTGTTTCAAAGCAATTTGGAGTACAACAACGCACCCCGCTGGAGTATGTTGAGACAAGTGTGGTGCTACATAGGTGAGAGTTTCTTGTACCATATGTTGATCAAACCATATGTTGATCGATGTGTAACCACGGGAAAATGAAAATGATGCCGATACTTCTCATGCTTTGTAGGACGAGCCGGCAACACAACAAGATTGTCATTAATTGGGAGGATCGCCATCTTATGTGGGTGGACATGTGGAATGCTCAGAGGAATGCCCGAGTTGAAGATGATCACACACCTGACAATGACGAGGGGGTATATTTAAGGCATTTGGAGTGGCTTCGCAAAGAGTACAGAGTTATCCTTAAGGGTGCTTGGACTCATGTCGATTGCTTGGAAGTAATGCCAAGTGAGGCTGCTGATGGTGCATTCAACAACTCTATTAGGGAGACCATTGGAGCGCACCTAGATTATGGCCCTCTGCATGACCGAGTCGTATGTCTTTTTGTCTCTTTTTAGAACATGTGTCATTTCTTCATGAGTGGTGTGTCACTTAAGTTTTATTCAGGGCATGGAGCTATGGAGATGTATCAATGATAGTAATGTGGTGCTTGGCCGCGCACCTGGCAGAGAAATGGACGTTCACGTTAGGAGTACTCTATAGGTTAGAGGCCCTCTTAATATGAGCATGTGTCATGTGAACTATTTTTGCATATTTACATGTCAATGTCTTTGCCTCTGTAGAAGGTTGTGAATCGTTGCCGAACACTAGCCGCTTTACTTTCTTGCCAGGGCGGTTCATCCACGGATGTGCGTGCACGTGCTCAGTATAGAATGGATGTGCTGTCTTCCGCTCGTCCATCTTCGAGCCAAGCACGTGCTTCTTCCGCTCATCCATCTTCCAGCCGAGCAGGTGCTTCTTCGAGCCGAGCACGGATTGATGAACAGGAAGTTGAAGAGGGGGGGACAGACTATGATGCGGATCCGGACTATGTGGATCTTGGGGCTTCGCAGATGGAAGATGCTCCACTGCCAACTCAACCTTCTCGGCCTTCTGAAGAGGCACGCCGAGTTAGCTCAAGAACCATCCTACGTCCTGGATGGCAGAACACTCCAGAGGGATACGTCAACAAGGGGAAGATGGCTGCAAAAAGAGGCAAGAAGTGAAGTGATGACTAATGCGAACATGTTAGTTCAATATGTGGTGAACTAGAAATGTAGTTAGGGTTTCAGATGGAGCAAACTTGTTAGTTCTATATCTGATGAACTTGTTATGTTTTATATCTGATGGACTTGTTAGTTCTATGTCAGCAAGACTTGGTAATTATTATGTAAGCTGGATCATGTTAAGTTCGTTGCCGAAAATATGTCTCATTGCTATACTGTTGTTGTACTTGGCATTATATTGTGAAAATTGTTGTTGTACCTTTGCTACCTATGATGGAATGGACATGGGCAGCAGGGTTTGCTGTGATCTGCATAACAGGGCAGAAATGCCAAGGACATTGGCGTTTATATGTGGTGAACTACAGGCGTGAGCGGCAACGTTTCGTGTACGTGTCCCAGCCAGCCTCTGTCTTAAAGAAATGCCAAGCCACGTAGAGCGTTTCGTTGTAGGGTGGAAACGCTAGGGACTTTGGCGTTTCTGGGGTACAGCGCAACGCTTCTTGGAGAGGTTCCAGGCAGCCTCTGTCTTAAAGGAACGCCAAGCTAGGTCGAACGTTTCGATGTAGGGAGGAAACGCCAAGGTCATTGGCGTTTCTGGGGTACAGAGAAACGCCCCTTGGTTTGGCGTTGCTGTCAGAACAGGGTGTCAAAGCAAACTCCAAAGCCTTTTGTGGTACACATAGTTCACCACATAACGTAGTACTCATAGAGGAGTCAAAATCAATTGTGACATCACATAAAGGAGTACACATAAAGGAGTGCAAAGCAATTGTGACATCATGCTACCTCTTGAGCACTGCATTGGTTTTCCCCAAAGAGGAAGGGATGATGCAGCAAAGTAGCATAAGTATTTCCCTCAGTTTTTGAGAACCAAGGTATCAATCTTGTAGGAGGCTACGCGTGAGTCCCTCGTACCTGCACAAAACAAATAAATCCTCGCAACCAACGCGAATAGGGGTTGTCAATCCCTACACGTCCACTTACGAGTGTGAGATCTGATAGATATGATAAGATAATATTTTTGGTATTTTTGTGATAAAGATGCAAAGTAGAATAAAGGCAAAGTAAAAAAGCAAAGGAAATAACTAAGCAGTAGGAGATTAATATGATAAAGATAGACCCGGGGGCCATAGGTTTCACTAGTGGCTTCTCTCGAGAGCATAAGTATTCTATGGTGGGTGAACAAATTACTGTTGAGCAATTGACAGAATTGAGCATAGTTATGAGAATATCTAGGTATGATCATGTATATAGGCATCACGTCCGAGACAAGTAGACCGACTCCTGCCTGCATCTACTACTATTACTCCACTCATCGACCGCTATCCAGCATGCATCTAGAGTATT
Source organism: Triticum urartu (assembly GCF_003073215.2). NCBI lineage: Eukaryota > Viridiplantae > Streptophyta > Magnoliopsida > Poales > Poaceae > Triticum > Triticum urartu. The sequence continues at coordinate 15,476,068 of NC_053025.1, forward strand.
AAGTTAAAAATAGAGTAACGCCTTAAGCAAGATGACATGATGTAGAGGGATAGACTCATGCAATAAGATGAAACCCCCATCTTGTTATCCTCGATGGAAACAATACAATACGTGACTTGCTGCCCCTACCGTCACTGGGACAGGACACCGCAAAAGCTAAGCACTTCACCCATTGCAAGAAAGATCAATCTAGTAGGCCAAACCAAACTGATAATTCGAAGAAACTTGCAAAGATAACCAATCATACATAAAAGAATTCAGAGAAGATTCAAATATTATTCATAGATAGACTTGATCATAAACCCACAATTCATCGATCTCAACAAAGACACCGCAAAAAGAAGATTACATCGAATATTCTCCACAAGAGAGGGGGAGAACATTGTATTGAGATCCAAAAAGAGAGAAGAAGCCATCTAGCTAATAACTATGGACCCGTAGGTCTGAGGTGAACTACTCACACTTCATCGGAGAGGCTATGGTGTTGATGTAGAAGCCCTCCGTGATCGATGCCCCCTCCGGTGGAGCTCCGGAACAGGCCCCAAGATGGGATCTTGTGGATACAGAAAGTTGCGGCGGTGGAATTAGGTATTTGGCTCTGTATCTGATCGTTTGGGGATACGTAGGTATATATAGGAGGAAGGAGTACGTCGATGGACCAACAGGGGGCCCACGAGGGTGGAGGGCGCGCCTGGGGGTAGGCGCGCCCCTACCTCGTGGCCTCCTCTTTTGTGTCTTGACGTAGGATCCAAGTCTCCCGGGTCTTGTTTGTTGAGAAAATCACGTTCCCGAAGGTTTCATTCCGTTTGGACTCAATTTGGTATTCCTTTTCTTCGAAACCCTAAAACAGGCAAAAAATAACAATTCTGGGTTGGGCCTCCGGTTAATAGGTTAGTCCCCAAAATAATATAAAAGTGGATAATAAAGCCCAATAATGTCCAAAACAGTAGATAATATAGCATGGAGCAATCAAAAATTATAGATACGTTGGAGACGTATCAAGCATCCCCAAGCTTAATTCCTGCTCGTCCTCGAGTAGGTAAATGATAAAAACAGAATTTTTGATGTGGAGTGCTACTTGGCATAATTTTAATGTAATTCTTCTTAATTGTGGTATGAATATTCAGATCCGAAAGATTCAAGACAAAAGTTTAATATTGACATAAAAATAATAATACTTCAAGCATACTAACAAAGCAATTATGTCTTCTCAAAATAACATGGCCAAAAAAGGTTATCCCGACAAAATCATACAGTCTGGCTATGCTCCATCTTCACCACACAAAATATTTAAATCATGCACAACCCCAATGACAAGCCAAGCAATTGTTTCATACTTTTGACATTCTCAAAACTTTTTCAATTTTCACGCAATACATGAGCGTGAGCCATGGACATAGCACTATAGGTGGAATAGAATGGTGGTTGTGGAGAAGAAAAAAGGGGAAGATAGTCTCACATCAACTAGGTGTATCAACGGGCTATGGAGATGCCCATCAATAGATATCAATGTGAGTGAGTAGGGATTGCCATGCAATGGATGCACTAGAGCTATAAGTATATGAAAGCTCAAAAAGAAACTAAGTGGGTGTGCATCCAACTTGCTTGCTCATGAAGACCTAGGGCGATTTGAGGAAGCCCATCATTGGAATATACAAGCCAAGTTCTATAATGAAAAATTCCCACTAGTATATGAAAGTGATAACATGAGAGACTCTCTACTATGAATATCATGGTGCTACTTTGAAGCACAAGTGTGGTAAAAGGATAGTAACATTGTCCCTTCTCTCTTTTTCTCTCATAATTTTTTATATTTGGGCATTTTCTCTTTTTTATGGCCTCTTTTCTTTCTCCTTTTTTTTATTTTTCGTCCGAAGTCTCATCCCGACTTGTGGGGGAATCATAGTCTCCATCATCCTTTCCTCACTGGGACAATGCTCTAATAACAATGATCATCACACTTTTATTTTTCTTACAACTCAAGAATTACAACTCGATTCTTAGAACAAAATATGACTCTATATGAATGCCTCCGGCAGTGTACCGGAATATGCAATGAATCAAGAGTGACACGTATGAGAGAATTATGAATGGTGGCTTTGCCACAAATACGATGTCAACTACATGATCATGCTAAGCAATATGAAAATGATGGAGTGTGTCATAATAAACGGAACGGTGGAAAGTTGCATGGCAATATATCTCGGAATGGCTTTGGAAATGCCATAACAGGTAGGTATGGTGGCTGTTTTGAGGAAGGTATATGGTGGGTGTATGATACCGGCGAAAGGTGCGCGGTATTAGAGAGGCTAGCAAAGGTGGAAGGGTGAGAGTGCGTATAATCCATGGACTCAACATTAGTCATAAAGAACTCATATACTTATTGAAAAGATCTACAAGTTATCAAAGCAAAGTATTACGCGCATGCTCCTAGGGGGATAGATTGGTAGGAAAAGACCATCGCTCGTCCCCGACCGCCACTCATAAGGAATACAATCAAAAAATAAATCATGCTCCGACTTCATCACATAACGGTTCACCATACGTGCATGCTACGGGAATCACAAACTTTAACACAATTATTTCTTAAATTCACAACTACTCAACTAGCACAACTTTAATATCGCCATCTTCATATCTCAAAACAATTATCAAGCATCGAACTTCTCATAGTATTCAACACACTCATAAGAAAGTTTTATTATTAATCTTGTATACCAAGCATATTAGGATTTTAAGCAAATTACCATGCTATTTAAGACTCTCAAAATAATCTAAGTGAAGCATGAGAGATCAATAGTTTCTATAAAACAAATCCACCATCGTGCTCTAAAAGATATAAGTGAAGCACTAGAGCAAAACTATATAACTCAAAAGATATAAGCGAAGCACATAGAGTATTCTAACAAATTTCAAATCATGTATGGCTCTCTCAAAAGGTGTGTACAGCAAGGATGATTGTGGTAAACTAACAAATAAAGACTCAAATCATACAAGATGCTCCAAGCAAAACACATATCATGTGGCGAATAAAAATATAGCTCCAAGTAAAGTTACCGATAGAAGTAGACGAAAGAGGGGATGCCTTCCGGGGCATCCCCAAGCTTTGGATTTTAGGTGTCCTTAGATTATCTTGGGGGTGCCATGGGCATCCCCAAGCTTAGGCTCTTTCCACTCCTTGTTCCATAATCCATCAAATCTTTACCCAAAACTTGAAAACTTCACAACACAAAACTTAAAGTAGAAAATCTCATGAGCTCCGTTAGCGAAAGAAAATAAAAGACCACTTCAAGGTACTGTAATGAACTCATTCTTTATTTATATTGGTGTTATACCTACTGTATTCCAACTTCTCTATGGTTTATAAACTATTTTACTAGCCATAGATTCATCAAAATAAGCAAACAACACACGAAAAACATAATCTGTCAAAAACAGAACAGTCTGTAGTAATCTGTATCTAGCGCAAGATCTGGAACCCCAAAAATTCTAAAATAAATTTCTGGACGTGAGGAATTTATCTATTAATCATCTGCAAAAATAATTAACTAAATATTACTTTTCAAATAAAAATGGCAGCAGTTCTCGTGAGCGCTAAAGTTTCTGTTTTTTACAGCAAGTGTAACAAGACTTTCCCCAAGTCTTCCCAACGGTTCTACTTGGCACAAACACTAATTAAACACAAAAAAACACAACCAAAACAGAGGCTAGATAAATTATTTATTACTAAACAGGAGCAAAAAGCAAGGAATAAAAATAAAATTGGGTTGCCTCCCAACAAGCGCTATGGTTTAACGCCCCTAGCTAGGCATAACAAGCAAGGATAGATCTAGGTATTGCCATCTTTGGTGGGCAATTCATAAGTGGCTCTCATAATAGATTCATAAGGTAATTTAATTTTCTTTCTAGGAAAGTGTTCCATGCCTTTCCTTAATGGAAATTGGAATATAATATTTCCTTCCTTCATATCAATAATTGCACCAATCGTTCTAAGGAAATGTCTACCAAGAATAATAGGACATGAAGGATTGCAATCTATGTCAAGAACAATAAAATCTACGGGTACATAATTCCAATTTGCAACAATAAGAACATCATTAATTTTTCCCATAGGTTTCTTAATAGTGGAATCCGCAAGGTGCAAGTTTAAAGAGCAATCATCAAAATCACGGAAACCTAACAAATCACACAAAGTCTTTGGAATCGTGGAAACACTAGCACCCAAATCACATAAAGCATAGCATTCATGATCTTTAATTTTAATTTTAATATTTAGTTCCCACTCATCATAAAGCTTTCTAGGGATAGAAACTTCCAATTCAAGTTTTTTCTTCATAAGATTGCATCAAGGCATCAACGATATGTTTAGTAAACGCTTTATTTTGACTATAAGCATGAGGAGAATTTAGCACGGATTCTAACAAGGAAATACAATCAATCAAAGAGCAATTTTCATAGTTAAATTCCTTGAAATCCATAATAGTGGGTTTAGTAACATCTATGGTTTTAATTTCTTCAATCCCACTTTTATCAATTTTAGCATCAAGATCAAAAAATTCTGAATTCTTGGAACGCCTTCTAGGTAAGGGTGGATCATATTCAGTCCCATCATTATCAAGATTCATATTGCAAAACAAAGATTTAATAGGGGACACATCAATAACTTTTAGATCTTCATCTTTATTTTCATAGCAATCCGGTTTAGCAGCCATCTTATTAACTAAGGTAGCATGCTTATCCGAAATTTCAGCAGTTAATTTCTCAAGATGAGAAATTTGGGATCTCAAACCATCGAATTCTTTAGACATATCATCAAGCTCTTTATTCATAAAACTCATAAAACTTTTCTATTCTTTAAGCTCGTTTTTGAAGAAACTATTATGTTCAAATTGCAAAACCATAAAACTCCTGACATTACTTTTGATCTCTTCTAGCCTTTTAAGGTGGAGATCACCAAATTTAGGTAGAGCCATTGAGGCAAGCAAGCAAACTAACACACAAGCAAACAAAAAGCAAGCGGACAAAAAGAGACAAAATAGAGAAAGAGAGGGAGGATAGAGAGAGAGGGCGAATAAAATGGCAAGGGTGAAGTGGGGGAGAGGAAAACGAGAGGCAAATGGCAAATAATGTAATGCGGGAGATAAGGGTATGTGATGGGTACTTGGTATGTTGACTTTTGCGTAGACCTCCCCGGCAACGGCGCCAGAAATCCTTCTGCTACCTCTTGAGCACTGCGTTGGTTTTCCCTGAAGAGGAAGGGATGATGCAGCAAAGTAGCGTAAGTATTTCCCTCAGTTTTTGAGAACCAAGGTATCAATCCAGTAGGAGGCTACGCGTGAGTCCCTCGTACCTGCACAAAACAAATAAATCCTCGCAAACAACACGAATAGGGGTTGTCAATCCCTACACGGCCACTTACGAGAGTGAGATCTGATAGATATGATAAGATAATATTTTTGGTATTTTTGTGATAAAGATGCAAAGTAAAATAAAGGCAAAGTAAAAAGGCAAAGGAAATAACTAAGCAGTAAGAGATTAATATGATAAAGATAGACTCGGGGGGCCATAGGTTTCACTAGTGGCTTCTCTCGAGAGCATAAGTATTCTACGGTGGGTGAACAAATTACTGTTGAGCAATTGACAGAATTGAGCATAGTTATGAGAATATCTAGGTATGATCATGTATATAGGCATCACGTCCGAGACAAGTAGACCGACTCGTGCCTGCATCTACTACTATTACTCCACTCATCGACCGCTATCCAGCATGCATCTAGAGTATTAAGTTAAAAACAGAGTAGCGCCTTAAGCAAGATGACATGATGTAGAGGGATAGACTCATGAAATAAGATGAAAACCCCATCTTGTTATCCTCGATGGCAACAATACAATACGTGCCTTGCTGCCCCTACTGTCACTGGGAAAGGACACCACAAGATTGAACCCAAAGCTAAGCACTTCTCCCATTGCAAGAAAGATCAATCTAGTAGGCCAACCAAACTGATAATTCAAAGAGACTTGCAAAGATAACCAATCATACATAAAAGAATTCAGAGAAGATTCAAATATTATTCATAGATAGACTTGATCATAAACCCACAATTCATCGATCTCAGCAAACACACCGCAAAAAGAAAATTACATCGAATAGTTCTCCACAAGATAGGGGGAGAACATTGTATTGAGATCCAAAAAGAGAGAAGAAGCCATCTAGCTAATAACTATGGACCCGTAGGTCTGAGGTGAACTACTCACACTTCATCGGAGAGGCTATGGTGTTGATGTAGAAGCCCTCCGTGATCGATGCCCCCTCCGGCGGAGCTCGGGAACAGGCCCCAAGATGGGATCTCGTGGATACAGAAAGTTGCGGTGGTGGAATTAGGTTTTTGGCTCCGTATCTGATCGTTTGGGGGTATGTAGGTATATATAGGAGGAAGGAGTACGTCGGTGGAGCAACAGGGGGCCCACGAGGGTGGAGGGCGCGCCTAGGGGGGTAGGCGCGCCCCCTACCTCGTGGCCTCCTCTTTTGTGTCTTGACGTAGGGTCCAAGTCTCCCGGGTCTTGTTTGTTGAGAAAATCACGTTCCCGAAGGTTTCATTCCGTTTGGACTCCGTTTGGTATTCATTTTCTTCGAAACCCTAAAACAGGCAAAAAACAGCAATTATGGGCTGGGCCTCCGGTTAATAGGTTAGTCCCAAAAATAATATAAAAGTGAATAATAAAGCCCAATAATGTCCAAAACAGTAGATAATTTAGCATGGAGCAATCAAAAATTATAGATACGTTGGAGACGTATCACATCACATAAAGGAGTACCCATAGAGGAGTCCAAAGCAATTGTGACATCACATAGTTCACCACATAAAGGAGTACACATAGAGGAGTCCAAAGCAATTTAGAGTACACATAGTTCACCACATAAAGGAGTCTAGGCAACAAGAAGGTTCAATATGAAATGCACACGAAGGTCCAAAGCATGGCACAATTCACATCATTGCTCTATTGTTTAGAGCAAGGCCCCTTTCCCTTCTTCTTCTTCTTCCTCTCTTCTTCTTCTTCCTCCTCCCTTTTCCTTATGAGGTGAGCCTCCTTGACCACCTTCTCCATGAATATCTGATTCCCCCTCTCTCTTTTTTCATCTGCAATTGCCCAAAGCTTCAAGGTTCTTTCTTCAAAATCCTTTTGACGCTTTTTCTGTGCCTCCTCACATTTCCTCACCAACGCTTGCTCCCTAACGCGACACTCATTTGACGCTCTCACTTTTTGCTTCCTCTTCTCTTCAAGCTCCTCTTCCTTCTTCTTCTTTAGTGCGGCTGCATCCTCCTCTCTCAGCTTCTTTGCAGCCTTCTCCCACCACCCCGCCATCTCACCTTCGCCATCCTCAAGCCCCTTCATTGTTGCCTTGTTGGGTTGAGAAGCCGCCATATCTATGAAAAATTGCAAGACATTAGTTAGTAAGGACAAAAATAACATGAAAATAAAATTGAGAGACATGAAAATAATTATGAAATGTAACCACGTACGGAAATGGTCCATCTAGGTATCCAAACATTCCTCTAGCATTACCACGTCCTCTACCCATGAAACCTCCTCTACCAGCACCCGAACCTCTACCCCTACCACGAGCACCATCACTAGTAACTGGTCCTCGACCACGGCCACCCCTGGATCCTCGGCCACCACCGGAACCTCGGCCACCACCAAGGCCACCACCGGAACCTCGGCCACCACCAAGGCCACCACCGGAACCTTGGCCACCACCAGAACCACCGCCACCACCAAGCCCACCACCGGAACCTCGGCCACCACCAAGTCCACCACCGGAACCTCGGCCACCACCAAGGCCACCACCGGAACCTCGGCCACCACCAAGGCCATCACCGGAACCTCGGCCAGCACTTGAAGAAGCATTGTGCCCTTTTGAAGTTTTGTTTATTTTGCAAGTCCTTTTGTTGTGTGTCGTTTCATTGCAACCACCGCATTGGTTCCTATCACGTGGCTCCATGAAATGGCCACTACCAAACTCTCTGGTGCTCATGAGGTCATCCATATCATTCCTGTATCGCTTTGTTCTCCTTCTACCCTTGGGTTGTACCATCATCTCCGGATCGGGCCTAATGTTAGGACCGTGATACTCTGGCCATTGCGATGCGTCCAGAAAAGGGTGGAATCTAGACGCCCATGTTAACTTATGAGTTTGCAAGTTGAATCCATGCAACCTCACAACTACTCCATCGGAGATGTCCACATTCTTGATGCGGGATGCCGACATCATGTGTGAGCATGGCCAGTGGTACTTACTAGGCCTCTCACAAGTGCAATGTCTTGTCCTAAGAGCCACCTTAAATGAGCGACCACCATATGATTGTCCATCTCTAGTTGTCCCACCTGGCTCATCCACTTGGTATTTCATTTCAACATTATCGAAACAAGTGACTCGCTGGATGGCTGACTTGTCTCTGTGAAACTCCAGCCACTCGGCAACCTTCTTTGGATAAATTTCATTGGGAGGCTTCTCACTATCAGCAATCAACTTGTCGATTTCATCGGAGTGCTTCAAAAAATAATCATTTAGCTTGTAAAAGGTATATTCCTCTATTTCCATCACCGGCAACTGACGGGCACCCTTCAAGACAAAGTTGAAGCACTCAACAAGATTGCTTGTCATGTCACCATATCTCATGCCTCCTTCATCACATGCCCGTGACCACTTGTGTCTCTCATCAATATTCCTTTCTAAGAAATCTTTCCCACCTTTGTTTGCCTTCTCATAGATTTTGTTCAAGCGGGTCGTGAATGACTTAACGGAGAAGGCTACACATGCGGAGTTAAGATCCTTGCAAAGATCCTTGTTCTTACAAGCCCTGTAAAAGTTTGCAACGAAGTGCCTCATACACCATCGGTGGTGAAGCCTCGCATGCCCTGGAATATGAATATCCATGACCTTCAATATGCCTTGGTGCTAATCGGATATGATGCATACCTCCCTATTCGGAGGAATGACCGTGCTCCTAACAAGTCTCATGAACCATTCCCAGTTTTCTTGGTTCTCCACGAAGCAAATGCCACAGGCAACACCTGATCGTTAGCATCATGTGCCATTGCTATCATGAGTGTGCCCTTGTATTTCCCTGTCAAGAATGTCCCATCTATAGATAGAACCGGTCAACAATGCTCAAAAGCTGCAATGCATGGGCCAAACGTCCAAAAGGCACGACGGAACACTCCTTCAATATCTTGGACATAGTGGTACATTCCTGGGTTTCTATACGACATCGCTCCTAGCAACCTGGGTAGCATATTGTAAGCCTCTTCCCATCCACCGTACAACATTCTGAGAGCGACTTGCTTGGCCTTCCATGTCTTCCCATACCTGACCTTATATCCGAACTTATCTTCAATCCAACTCATCAACAACTTCACTTTAATGGTTGGATCCTCGACTATATGTTTCTGGTATTTATAACCAATGAATTCCGAGGTTAGTTGACGGTGTGTCTTCCGTGCTTCTACAGCTGACGGTGTGCGTTGGTGAGTGGCTTTGCAACTAGTTGTCTTCCACCAACCATCTTTCGTGAGTCTTCCATTGACTTTCCATTTGCATCTTTCTACCTCACATTTCACGGTGTATCGCTTGTTGCAGTCTGAGTGAACAACTATGAAAGGCCTGTGGTGTTTGTCAGCATACTCACACAACCACATCTTGAATTCTAGCATGTGCTCGAACATCAAACATTTCCTCACGTACGACATCGAAATCGCGTCGGGTGTACTACTTGGGAACTGTCTAGCCTTAATTGTCTTGCTCATGCCACCGTCGACTATAGCCTTATCTGCAAGGCTAACATCACAAAACAAGGGAACTTTGTGATCCCTACCTGTAATTTTTGTGTACCACTCTGCTTCTTTCTCAGTCAAGCCATCCTCATCCAACTCATTCACCGGGCCTTCATCATCCGAGTCATCCACACAAGCACGCTGATAGATAATGTCAGGATCCATGTCCTGATGCCTTACTTCAGCCTCTACGTCACCAACAATGTTGTGGTGCCTCTCATACTCTTCGTCGGAGTCATCGCCATCATATTTCAACGGTGCACTACCTCCGAACTCATATTGGGGATACTCATTGGCTTCCACTTCAACTTTATGCTCAACAATAGGTGGCACACTACTAACCGGGTGATACGTCTCCAACGTATCTATAATTTTTGATTGCTCCATGCTATGTTATCTACTATTTTCGGCAATATTGGGCTTTATTATCCACTTTTATATTATTTTTGGGACTAACCTATTAACCGGAGGCCCGGCCCAGAATTGTTGTTTTTTGCCAATTTCAGTGTTTCGAAGAAAAGGAATATCAAACGAAGTCGAAACGGAACGAAATCAACTGGAGAAGTTATTTTTGGAAGGAAAGCTACCAGATGGACTTGGACCCCACGTCAGGAGCCAAGGGAGGTGCTCACGAGGGTGGGGGCGCCCCCCTAGGGCGCGCTCCCCTGCCTCGTGGGGCCCCCGAAGCTCCACCGACGTACTTCCTACACCTATATATCTTCACGTACCCTAAAACTTCCAGAACAGAAAATAGATCGGGAGTTCCGCCGCCAGAAGCCTCCGTAGCCACCGAAAACCAATCTAGACCCGTTCCTGCACCCTGCCGGAGGGGGAATCCTTCTCCAGTGGCCATCTTCATCATCCCGGTGCTCTCCATGACAAGGAGGGAGTAGTTCTCCCTCGGGGCTGAGGTTATGTACCAGTAGCTATGTGTTTGATCTCTCTCTCTCTCTCTCGTGTTCTCGAGGTGATACGATCTTGATGTATCGCGAGCCTTGCTATTATATTTGGATCCAATGATGTTTCTTCCCCCCTCTACTCTCTTGTAATGGATTGAGTTTCCCCTTTGAAGTTATATTATCGGATTGAGTCTTTAAAGATTTGAGAACACTTGATGTATGTCTTGCCGTGCGTATCTGTGGTGACAATGGGATACCACGTGATTCACTTGATGTATGTTTTGGTGATCAACTTGCGGGTTCTGCCCATGAACCTATGCATAGGGGTTGGCACACATTTTCTTCGTGATTCTCCGGTAGAAACTTTGGGGCACTCTTTGAGGTCCTTTGTGTTGGTTGAATAGATGAATCTCAGATTGTGTGACGCATATCGTATAATCATACCCACGGATACTTGAGGTGACATTGGAGTATCTAGGTGACATTAGGGTTTTGGTTGATTTGTGTCTTAAGGTGTTATTCTAGTACGAACTCTAGGGCTGTTTGTGACACCTATAGGAATAGACCAACGGATTGATTGGAAAGAATAACTTTGAGGTGGTTTCGTACCCTACCATAATCTCTTTGTTTGTTCTCCGCTATTAGTGACTTTGGAGTGACTCTTTGTTGCATGTTGAGGGATAGTTATATGATCTAATTATGTTAGTATTGTTGAGGGAACTTACACTAGCGAAAGTATGAACCCTAGGCCTTATTTCCACGCATTGCAATACCGTTTACGCTCACTTTTATGATTAGTTACCTTGCTGTTTTTTAATTTCAGATTACAAATACCTTTATCTACTATCCATATACCACTTGTATCACCCTCTCTTTGCCAAACTAGTGCACCTATACAGTTTATCATTGTATTGGGTGTGTTGGGGACACAAGAGACTCTTTGTTATTTGGTTGCAGGGTTGCTTGAGAGAGATCATCTTCATCCTACGCCTCCTACGGATTGATAACCTTAGGTCATCCACTTGAGGGAAATTTGCTACTGTCCTAGAAACATCTGCACTTGGAGGCCCAACAACGTCTACAAGAAGAAAGTTGTGTAGTAGACATCAAGCTCTTTTCTGGCGCCGTTGCCGGGGAGGTGAGTGCTTGAAGGTATATCTTTAGATCTTGCAATCGAGTCTTTTAGTTTCTTGTTTTATCACTAGTTTAGTTTATAAAAGAAAACTATAAAAAATGGAATTGAGTTTGTCTCATTCGCTTCACCTTTTAAATATCTTTTGTGAGTATGATGGAAAGGATAATTGTGCTCAAGTGCTAGAAGAAGAAATCTATAAAATGTTTGGCACTAAATATTTGAATGATGGGTATGATTGCAATGTTGTTAGTATGAATTCCGTGAATATCCATGATGCTAATGATATGCAAAGCCACAAGCTTGGGGAAGCTATGTTTGATGAAGATGATATTTTTTGTCCCCCAAGTTTTGATGAGCAAATTTATTATGATGAAAGCATGCCTCCTATCTATGATGATTATTGTGATGACACGTATGCTTTAAAGAATAATGATAACCATGAAACTTGGGGATGCTCAAGCTTGGGGATGCCCAAGGCACCCCAAGATAATATTTCAAGAAGTTTCAAGCGCCTAAGCTTGGGGATGCCCCGGTTGGCATCCCACCTTTCTTCTTCAACAACTATCGGTTAGTTTCGGTTGATCCTAAGTTTTTGCTTCTTCACATGATGTTTGCTATTCTTAGATGTAATTTTATTTTGCTTTGGTTGCTGTTTGAATAAAATACCAAGATCTTAAATTATTAAATGTTAGAGAGTCTTCACATAGTTGCATAATTATTCGACTACTCATTGATCTTCACTTATATCTCTCGGAGTAGTTTGTCATTTGCTCTAGTGCTTCACTTATATCTTTTAGAGCACGGTGGTAGATTTGTTTTATAGAAACAATTGATCTCTCATGCTTCACTTAGATTATTTTGAGAGTCTTAAATAGCATGGTAATTTGCTTAAATAATCCTAATATGCTAGGTATACAAAAAGAATAATAAAATTCTCTTATGAGTGTGTTGAATACTATGAGAAGTTTGATACTTGATAATTGTTTTGAGATATGGAGATGGTGATATTAGAGTCATGCTAGTTGAGTAGTTGTGAATTTGAGAAATACTTGTGTTGAAGTTTGTGATTCCCGTAGCATGCACGTATGGTGAACCGTAATGTGATGAAGTCGGAGCATGATTTATTTATTGATTGTCTTCCTTATGAGTGGTGGTCGGGGATGAGCGATGGTCTTTTCCTACCAATCTATCCCCCTAGGAGCATGCGCATAGTACTCTGTTTTGATAACTAATAGATTTTTGCAATAAGTATGTGAGTTCTTTATGACTAATGTTGAGTCCATGGATTATACGCACTCTCACCCTTCCACCTTTGCTAGCCTCTCTAATACCGCGCACCTTTCGCCGGTATCACCCACCCACCATATAACTTCCTCAAAACAGCCACCATACCTACCTATTATGGCATTTCCATAGCCATTCCGAGATATATTGCCATGAAACTTTCCACCGTTCCGTTTATTATGACACGCTTCATCATTGTCATATTGCTTTGCATGATCGTGTAGTTGACATTGTATTTGTGGCAAAGCCACCATTCATAATTCTTTCATACATGTCACTCATGAGTCATTGCACATCCCGGTACACCGCCGGAGGCATTCATATAGAGTCATATCTTGTTCTATGTATCGAGTTGTAATTCTTGAGTTGTAAGTAAATAAAAGTGTGATGATCATCATTATTAGAGCATTGTCCCAAGTGAGGAAAGGATGATGGAGACTATGATTCCCCCACAAGTTGGGATGAGACTCCGGACGAAAATAAATAAATAAAAGAGGTCAAAGAAGCCCAAATAAAAAAAGAAAGAAAAGAGGCCATAAAAAAGAGAAGGCCCAAATAAAAAAATGAGAGAAAAAGAGAGAAGGGGCAATGTTACTATCCTTTTACCACACTTGTGCTTCAAAGTAGCACCATGATCTTCATGATAGAGAGTCTCTTATGTTGTCACTTCCATATACTAGTGGGAATCTTTCATTATAGAACTTGGCTTGTATATTCCAATGATGGGCTTCCTCAAATTGCCCTAGGTCTTCATGAGCAAGCAAGTTGGATGCACGCCCACTTAGTTTCTTTTTGAGCTTTCATATACTTATAGCTCTAGTGCATCTGTTGCATGGCAATCCCTACTCACTCACATTGATATCTATTGATGGGCATCTCCCTAGCCCGTTGATACGCCTAGTTGATGTGAGATTATCTTCTCCCTTTTTGTCTTCTCCACAACCACCACTCTATCCCACCTATAGTGCTATCTCCATGGCTCACGCTCATGTATTGCGTGAAGATTGAAAAAGTTTGAAAACATCAAAAGTATGAAACAATTGCTTGGCTTGTCATTGGGGTTGTGCATGATTTAAATATTTTGTGTGGTGAAGATGGAGCATAGCCAGACTATATGATTTTGTAGGGATAGCTTTCTTTGGCCATGTTATTTTGAGAAGACATGATTGCTTCGTTAGTATGCTTGAAGTATTATTATTTTTATGTCAATATGTACTTTTGTCTTGAATCTAATGGATCTGAATATTCATGCCACAATTAAGAAGAATTTTACATTGAAATTATGCCAAGTAGCACTCCGCATCAAAAATTCTGTTTTTATCATTTACCTACTCGAGGACGAGCAGGAATTAAGCTTGGGGATGCTTGATACGTCTCCAACGTATCTATAATTTTTTATTGCTCCATGCAATGTTATCTACTGTTTTGGGCAATATTGGGCTTTATTATCCACTTTTATATTATTTTTGGGACTAACCTATTAACCGGAGGCCCAGCCCAGAATTGTTGTTTTTTGCCTATTTTAGTGTTTCGAAGAAAAGGAATATCAAACAGAGTCGAAACGGAACGAAATCAACTGGAGAAGTTATTTTTGGAAGGAAAGCTACCAGATGGACTTGGACCCCACGTGAGGAGCCAAGGGAGGTGCTCACAAGGGTGGGGGCGCCCCCCCCCTAGGGCGCGCCCCCTGCCTCGTGGGCCCCCCGAAGCTCCACCGACGTACTTCCTGCACACATATATCTTCACGTACCCTAAAACTTCTAGAACAGAAAATAGATCAGGAGTTCCGCCGCCAGAAGCCTCCGTAGCCACCGAAAACCAATCTAGACCCGTTCCGACACCCTGCCGGAGGGGGAATCCTTCTCCGGTGGCCATCTTCATCATCCCGGTGCTCTCCATGACAAGGAGGGAGTAGTTCTCCCTCGGGGCTGAGGGTATGTATTGTACCAGTAGCTATGTGTTTGATCTCTCTCTCTCTCGTGTTCTCGAGGTGATACGATCTTGATGTATCGCGAGCTTTGCTATTATATTTGGATCCTATGATGTTTCTTCCCCTCTACTCTCTTGTAATGGATTGAGTTTCCCCTTTGAAGTTATATTATCGGATTGAGTCTTTAAAGATTTGAGAACACTTGATGTATGTATTGTCGTGCGTATCTGTGGTGACAATGGGATACCACGTGATTCACTTGATGTATGTTTTGGTGATCAACTTGCGGGTTCCGCCCATGAACCTATGCATAGGGGTTGGCACACGTTTTCGTCGTGATTCTCTGGTAGAAACTTTGGGGCACTGAGGGAGTCCTGGATTAGGGGGTGTTCGGATAGCCGAATTATACCTTCAGCCGGACTCCTGGACTATGAAGATACAAGATTGAAGACTCCGTCCCGTGTCCGGGAGGGATTTTCCTTGGCGTGGAAGGCAAGCTTGGCGATACGGATGTTCAGATCTCCTACCATTGTAACCGACTCTATGTAACCCTAACCCTATCCGGTGCCTATATAAACCGGAGGGTTCTAGTCCGTAGGATAACATACACATCAACAATCATACCATAGGCTAGCTTCTAGGGTTTAGCCTCTCTGATCTCGTGGTAGATCAACTCTTGTATTACCCATATCATCAATATTAATCAAGCAGGACGTAGGGTTTTACCTCCATCAAGAGGGCCCGAACCTGGGTAAAACTTCGTGTCCCCTGCCTCCTGTTACCATCCGGCCTAGACGCACAGTTCGGGACCCCCTACCCGATATCCGCCGGTTTTGACACCGACATTGGTGCTTTCATTGAGAGTTCCTCTGTGCCGTCGCCGTCAGGCCCGATGGCTCCTACGATCATCAATGGCGATGCAGTCCAGGGTGAGACCTTCCTCCCCGGACAGATCTTCGTCTTTGGCGGCTTCACACTGCGGGCCGATTCACTTGGCCATCTAGAGCGGATCGAAAGCTACGCCCCTGCCGTCAGGTCAGATTCGGAAGTTTAAACTACACAGCCGACATCCGCGGGGACTTGATCTTCGACGGATTCGAACCACTGCCGAGCGCGCCGCTCTTTCACGACGAGCATGATCTAGCTCTGCCGCCGAACAGAGCCCTGGAGGCCGCACCCGCATCGGCTCCGACCCTAGTTTGGAGCCGACCGCGCCGATCGAGGATGGGCGGTTGGACGCCACCTCGGGGGCTGCGATCCCAATGGCGGTTGAGCCGAACACCAGCCCCGTACTCTGCAAGACTCATGACTCCATGGAGCTGGATTCTTCTCCGGACTCCGAACCCTCCGCGCCCCTGCCGAGCAAATCCGATTGGGCGCCGATCATGGAGTTCACGGCCATGGACGTCTTTCAGCACTCGCCTTTCGGTGACATCCTGAAATCACTGAAGTCTCTCTCTTTGTCAGGAGAGCCCTGGCCAGACTATGGTCAGCAAGGTTGGGGTACGGACGATGAAGAAATTCAAAACCCACCCACCACCCACTTTGTAGCCATTGTCGACAACTTAACCGACATGCTTGACTTCGACTCCGAAGACATCGACGGTATGGACACCGATGAAGGAGATGATGAAGAACCAGCGCCCACTAGGCCCTGGAAAGCCACCTTGTCATATGACATATACATGGTGGACACCCCAAAAGAGGGAGAGGGCGATGGAACAGCGGAGGATGACCCCTCCAAGAAACAGCAAAAGCGTCAGCGTCAACGGCGCCGCTCAAAATCCCGCCAACACAAAAACAGCGATTCCAGCACGGGAGATAATAACACCCCGGAAAGCGCCGAAGAACATCCCCCTGAGAAAGATTTAGCACAGGAGGATGGAGAAACCAGCCCTCATGAGAGAGCGGCCGACAGAGAGGTCTAGGACAATAATTGTATGCCTCCCTCCGAAGACGAGGCAAGCCTCGACAACGACGAATTCGCCGTGCCAGAGGATCCCGTCGAACAAGAGCGTTTTCAACGCAGGCTTATGGCCACGACAAGAAGCCTCAAGAAAAAACAGCAACAGCTTAAAGCTGATCAAGATCGGCTAGTCGATAGATGGACTGAAGTCCTTGCGGCCGAAGAGCATAAACCCGAACGCCCCTCCAAGTGCTACCCGAAGCGTAGGTTGCTACCCCGATTAGAGGAGGAAGCACTCGACGCGGCCGACGGGCCACCTCGTGGCCGCGACAGAGAGGCCCCATGGCCCTCCACCCAAGCCGCACCCCATACCAAGGCACGGGAATATGCGTCGGACTTACGAGACATGTTGGAGGGCAAGACAAGGCAAACAAGATCGATCTACGGATCGCGTAGGCACCCCACGGCTCGAGACGACAACCGTCACGACGGTCACAAATTCAGCAGGGCCGAACACAGTAGACAAAGCTCATTGGAGCTACGTCATGATATCGCCCAATACAGAGGCGCCGCACACCCATTGTGCTTCACAGACGAAATAATGGATCATCAAATCCCAGAGGGTTTCAAACCCATAAACATCGAATCATATGATGGCTCAACAGATCCCGCGGTATGGATCGAGGATTATCTCCTTCATATCCACATGGCCCGCGGCGATGATTTCCGCGCCATCAAATACCTCCCACTCAAGCTTAAAGGACCAGCCCGGCAGTGGCTTAACAGCCTGCCAACAGGGTCAATCAGCTGTTGGGAGGACCTGGAAGCCGCATTCCTCGACAATTTCCAGGGCACTTATGTGCAACCCCCAGACGCTGACGACCTAAGCCACGTAATTCAGCAGCCAGACGAATCGGCCAGGCAATTCTGGACATGGTTCCTAACAAAGAAAAATCAAATACTCCACTGTCCGGACGCAGAGGCCTTAGCAGCCTTCAAGCATAATATCCGTGATGAGTGGCTTGCCCGGCACCTAGGACAAGAGAAGCCGAAATCTATGGCAGCACTCACGGCACTCATGACCCGCTTTTGCACGGGAGAAGACAGCTGGCTTGCTCGTAGCAACAATATGACCAAGAACCCTGGTCGTTCGGACACCAGGGACATTAGTGGCAGGTCGCGTAGCAACCAACAGAAGCGCCGCATCAACGGCGACAATGCTAAGGATACGGCAGTTAATGCCGGATTCAGAGGCTCTAAACCCGGTCGGCAGAAAAAATCATTCAAAAGGAATCCCAGGGGCCCGTCCAGCTTGGACCGAATACTCGACCGCTTGTGCCAAATACATGGCACCCCTGAAAAGCCGGCCAATCACACCAACAGGGATTGTTGGGTGTTCAAGCAGGCAGGCAGATTAAGCGCCGACAATGAAGACAAGGGGTTGCATAGCGATGACGACGAGGAGCCCCGACCGCCGAACAACAATGGACAGAAGGGTTTTCCCCCACAAGTGCGGACGGTGAACATGATATACGCCACCCACGTCCCCAAGAGGGAGCGGAAGCGCGCGTTAAGGGACGTATACGCGGTAGAGCCAGTCGCCCCAAAGTTCAACCCATGGTCCTCCTGCCCGATCACCTTTGATCTAAGAGACCATCCCACTAGCATCCGTCATGCCGGATTCGCCGC
This sequence comes from Triticum urartu, assembly GCF_003073215.2. NCBI lineage: Eukaryota > Viridiplantae > Streptophyta > Magnoliopsida > Poales > Poaceae > Triticum > Triticum urartu. Next base: position 15,494,748 of record NC_053025.1, read on the forward strand.
ATTGGTTCTCGACCCAATTATTGATGGATTTCATCTCACTAGAGTCCTTATGGACGGCGGCAGTAGCCTAAACCTGCTTTACCAGGATACAGTGCGGAAAATGGGCATAGATCCCTCGAGGATTAAGCCCACCAAAACGACCTTTAAAGGCGTAATACCAGGTGTAGAGGCCAGCTGTATAGGCTCAGTCACATTTGAAGTGGTCTTCGGATCTCCGGATAATTTCTGAAGCGAGGAGTTAATCTTCGAGATAGTCCCGTTCCGTAGTGGCTACCATGCACTGCTCGGGCGAACCGCATTCGCCAAGTTCAATGCGGTCCCGCACTACACATACCTTAAGCTCAAGATGCCAGGCCCTCGAGGAGTAATTACGGTCAATGGAAACACCGAACGCTCCCTCCGAACGGAGGAGCACACGGCGGCCCTTGCAGCGGAAGTACAAAGCAGCCTCTCCAGGCAGTTCTCCAGTCCGGCCATTAAACGTCCGGACACAGTCAAGCGCGCCCGGAGTAACCTACAACAAGACCGACCGGCACGTTTCGAGCAGGCGTAGCAATGCGGCCCCAACCCCAACCCCCGCAAAAAGGCGACGCCAGTACTTCGCGTACATAACTACGCCCTAGAAATACCATGGGCATAGGGGGAGGGGCACCATCACGGCACGCCCAAAACACGGCTTAAACCGCACCAGGGGCTGCCGACCTTTTTATACTTTTCTCTTACTTCCAGGACTCTACTCTTCGGAAGGCTTGTTCGGCAGTTCAGTTGCCGCACAAACGATGCAAGGACGAGGGAAGCAGACAAGCCATGCCGCATTACGGAAATCTCAGGTGGTCTCTATCACGAGCAGTATACCTATTTCGCATACTATCCCGCAGCTTTCCCTTGAAGCAGACATGTTAAATAGTCCAACTTTTCGTTTATCGCATCACTTGTATCGTTCTGCTTTGATCGCAACTATTTTAATGAACAATGCATAGCTTTTGTCTATTTTTTGCATTACCTTTTTTTAATAATATATATATATATATGTTCCTTAATGACATGTTGCACCCGTACACTTTGGTACGGCCAAAATACGCCAGGGGCTTCAGTACCCCTCAACATGGTGTGAGAAGTCCGAACACTTTAACAAGTGCGGCACCCCGAACTTATAGCATTATATGCATCGGCTCCGAATCATGTCTTGGGTCAATAGTTGGGTTTGCCCGGCTCCTATGTTTTGGTGCCTTACGTTCCGCTATATCGGCTAAGGTAGCACTAGGAGAACCACTGCGATTGTGCCCCAGTTGAGCTGGGCCGAGCACCTTAGTGGAGAAAGCTAAAACTGACTGTCATGATGAAGCGAGAGCTGGTCGCTGTTCGAGAGGTTTTTTCGAGTCCCTAAAGACTTATGCCGCTTCAGGCAAGGAGTCGGCCCTATCCGGCCAAGGCGTGGATAGCGCCCCGAAATCGGTCTTCCGAATACTAGGGGCTTCGTCGAAATTTAAAATTATAGAATTCTATGGCTAAGTGAGAGTGTTCACGCATTATAGTCCGATTGCCTCGTTCGTTGGGCTGAGCGCCTCCCTCGAAGGACCCAAATATGGGAAAAAGAGTGCCCAGGTTTATCCCCGAACACCCCAGCACTAGCGGCATGGGGGCAGAAGCCGACGACTCGCCATCTCTCAGTATTGATAAACAGCCGCACAGAAGGTAATATTTTAAATTCAAGCAGCATTGCTTAGCGCATTTGAACAAGTTTTCAGCGCACAGGATAACACGAGCGGGTTTTACTCAAAAAATACATCCTTGGTACATTCATCCGCAACAAGGCGGGCACCCTTAGAACATCCTTATAATAATTCTCGGGCTTGCGATGCTCTTTCCCCGGAGGTGGCCCGTCCTTCACAAGCTTCTCCACATCCAGCTTGCCCCAGTGCACCTTAGCACGGGCAAGGACCCTACGGGCACCTTCAATGCAGATGGAGCGCTTGATGTCTTCAAGCCTCAGACAGGCCTCCACCAGCCGCCACACCAGCCCGAAATAGCTCCCAGGCGGAGCCTCTCCAGGCCACAGCCAAACTAGGAGGCCTTTCATGGCATGTTCGGCCGCCTTGTGGAGCTCGACCAGTTGCTTCAGCTGGTCGCTCAGGGGCACGGGGTGTCCGGCCTCAGCGTACTGAGACCAGAACACCTTCTCCGTCGAGCTGCCCTCCTCGGCTCGATAGAATGCGGCGGCATCAGATACACTCCGGGGAAGATCTGCGAATGCTCCTGGAGAGCTCCGGATTCGGGTAAGTAACAGGTAACTCACGTTTATGTGTTTGCTTTGCATAAAGAATGCCTTACCCGCTGCAATCTTCTTCACCTCATCCAACTCCTGGAGGGTCTTCTGGGACTCAGCCTTGGCAGACTTGGCATTTTCTATAGCTGCTGCGAGCTCGGACGCTCGCGTCTTTGAGTCAAGCTCCAAACTCTCATGTTTCTTCATGAGAACCTGGAGCTCTTGCCGCACCTTGCCAACCTCAGCCTCATACCTCTCCCGCTCATGCGCTCCACGGCCGCACTCTTCTCGGCCTCGAGCAGCGCTTGCTTAAGGGTCGCCACCTCGGACGTGGCCCCTGCAATAGCCATGTCAATCCTGTCATTTTTTGCAATTGCACCTTTTTTATATACATATTCAAATAGGGTATTTCTTACCTTCCTTCTCCTTGAGCTGCTTCTTGGCACGCCCGAGCTCTTGCTCGGACTTCTCGAGACTCTGCTTCAGGACGTCCACTTCCGCAGTCAGTGCGGCGGACGCTAGCAGCGAAGCCTGCATACGCATATTGACTCCTTTTGTTAGACTCCTGCGAATTCTTTGATCCTCTATTCGGCTTTTCTTCCCGAACACCCAACAGAGCATCAGGGGCTACTGTCTATGCGGTAACATTATTTGAACATTCTTTACTTACCTCAAAGCCTGTTAAAAGGCTTGTACAAGCTTCAGTCAGTCCGCTTTTGGCGGACTCAACCTTCCGGATCACCGCACTCATAATAGTGCGGTGCCCCTCGTCGATGGAGGCACCTTGGAGCGCCTCCAACATATTGTCCAGCGCGTCCGGTTGGACGGAGGTCACCGGCACGGTAGGCTTGCTCCTCTTGGAAGGAGGTCGCCCGCCGGACTCTGGAACCCTTGAAGATTTCGGAGCTGTGTCCGGCCTTAAGTCGGACTTGGAGCCCTGGGGGGTTTCATCCCCTTTACTCTTGGGGTCCGGGAGGTCGCCTTGCGGCGCCTCCAGGACCACCTCCTCCCGGCTTGGAACCTGTTGGGACAACACTTTGGTGTCGTCCGCAGGGCGGGGGGATGAAGCCGTTGGAAGTGAGTTCACCTCCGACGGGTCCAGTGAGCCGCTCGACGATGCGTCGAGCCGGTCTTTGGGTGGGCTGCATAAACATATTCGACATAAGGAAAAGCTGTGTGAAAAACGAATACTATGAATTACCCCGGTATCCGGACACTTACGATTTCGCCAGGGGCTTGGCCCTGGGCTGCCACTCCTCTTCGTCGTCGGCGGCGTCGGTGGAGCAGTCCGGAGGAAGGGTTTTCCCCTTCTTGGACCCTCCGGCCTCCTCGAAGAGGGCGGCCTTCCTTTTCTTCTCTCCTCCCGCTGGAGGGGGAGAGGTCTCTTCTTCTTCCTCCTCGTCTTCACGAGAGGAAGGCGCTTCGGGACCGTCGGATGACGAATCCGACACCTCCTGGCGCCGGGCACTCTTTCGAGTCCCCGTGGCCCTTTTCGTGGCCTTCTTCTCTGGCACCACATAGGGCACCGGAACCAGCAGCTTCGCCAAGTGAGCGTCCGCTGGGCCTTCGGGCAGAGGAGCTGGATAGTTGATCTGTCCGGACGTCGCCACCCAATCCTATCAAAGATAAGGGAACTCAGATCCCGCATAGAGTCAAACTATGAAAAACTGATACCCTGTAAAAGGAGAAAAACGGCTTACCGCATGAGCGTGATGCTGAGTACTGAATCCGCGATCCTCGGCAGCGGATGCGGGAGCCTCGGCGCCCTTGAAAAGCACCCTCCAGGCATCTTCGTACGTCGTGTCGAAAAGCCTGTTTAGAGTTTGATGCTGCGCCGGGTCGAACTCCCACAGGTTGAAGGCCCGTCGTTGACACGGGAGGATCAGGCGAATGAGCATAACCTGGACTATGTTGACAAGCTTGAGCTTCTTGTCCACCAGGGTTTGGATGCATGTTTGGAGTCCGGTCAGCTCTCCTTTTTTACCCCACGATAGGCCGGTCTCCTTCCAGGAGGTGAGCCGCGTAGGGGGTCCGGACCAAAACTCGGGGGCTGCGACCCATTCGGGGTCGCACGGCTCGGTGATGTAAAACCACCCCGATTGCCACCCCTTCAGGGTCTCCACAAAGGAGCCCTCGAGCCACAGGATGTTGGCCATCTTGCCAACCATGGCACCGCCGCACTCCGCCTGGCTGCCGCGCACCACCTTCGGCTTGACGTTGAAGGTCTTTAGCCATAAGCCGAAATGAGGGCGGATGCGGAGGAAAGCCTCGCACATGATGATAAACGCCGAGATGTTGAGGACGAAGTTCGGGGCCAGATCGTGGAAATCCAGGCCGTAGTAGAACATGAGCCCCCGGACAAATGGATGCAGAGGGAAGCCCAGTCCGCGGAGGAAATGGGGGAGAAATACCACCCTCTCATGGGGCCTAGGAGTGGGGATGAGCTGCCCCTTCTCAGGGAGTCGGTGCGCGATGTCGCTGGCCAGATATCCGGCCTTCCTCAGCTTTTTTATGTGTCCCTCCGTGATGGAGGAGACCATCCACTTGCCTCCCGCTCCGGACATGACTGGAGAAGGTCGAGGTGGTAGTGCGGACTTGGGCACTGGAGCTCGAGTGTGCAAGAATGGATAGGCAAAGGAGGAAGAAGGCGTGGGTGAAAAGGTGGATCCTTATCCCCTTATATGGGTGGGCGCGACTACATGCCCCCACCAGCCTGGTAAAACTTGCTTATCTCCAAGCGCCGTAATCAAAGGCGCGGTTGGGTTACCCACGCCCGTATTGATGAGAATCCCGGAATAAAGGGACACGATCTCTGCTTTGACAAGACGTGCCAAGGAAACCGCCTCGCATAACGCGCTAAGGCGGGATAATGAAACGATTTGGATAAAGGCTTGGCCATGGCGTGTCGCTCCATGGAATACGTCAGCAGATTAGATTTGTGTTAATATTATTATTCTCTCTATGGCAATATGTGGAAACTTATTTTGCAGAGAAGGACACTATCTTTGTGTTCAAGATCTTCTATGAAGTGCTTGGAGGAGGAACCCGCCTTGCAATGCCGAAGACAATTTGCGCGCCGGACTCATCGTCATTGAAGCCTGGTTCAGGGGCTACTGAGGGGGTCCTGGATTAGGGGGTGTTCGGATAGCCGAATTATACCTTCAGCCAGACTCCTGGACTATGAAGATACAAGATTGAAGACTCCGTCCCGTGTCCGGAAGGGATTTTCTTTGGCGTGGAAGGCAAGCTTGGCGATATAGATGTTCAGATCTCCTACCATTGTAACCGACTCTATGTAACCCTAACCCTATCCGGTGCCTATATAAACCGGAGGGTTCTAGTCCGTAGGACACCATACACATCAACAATCATACCATAGGCTAGCTTCTAGGGTTTAGCCTCTCTGATCTCGTGGTAGATCAACTCTTGTATTACCCATATCATCAATATTAATCAAGCAGGACGTAGGGTTTTACCTCCATCAAGAGGGCCCGAACCTGGGTAAAACTTCCTGTCCCCTGCCTCCTGTTACCATCCGGCCTAGACGCACAGTTCAGGACCCCCTACCCGAGATCCGCCGGTTTTGACACCGACGGGCACTCTTTGAGGTCCCTTGTGTTGGTTGAATAGATGAATCTGAGATTGTGTGACGCATATCGTATAATCATACCCACGGATACTTGAGGTGACATTGGAGTATCTAGGTGACATTAGGGTTTTGGTTGATTTGTGTCTTAAGGTATTATTCTAGTACGAACTCTAGGGCTGTTTGTGACAACTATAGGAATAGCCCAACGGATTGATTGGAAAGAATAACTTTGAGGTGGTTTCGTACCCTACCATAATATCTTCGTTCGTTCTCCGCTATTAGTGACTTTGGAGTGACTCTTTGTTGCATGTTGAGGGATAGTTATGCGATCCAATTATGTTAGTATTGTTGAGGGAACTTACACTAGCGAAAGTATGAACCCTAGGCCTTATTTCCATGCATTGCAATACCGTTTACGCTCACTTTTATCATTAGTTACCTTGCTGTTTTTATAATTTCAGATTACAAATACCTTTATCTACTATCCATATACCACTTGTATCACCCTCTCTTCGCCGAACTAGTGCACCTATACAATTTACCATTGTATTGGGTGTGTTGGGGACACAAGAGACTCTTTGTTATTTGGTTGTAGGGTTGCTTGAGAGAGGCCATCTTCATCATACGCCTCCTACAGATTGATAAACCTTAGGTCATCCACTTGAGGGAAATTTTCTACTGTCCTACAAACCTCTGCACTTGGAGGCCCAACAACGTCTACAAGAAGAATGTTGTGTAGTAGACATCACCAGGCTCACATCATCTACTAAGGTTTGGTTCAAGTCAACATGAAAGAGAGGAGCCTTGACCACCTTACTTGCAAAGACTTCGAGTGACTTGACTGTCGAGGATGCAACAACCTCCTTATATGCAACCCAATGCAAATTGGACTTGATAGGCATTGTCTTCATTCGACACTTGTGTGCCAACCCAACATCATATCTTCCTACTAATTCAACTTGGTCACTTGCATCCACCCACTTTAATCTTATCTGTGTTTCTTCCACAACCTCTTCATAACTAGGAGTCTCAAGAAATATCAACACTTCCTCATACTTGTCAACAATATCCACATTCATGAATGCCTCTTTGTCAACATAATGAATATTCACAATCTTGTCCATCTAAAAAAATGGTAACATAAGTATAAGAAATGTACAATGCTAAATATACCACATTGCTAACAAAACCCCTAACCTAACCCTAAATCTTAACATTAGCCATAACCCCAACCCTAAATCTTAACATTAGCCATAACCCACAATAAGGTATGCTCAACAACATCACAATGCAACACTATTGGAACAACAATACTCAAAACATCACATTATAGATTCATGTTCAAAACTAGGGTTAGGAACAACAAGAACAAATCGATCCAAATGGACAAATCCAACCAATAAAAATTTGTGAGATGAAGGAGGTTACCTCAACGAACGGAAATGACACCGGATCCACAGACCAACCCAATCGATTTGCAAGGATTTGAGAGGGGCTAAGTGAGGGACACAAAGGGGTAAAAGGGCAAGAGCTCGGGATAGGCCAATGAGGGAGAAGAGAGTGAAAGGTGAGTGGTGGGTGAAAGCCCCACGACCACCTAAAATATCTGCACCAGAAACGCCAAGGACGGCGGCGTTTCTAGAAACGCTAGCTTGCTCGGCGTTTCCACCACGCCACGTCAGCAAGCAACGCGTCCTCGGCCTGGCATTGGGCCAGGTCAGGAACGCTAGCTTGCTCGGCGTTTCTGTGTTGGGTGGAAATGTCGCGATCCCTGGCGTTTCTAAAATGGTCAAATCGTGAAATACTTTCACATTGGGTTCAGTTTGTGAGAATAAACTCTGACAAGGTCAGAACAGTAATTTCATCCTCCGGGTTGGAGGTCTGTTTCGTCGCTTCCGTCACGCAATATTACTGCCGATTTTGATTTTGATATCTAGTATTTTTTTCAAAAAAAAATCAATCGATTCATAATGTATGAAATATAAAATTAACAAAGATTACATCAATGGGCCATCTAGCGATGACTACAAGCACCAAAACAGTTAAACTACATAATTACATCCATGCCCATGAACCACTTAGCGACTACAAGCACGACAGCGAGCCAAAGACGCCCCTCGAACTTACAGCGAAGAAAGACATATACAAAATTTGTTTTTTCTTAACGAAGACTAGGGTGGCCTCTTCAATTTATTTATTTTAGAAAACATGATCACCCTATTATACTCTCTCCGTTCTAGAATAGTTGAAGATTCATGTCATGACCTACCTATAAAAATATATACAAACGTCTATAACATCATATTGGTTTCGTATATCCATCATATTATATATTTTCACACTTGATGTAGGCAATGTTGTAGATGCTGATATATCTTTAGACTCGGTCAAACTCATGGATTATAGACAGTATACCAACATCTTCAACTTAATATTAGTATTATGTAATTTTTATTGTTTCTTGTGTGTCGTTGTACTGTCATGATTAGAGATGAATAGAGAAAGTTTTCCACAAAAAAGAAGAGCCATTATATTACATATTTTCGTATTTTATATAGTTATTGTTGTACATGTTACCATCTCTTTCTACAGACCTGGTCAGACCTATGGATGTTTGACTTCAGACAATAATAGAACTTAGAGTAATTTTGGAACGGAGGAGGGAACACTAAATTTCTAGTCATGCATTTCCTAGCTAAATTTTGATTAGCCACATAATTTTAAAGAATTACAAAAATTAATTGATAAAGATCACTCAAAGATGTTATAACAGAATATACTGAAAAGATAGAGGCGTGCTATGCATCGGCCGACAGATCTTTTAAAAGGATCCGCCGCCTCACGAGCCGTCCGATTTAGTGACGCAAGCCCGTCAATTTCTCTTCTCTAATTTCTTGCAACAATGTTCTTGTTGTGAAATATCCTCTTCTCTAATTTCCTGTGATAAGACCTTTGTGTTATGAAATTTTCTCTTCTATAATTTTCTGCAACAAGTCCCTTGTTGCAAAACCTCTTCTTCTCTAATTTTCTATAACAAAAACCTTGTTGCAAAAATTGCGAACACACCTCACACAACGTCTAATTTATCTTGTTACAAAAATTGCAACAACATCTCCCACTGCGTCGCACTGACACAATCATCGTTTGTTGCCGCGGTTCCATAACAACACTATTGTTGCAGAAACTTGTTTCAAAGGTGATGTGTGTGCTTCGACCTCCGCCGTGGCTGCTACCACCGGTGTTTTGTAGTGGCGGCGATTATAGCGGAAAAACAGCCTTGTATTGTGGTGGTTGGAGAGAGTCGCAGAAACGGTGGTGGGCGGCAACACGACGCAGTGATGTAGTGTTGGGAGAAAAAAACAAATGGAGTTCACACGGAGAAGAAGAAGGTCAAGGCAGAACGTATGGATGAGGACCCGTGAAAAACTTAAAAAAGGCTACGAGAAAAGTGATCGGTGGTCCCACTGCGATGCGCGTCAGGTAAAAGATGGGGCGGATGGAGCAACGAAAATCAGCCGACTGACGCTAAATGTTTCCCAAAATGATAACAAGTACTACTCCCTAACGACTTATTTTAGAGACATGCAATTGATTGATAGAAATCACTAAAAGATATTCCAATACAAAATACTAAAAGGAAACAAGTAATAGCTAAAAGATATTCTTATACAAAATACTAAAAAAGATAACGAGTATATTCCCTGTCAATGTATTTTAGAGACATGCAAAATTAATTGACAGAGATCACTAAAAGATATTCCGATACAAAATTGCACTAAAACGAGAACAATACCCCCTCCCCCCCCCCATCAATTAATTTCTGGCATCTTCAGGGCTTCTACGAATTGTGAGCTCAGATGTGGCGACAACTGCAGGTTCTGGACCGACCACTGGATAGATGGCAGATCGGTGACCAAGATCGCCCCTCCCGTCTTTGCACTTGTCCCACGGCGGCAACACCAGGCGCGTACCGTACACAAGGTTCTACACATACACTCTTGGGTCGGCGGCCATGGTGCAATACATCGAGCTCTGGCGTCAGTTGCGCCACATCAACCTCTCGGGTGAGCCAGACAAGCTCATACGACGCTGGACCCCCTCCGCCACATACTCGTCGAGCTCATGTTACAAGGCATTATTCATCGATGCCTGCAAGGACCCGCATTGGAGGCTCACATGGCGACCCTGGGTGCCGCTTCACGTCAAGTTCTTCCTCTGAATGGCCATGCAGGAGCGTTGCTGGACGGTGGAGCGGCTCGCCCGTCACGGTCTACCTCACGAGGCAGCGTGTGCCCTTTGCGATCAGGAGCCGGATACCATGCAGCATCTCCTAGCAGGCTGCTCATTCTCTAGACAGGTCTGGCATGAGGTTCTTGGTTGGGTGCGTGCCGCGGTCGACCTTCCGAGCCCCGACACGCCCTTCCACACCTGGTGGACGACTTCCTACGACCACGTGCCAGCCTCTACGTGCAAGGGCCTGCCCTCACTCATCATACTGACACTGTGGTGGCCCTGGAAACACCGCAATGGATGCATCTTCGACACTGATAGATCATCGATCACACTCATCTCCGACACCATCAAGGGCAGCCCCGCCTTTGGGCTAAGGCAGGCGTCAACGGGCTACAAAACATCCTCCCCGACGCATATTTTATAGCTATCTTTGGGGCTGAGCAACCCCTTCGATCTTTTCTTCTCATCCGCTTTCTACCATGCCTCTTGCGCATGTGGTCTTGTAAGTGTTTTGTAACCCCATGCTACTACTCTTCTTCTATCAACGAAAAAATACATAACCTAAGTGCTCGAGCTCAGCTGCACCCTAAATCTGAGCCTTTGGTATGTGCGTTGAGATGGTGTCAATCCTGTCAGACGCGTCAGAGGTCGAGCAGGGGAAAATGAGGATACAAACTAAATACGGCAAGTACAGTGCGCGCTTGTGGGCCAATTCCGTACTTGGTGGCGTCGGTCCGTGAGGCTATGATTCTGAGCCGTGGCCCAGAACGTCTGGGTGTGGATAGTCCAGGTTGTATGGGGGTTTGCCGAGTAGTGAGATCGAGGAAGTGGTGAGGGGACTCATGGCGATGGCATCTGTGGTGGCTGCGACTTCCTGCGGCGGAGCGGCGATGGAAGCCGATGGCCTGGATTTCCTCATGGATCTAGTTGATCGGTGAGTTTCTCTAGCCCGGCTGTCGTCCTAGATCTACGTGCTTCCATGGATTCACCATCTCTCCGCCGTGGAAGCTTACTCTGGCGCGGCTTGAAGGTTTCCACTGAGGGATAAGTACGCGGCCAGCTTTTCCAGCGGTGCCTCTAGTGCCGCCGCCGCGGGAGGAAGCACCGGCTTTGCCGGCGTTTTCTACTTGTGGCTCCGGCTGCGCACAACGATTGGGGGACTGCAGCCCAGGAGGTCTGCGCAATCGACAGGGAACATGGTTTTGGGAAGCGCCTGGGTGGACTAAAAGGTCATAGTTTCGTTTCAGCTGAACATGCCCAAAATGTTTTTTAGACTTGCGAAATCGTTCGATTTGATAGCTGATTTAGCACGGTCCATTGTATCTGCCTCATGTTCCGTGGTTCTAGTGCAGTCTGAATGATGTAAGTAGGTGATCTACTAAAATTTGAAGATTCAGGAGATGTGTAAACAAATAGTGCTTCCTGGTTAATTCAGGTTGCGCCTTGGTAGTGCTAGTGCACCTCCTGATAGGACACCGTGATTCAGGTTGTTCCTGGGTAGTGCACCTCATGATAGGAGCCTACTAAGACTGTGATGAAACCAGAACCTGGTTTGAGTTTTGACTCATTGGGTGAGGTGTACGACTTTTAGGTTGACTTTGGCATATGGTACGGGAAGAGCCGGCTAAACGCCGAGCGGGCCAAGTCCATGCGGAAGGTCGTGTGCGGCTGGTAAGAGCTTCTCATATGCATACCTTTTAGTCTTTTTCTTGGGGTGAAGAACCATTTTCAGAGCATTATATTGGCTGGTGTGTTTGATGAGGGACGAGCAAGCAAAAGGTTTTGAGTCGGTGTTTACAGAATTTTTGATGATGGGTGGCCCAGCTCTGAAAACAATACTCACCAGTTGTGCACTCTACATGTTCCTAAAAAAAGTTGTGCACTCTACATATTTTGTTAAGTAGTATTTTTAGTTCTGATTGGCTTGCATTTTCATATTGCTTAGTAGTTGTGGTGACAATCTTTGCAGATCAGAACAGAGCTGTGGAGATGGAAAAGTTGACCGGGATTAAATCCGTAAGATGGACTTCAAGCTAATGAGATACAGTACAAGATTGAGTGGCTAAAAAAGGTAAACCCATAGATCTACCATTATGTCCCATATGGCCATTCAGTCCGGATGCCCTCACATCGACGTAGTACTGTTGCAAATACTTAATTTCAGTTTTATGTTCCCGGTGTACTGCATGGATTGCTGGTCCTTGTACATCCTGGACACAGAGAAGAAGATCTTCAGGGTGTTGAACCCGACTGAGACACACCCCAGTGATGAGATGGGAACGAAACACAGTGCCTTTGCAAAGAGATCCCAGCGTCGATTCTGACAATGCTTCAACGACATATTTGGTGGATGATTGGTTGACGTGGACGGATGGACTTCTGTCTATCCGTTGGTGGCCCATCGCGATCCTTGTACAAGGTGAGTGAATGCCAAGCGCAATTTTTGGAATGTACGGTAGTATAGAAGATATTGGTGTTGGACTAATGATTTGTTGACAGGGAGGAGAGCGGTGTTTACATTGTGCACTACATCCATGAGTTCAATGTGCTGTACCTGCATCTTGTGATGAACATAGGTTACAGTAATATGTGATCTCATTTGTGTGCGCAGATATTGTTTTATCACCTACGGAAAAGTCTCGAACATGAGATCGTGAGTATGAGAGAGTATCACCTGCCAAGTTTCATGTGCCTCGAAATCATGGACTGAGGGGATGAAGTCAGAATAGTTGCAGGGCGGCTCTATCTTTTGACCCTATTGCTCGTGTGTTCCCTAGTGTAGTTTGTCACTTTTGGTTTTCGCGCCTGCGAATTTCTAAAACCCAAGTGTGGGTTCTGTGGACATTGGATTTGAATGTGTATTGTTGGACGTAAAGTGCTAGTGGAATGTTGAAGTCGCAGCATTTCCCTGAAATTTCCATGAAATGTTTGAAGTCGGACCTAAAGTGCCAGCGGATATAAAAGGACGGCTAGTGTTGTGTCAGGCAGTTTGTGAGTTGCAGATGGAACATGATGGCTCAGTATTAGAGCTGAGCCGCGGGGGACTGGCTGTTCCGGCTGGACGGTGAGGACGCCTACCGCAATAAATGAGCCAGGGCCCACATCATTTCTATATCACATACAGTGAGAATACCAGATGGAATACGAGTTGTGACACGAATCCACATGTGACTGGGCGGCTAAGATATCAGGTTCAGATGAGCCTGAGCTCAGAAACGAATTTTCCCATAACCTTTGCGTATTCACAAAAAAATATAATAGTATATTCATATTTGATAGAGTGTTTATTGTTGTTGTCTCTAGATAACATGGAGGTTTAACAAAAATGTTCTTTTTGACTAATTGTATGCCCTTACATGTGAAGAACACAAGATCTTATTTTATTTTATTAAACTTTTCGGGACAAGAACCTAAGATGTGCTAAACAATAATTTCAAGTCGTGGCATAAATATCACAGAGTTGCAATAGAAGAAATGGAAAAAAAGCGGGAGACATTCTAGTGTCTAGTTTGCTAATGTGCTTGCCTTCCTAACCAATTTTTTAGCTAGATGATAGTATGTGTCACTCAAAGCCAAATTTGGCTGTTTGAACAGTGGACTACATTGCGGTTAACTTATTTCGTACCTTGTCGTAATACAAGAATAAAAAGGTTTTCTCGCAAAAAATAGAAATAAAGAGGTTACAAAAATTGAAGCAAACACAAAGTCACGAACCAACACTCCCTTCGTTAATAAATGTAGGCCATTTTTGGAGTTTATAAACTATAAATTGCGAAAACGTCTTACATTTTCTCTACTAGTTAAAAAGAACGTAAGGTTTCTATTTCATCTCTTTTTCATCTAACACTCCTTATATACATCCTACTCTTTCGTTCTCCTCTTTGATTTTTTTTCCTCTCATCTCTAACTTTTCTCCCATCCATTCTCCGTAAAACAGAATCAAATGTCTCATGTTCTGTCAACCTACAAAAAAAACATATTTTATTTGCGAAGCCATTAAATCCCTACCAAACAAGTGCTTAGCCGTAAAATGGAAGGTGAGCCATGTCGATTGCATACAAAGACTTGCTAAGATTTTAGCGCGTCGATATAATAAATGGACGTGCAGCCACGGACTAATCTACTATTAGAATGTTCATACTCCCGCCGCAACGCATGGGCAACTGTCTGGTACAGAAAGGAAAAAAAATGAAACCGTCGTAATCCATTTCGCCGTCAGACTTAACCTTGGCTGCCTGCATACTTCAGATCGATATGCTGGGGAACACAGGGCAGAAAGCTGGGGCGCTGGTGGTGCTGACTGGATCCTGGATATGCCTTGTGCTTACGATTGCGACTATGCTTTGGGCGAAAGATTGCTTTATGGGACATAACTGCCGAAATTGTGTGTGATCAACCACAACTACGTACCCCAATCTTGAACGTGTCAAGAGATATGGAACTGTCCCTAAAAGAAACAGATGTGGAAGTGTATGCACGATGCATGCTTAGCCCTCCAAGCAAAAGCAACAATTTTTGAGTGCATGTACACACACAAGGCAAGCGATCGCCGGAGCAGCGGCAATTAACGGCGCCATTAACAATCTCCAAAGAAACGCCGCACGCCACGCCGTATCATCGGCGGGCAAGCCGGGGAAGGAAATGGGTATCTCATAATAATCTCCTGCCGTCTTAAACCCCGGGGAAAGTTCCAACCTTTCCCTCCTCGGAGCAAGCTCCAAACGTAACCGACGAAGAAGCCGCACCACGCGACGCGGGCAGCCGGCCGGCCAGCAGCGTCCCACCGGAGACGAGACATGCGCCGGCCGCGCCGCCCCGCCGCCGGGCTCCGGCCCCTGCTGCTGCTGCTTCCCGTCGCCGCGCTCCTCTACGCCGCCGCCCTCTCCCTCCGCTACCCCGGCCGCCCCCTCGGCCCCACCACCGTCTCCGTCGCCCTCACCGCCGCCGAGGCCACCCACGCCGAGAGGACGCGGCAACGGCTCCCCTCCCCGCTCCTCCGCCTGGACGTCTCCCGGATCGACGTCCGCGCGCTCGACGCCGCCGCGCCGCTCCACGCGGCGGCCGCCCGGGCGTTCCGCGAGGGCGCGCGCCTCCTCCGCGACGCCCTCTCCGCCCCCGCCTCGTCCTCCGCGGCGACGCCCTCCCCGTCCCCCGCGCCGCCGCGGTGCCCGCCCTCCGTCGCGCGGGCCGGCGACGCGCCCCGCGCCCTCGCCCTCGCCCTGCCGTGCGGGCTGGCGCTGGGCTCCCACGTCACGGTGGTGGGCAGGCCGCGGCGGGTGCCCGGAGGCGGCCTGGCGCAGTTCGCGGTGGAGCTGCGGGGCGCGGGGGACGGGGACGCCGCCACCACCATCCTCCACCTCAACCCGCGCCTCCGGGGCGACTGGAGCGGCCGCCCCGTCGTCGAGCTCAACACCCGCTTCCGCGGCCAGTGGGGCCCCGCGCTCCGCTGCGAGGGCTGGCGCCGCTCCGACGAGGACACCGGTGCGTCACCTGCTCTGCATACTCCCACCCAATTTTCACCTTAAAATTTCACTTCGCGATTGCATTCCACGGCGACGCACATCAAACATTTTCGGTAGCAGCAGTACACACGCACGGCAGGATCAGTGCAGTTGTTGGTACTAATTACCAACCAATCCATGGGGAGCTCTAATGCTCTAGGCTCTACATATTACTGGTACATATGTGCTGGTAATTAACCAAGTGGCTCTGTACTATGTTGATGCCGATGATTTGCATTCAGTGTCATGTTTCCTGGTCGGTGCTTAATCTCATCGGGGCTCCATCGCAGTACCATGTTTGGTGATACGGCTCTAGCTCCCTTTTGGAAAATTTCAATGATTCGTAGCATTTGTCCTGTGCAGGGCGAAAGCCTGTCCTCGGAAAGTGTAGCATCGTCACTCACCATGTTTGATAACTATACCACTGATCTTGATCCATGGCCCTTGGCCCTTGGCATTGATGTACACCGTGCCATTTCAACATTTCCAGAGGTAATAACAAGAGGGGAGAACGACGAGTGTATTCGAGTTTAGCAGAGTTATGTAGGGATTTTTGCTGGATGTCAGTTTTTTCCAACAGTGAAACAATTGAATGTGCCCGAGAACCTGTAAGGCGTAATAACTGTTTACGCAGCAGAATTGCCTCCTTGCCTCGTTTGTGTTTAGGATCCATATAGACACCTTACGTTTTTACCGGTTACTATTCCATCATATGGAAAATGAACTTGCGACATTGTCACGTTTAGTATAGGTCATCCTTGGATCTAGATAGTTTCTTTGTTTTTCTAACGGCAGTCTTCATGCTCTCATTTCCAACTGTATGATGCCCGCTAAATGCTTATATTTCTCCTCCGTATGAATAGATAGGAGGACTTCAAGATGCTCAATTTTGAACTCTGGAGTTCTGAACTATTGCAGATGCTCAATTTTCAACCGTGAACTTGCCAAGCTTCACATAACCCCCAAGATCATATTTCAGATAGTTTTGAGCTGAGTCGGATGGCATGTGGCTGACAACTGCATTTATCATCTATAAAATCTAAGTAGATTGATGATCAGCAGTGGATGATGTACCATTACTAGATCGTTGATACCCTGTCATTACACATACCGACAAAGTTTCATGGCAAATTTCATCCATTTTCTACTTTGACTTTGGTAACTAAAATAGGACTAGAGGACAATAACATGTGCGGTACTGCTGCCCGACCTCTCCTTATATAGTTGGAATATATTTGGTATTTACATGGTTCCCATGGAAATCCATTTGGTGGGATATCTATGTGATAACCTGATGATAAATTTCTTGCAAATGCTTTAGGGCTAGTGATTCCCACCGGACGTCCATTTGGTATTCTAATTACTAATAAGAGAGCTCTACTAATAATTTGAGCTGATGAGAAAATGTTTAACGTGTGCTAGCTTAGCTGGTGATCGTCGCGAGATTTTCTTATATTGCTTTCCTGTGGCGCAGTTGATGGATTGGTAACATGTGAGCAATGGACCTGGAACACTGGTGGCACACTTGAGGAGTTGAAGAGTATGTTGCTGCGTAACCGTGTTGCTGGACAGAGCAGCAGTGGTTTCATAGATTGGCCTTATCCTTTTGTGGAGGGTGAATTGTTTGCTCTAACAATAAGCTCCGGTTTGGAAGGTTACCATGTTCAAGTTGATGGGAGGCATGTCGCGTCTTTTCCTTATCGCATTGTAAGTACTGTTTCCTTCTGCAATTGTCCTTCTAGCTGGAATCCGTGCACATCTTTGCTGTGGTTAGGATGTAGATTAGCATTTCAACTGAAAATGTGGTTAGGACGTAGATCAGCTCCTCCCCACTGTTTTTTTGGCAAGATTTGCTGATGCGCCAATTCATTGATTACATTTGTTCTTTCAAGGGCTTTGATCTCGAGGATGTCGCTACGGTGCAAGCAAATGGTGATATCGAGGTTGAATCAATGTTTGCTGGTACATTACCCGCGGTCCATCCTAACATTATGGAAAGAAATCTGGAGTTGCTGGCCGAACTGAAAGCCCCTCCTCCTGAAGAACCTGTGGAGCTGTTCATAGGCATTCTTTCAGCAGGAAGCCACTTCACCGAGCGCATGGCTGTGAGGAGATCATGGATGTCTGCAGTACGAAATTCATCCAGTACTATGGCTCGGTTTTTTGTCGCCTTGGTAATCTATTGTCCTGCCATTTAGTTCCGGTAGTTTTCTTTCCTTCTTCCCATGAAAAGATATATAACAAAACCATGTTTCAGGGCAGAATGGAAGAAGGGAAGTTAATGAAGATTTGAAGAAAGAAGCGGATTTCTTCGGGGACATTATCATTGTGCCCTTTGTGGATAGCTACGACCTGGTTGTTCTTAAGACTGTTGCCATCTGCGAGTATGCGGTATGTAGCATAAGGAGTGGATTTAACATAGTCACACTGAATTTAAATTACCTTTCAGACAGTTCTTATGCAATCTCAATGTTCTTTTTATTTATATATATTCTTTGTCCTTGAAGGCTCGTGTTGTTTCTGCGAAGTACGTCATGAAGTGCGATGATGATACATTCCTTAGACTTGATTCAGTTATGGCTGAAATAAAAAAAGTCCCAGATGGTAAAAGCTTCTATATGGGGAACATGAACTACTACCACAGACCACTCCGAGAAGGAAAATGGGCCGTCTCATATGAGGTGAAGTGATCTACTAAAAAAAAAACCTCCTATTTTTGCAAATGTTATCTTGAAATTACACAGATTGACTCTCAGGCTACTTGCATATCTTTTACTCAAGTGATCAAAAGTAATTAAATGCCCCCGTGACAACATTCATAACTGACGTAGAGTATCTCTCTCAGAAAGACAAACCAGTACATAGGAGCTGCATTAAATTTCATCAGAAAGAAGATACCAAACCAGTGTTGTACAAACTTTTTGTCGACTGAGTCAATTTCAGACGTTTACTGCTCATGAACAGCATGTTTTTGTGTCACCACTCATCAGTCCTATTACAGTTCCTGGAATTAGCAAAACAGACAGCGTGCTCATGTTCTTGATGCGCCAAATAATAGTACATGAGAACCACATAAACGACTGGTATGCGCTGCCCACATGAATATGTTATTGTCTCATGTAATCATGCTGGCTAACTACATTCGTCGTTAGCGCAATCATTGGTGCACCATTATTGACTTCCGTCCTGTGCTGCCATGCTGACCTCTTTGGTAACATTCTGCGCTAAATTTCCAGGAGTGGCCCAGGGACACGTACCCGACTTACGCGGACGGCGCTGGCTACATTGTTTCTTCCGACATCGCGGGCTTCGTCGCGTCGGAGATGGAGAAGGGGCGGCTGAATGTAAGCTCTCTGCGCCCACCCAACACCTTTCTTCCTCTCTGTTTTCATTGCGTATCAAGTGGCACTGGGAATTGGGATCCCATGTAGTGACTGCATTCCACATTCCACATTCCACACAAGCACTCAAGAGCCAGGCACCATCTGGCTGGCCTGGTTTAAAGTTTGGGTGAATGATGCCGATTCTGATCGAAAATCGGGGGAAACGGCACGGGCCCAATCATGCGTGGGCTGAAAAGATGGCCCATGCCACACCACACCACACCAGAAAAGCCAAAAGTTGTATCCGTTCATCAATCATCAATACATAGTACATCACCTTGTATTAACAAACGAATGATTGCGTTCTGCTTTGGCCATGGCAGCTGTTCAAGATGGAGGACGTGAGCGTGGGCATGTGGGTGGGGCAGCTCGACGCCGGCGGCGTGGAGTACGTCCACGGCGCGCGGTTCTGCCAGGCGGGCTGCGCCGACGACTACCTCACGGCGCACTACCAGTCGCCGGGGCAGATGCTGTGCCTCTGGGAGAACCTACGGCAAGGCAGGCCGCAGTGCTGCAACGCCAGATGACACGACACACAGCTCTCACTACCGTGGGAGGGACGATCCAAGCTCATTTTTCAGGGGAGGTTGGGTATGATGAGCTGAGCAGCAGCCCTAGCAGTGGAACCTGACAAGTTTAAGTTAATTACACTCACTTGCACCACCTCACCTCACATGTAATGCACATAACCAGCCAGGTAGTGGTACAAACATTAGTTACCCATATATACTTACCAAATCATTATAGTTATACATGTTATTATAAACTACTAGCCGGCTCTCCATTGCTGTCATCATCATCATGATCATCGACGACGACTGCACGTGATGGGTGTCTTTGTTTTCTCCTCCATGTCCTTTTCCCTGTGACTGTGAGTGGCGACCAACGCCTCCCTGAGTGGCCGAGTCCACAAGTAGCGCTGATCATATTTTGGCGCCAAGCCCATAACATGGTGGTAAATTTAACTCAGAATGTCTGTCTGTCTGTAAATTTAATTAGGGATGCAGCCATGATCGGTCGACATGTGCTTGTGGGGCAGCGGCAACATGCTGCGCCGTGTGGTGGTGGCAGGAGGGAGTAGCACGCCGGGGCAGAAATCACATATTTGACCTGAGGGCCAAATCAAATCATAAACTGACCTTGTTCCAAAAAAATTTCACTTTGCTGATCCTTTCGTGTGGCGCCCGACAGCTGGGCGCCACACACTACTATGCAGCGCCTCTCTCTTGGGCGTCGCACCTCGTGCCAGCGTGGCAGCCCTGGTCCAGTTGCGGCCCCACAGACAGCACTGCAGCGCCTCAGACTTAGGCGCCACACTTGTAATGTGCAGCGCCTAGCTCTTGGGCGCTGCACAGTCTGTGTTCAACTTAGGCTGGCCCCACCCTCTCTCCCATCCCACCCCACACACCCCACCCCACACAAACCCTTAGCCTTGCGCCCCTCCTCTCTTCCCCTCTCCCCCCCTCTCAAATCCTTCTCAAATATTGCAAATCCGAAGTATTTGACCGTGGATTTCGAAGCCAACCCCTCCCTTAAGGTAATCTCCTTCGATCCCCTCGTTTTCA
Organism: Triticum urartu; assembly: GCF_003073215.2. Classification (NCBI taxonomy): domain Eukaryota; kingdom Viridiplantae; phylum Streptophyta; class Magnoliopsida; order Poales; family Poaceae; genus Triticum; species Triticum urartu. Next base: position 15,515,285 of record NC_053025.1, read on the forward strand.
TCCATAGGAATTGTCACATTTGCTCAAATATTGCTACTTTGGGGAAACCCTAGTTTTGGCTTGGATTTGCAAATTTGTATTGAATCATGTTATGTTTCTTTGCTAATTTGGGTTGGTTAGGCTTTCATAGTATGCTAGGGTTAGGGTTATGTGTGTTTGATGTTGGTGTTAGGGTTATGCTATGGTTAGGGTTGTGGTTATTGTTAAGTGGGGGTTAGGGTTATTAATTCATATATATGTTATGGCATATGTATTTTGTGCAAATATTTTTTGTGAAGTACTTACTTGATATATGTGTGTTTTTTATTATTGTAGGGATGGGGAGAACATGTGTTTATGTTCATCATGTGGATAAAGAGGCCTTTTTGAAAGGCAATGTTGAGCCGGACCCGGATGAGCTTGACATGGTGTTTGAGAGTAGTCCAAGCTATGCGGAGCTCTTGGACCAAGTGAGGAAGGATTTGAATTGGATGGACCCAAGTGACGTTGTTGAGTTCGAGGGAAGGCATAATGTTGGTTTTGGAATGCACATCCTTTGGAAGACAATGCGTGTGAACTCCGAGCAACGTTGGGTTGCATATAAGGAGACGGTTGCCGAATCTCTAGACAAGGCTCTTGAGTTATTTGCCTCCAAGAAGGTTGAGTCTACTTTGAATTTGGACTTGAACCGGAACCCCTCCTCGTTGGTTGCTAGCACTCCACCACCCATGAACCAAGATCAAATGAGTGAACCTCATTTCACGCAACAAGATTGGCCAACATTGAGCCCGACTCCAAACAACCAAAATGAAGGTTTTGAAGAGGAGAATGATGAGTACGAGGAGGATGACAACGAAGTTGATCTCCATGACAACAATGTGGGTGATCTCGACCAATATCATGTGCAAGAGACAATGGACCAATCCATCCCTTTTTCCCGTGCATATGCATCGGACTCGGATGACGATGGTCCCGATGAAGAAGTTGATGAGGAGGGGTTCACATCGAAGGAGGCCCAAGCATTCAAGAAGGTATTCGGGCGGGATCACAAGACACCATTGTTCAAGGATCTTAGTCTCGCGGATGAAGCCGTTGTGGATGGTGGCAAATGCATATCTCTTGGAGCTAGGCCAAGTTCTCACCGTGATTTGGAAGACGGCAAGAACGGGATATATCCCGGTTGTGAGTTTCAATCCTTCTTGAAATTGAAGATATGGCTCGACAACTACTCGGTTACGCATTATCGTCCACATAAAGTGGCCAACTCGGACGTCAATGTGTGTTACACGGTCAAATGTGAAGTGCCAAGTTGTCCATGGATTGTGCGTGCAAGGCCATGGAAAGGAGGTCCCACTTGGCGCATAGTGAGTTGTCTACCAAATCACATGTGCCAGCACAAGAATGCGGATGGCAAGCTTGTGTACCAACAACACAGACAACTCACGTCCGAGTTCATCGCTTATAGGCTTTCCAACCAAATATCCACACTTCCAACAATGAGCATCAAGAGTGTCATTGACCTTGTGAAAGCCATCTTTCATTACAAGGTGAAGTACGGCAAGGCATGGAAGGCAAAGCAAGCCGCATTCAAGATGTTGTATGGCAATTGGGAGGAAGCATACAACCGACTCCCTAGGTTGTTGTTAGCTATGGCCACCACAAACTCAGGCATGGTTCACGTGGTTGAGCCTCATGGGCACCAAACATTGATTCACAACGGGAGGACCGTCCGAGTATTTGGTCGTGCATTTTGGGCCTTTGAGCAATGCATGAGGGCTTTTGAGCATTGTCGGTCCGTCATCGCCATTGATGGCACGTTCTTGACCGGACAATACAAGGGCACTTTATTGGTTGCAATAGCAAGTGATGCCAATAACCGGGTGTTGCCTTTGGCTTTCGCTTTGGTTGAGGTGGAGAACAATGATAACTGGGAGTGGTTCTTGCGTCAATTGAGAACAAGGGTATTACCGGCTGAAAGGGAAATTTGTGTCATATCGGATTGCCATCCAGGAATTCTAAATGCGGTGGTGGTTGACATTCCCGGACATAGAAAGTTGCACCATCGATGGTGCATGAGGCACTTTTGTGCAAACTTCTATAGGGAATGTGGTATCAAGGAGTTGGCCGATGATCTTCAAGATTGTTGTCTCGCTTTCACCAACAAGCGGTTTGCCACATTGTTCAATGCATTGCTCAGACACAAGAAACTTGACCCCGGTGGTCATGAATTTCTCAGTAAGAACATTGTCGAAAGGAATATGTGGGCACGTGCTTTCGATGAAGATGGCCGGAGGTACGGTCAAATGACAAGCAATATGGCAGAATGCTTCAATAAGGTGCTCAAGGGTGTACGTGCATTACCCGTGACGGCAATAGTTCAATACACATTTGACAAGATGAATGGATACTTTTTGAAGTATTCAATGGAGACGGATAAGCAGATTGCTGGTGAGAACAAGGATAAGCACAAGTACTATTTCCCACCAAAGGTTGAAGAATGGTTGGACTTTCAATCACGAAAGGCAGATTCCCAAGAAGCTGTACTATATGACGACAACGAGTGGAAGTATGAGGTGAAAGAGCCTGGAGGAACCACAAACGATGGCCACCAACACGGAGGCCGCGCTTTCAAGGTCTCCCTAACACGGTGTGATTGCAGCTGCATGAGGCCATCGTTGCTTCATCTCCCATGCTCGCACTTGTTAAATGCAGCCCGTGTTAGGAATGTGGACGTCAATCACCCTCTTACCGTGAGGGAGTCCGAGTTCTCAATCATGACGGTAAAGAATACATGGGCTCCCCGGTTTCAGCCATACTTGGACCAATCACAATGGCTGAAGTATCATGGATTTCAACTATGGCCGGACCCGGAATTGAAGGTCGTTAGACGGGGAAGACGTAAGACAAAGCGTCTTAGAGGTGACATGGACGGATGGGGTCGTGGTGGCGGTGGAGAATACAGCACCGGCCAATTCCAAGAGCCTCGTGAGCAATCCCGTTGTGGGGACTCCAGTCATGGGGGACACAACACAAGAACTTGTCCCAAATCAAGAAAAAGATCAAAGAAAAATGATGCAAGCACAAGCCAAGCAAATGATAGCCAACCAAGTCAACCAAGGAGTAGCCAACCAAGTCAAACAAGCCAACGAGGCACTAGGCAACAAAGAGGTCGTGGTGGTGGTAGAGGCCGTGGTGATGGCCTAGGCCGTGGGGATGGTCTTGGCCGTGGTGAAGGCCTAGGCCGTGGTGATGGTCTAGGCCGTGGTGGTGGTGGTAGAGACCGTGGTGATGGTCTTGGCCGTGGTGAAGGCCTAGGCCGTGGTGATGGTCTTGGCCGTGGTGGTGGCAGAGGCCGTGGTGGTGGTGGTCTAGGCCGTGGTGGCGGTAGAGGACATGGTGGCGGTAGAGGCCGTGGTGGTGGTCTAGGCCGTGGTGGTGGTAGAGGCAGTGGTGGTGATCTTGGCCTTGGCGGCGGCCGTGGTGGAGGAATGTTCACTTGGCTCAATGGACCATTGCCGTATGTGACTTACTATGATCTTGTTCTTTTGGCTCAATGCTTGTGTTGTCATTTTGCATTGTGTGACTAACTATTATATTAACATTTTCATAGGTATGGAAACAATGAAGGGGGTGGAGGACACGGAGGCGAAAGGTGAGCTCCCTTGGTGGTCGGAGGAGGGAGAAGAAGAAGAAGAAGAAGAAGAAGAAGAGAGGAAGAAGAAGGGACAAGGACCATGACCTTTTCTATGAACCAAAATATGTGCTACTATGTGATATGAGACGTAAATAACTATGTCTTTTGGCTAAATATTTGTGTATGAGTATGTGATTTGGACTACTACATGTGATTTGGATATGATTATGTGCCATCTATGTGAATCACAAAACATAAAAATCACTTTGTATATGAAAACAGCAGATAGTGCAGCGCCTAAGGCCGAGGCGCTGCACATTACAGTGCAGCGCCCCTCCCAAAAATTTGCTAAGTCAGTCTGCAGCGCCTAAGGGAGGGGCGCTGCACTGTAATGTGCAGCGCCTCACGCCTGGGCGCTGCACAGTACAGAGCAGCGCCTATCCCTTGGGTGTTGCACACTCACTTAGCATTTTTTTTGGGCAGAAAACATACTGGAAGCTTCTGTTGCTCTCTGGACTGGGATGTCCAGTAGTGCAGCGCCTAAAGGGAGAGGCACCACACACCATAGTGCAGCGCCTACCCTTTAGGCGCTGCACTACTGGACATCTATTTGCTGCACTCACCCCCCTCCCACCCATCCCCACCCCACACACCCCCACCCCCACACAAACCCGAAGCTCAGTGCCTTCCCTCTGCCCTCCTCTCCCCCCTCTCAAACGCTCCTCAGATCCGGAGTATTTGACCGTGGATTTCAAAGCCAAACCCTCCCTTAAGGTAATCTCCTTCGTTCCCCTCGTTTTCATCCATAGGAATTGTCACATTTGCTCAAATCTTGCTACTTTGGGGAAACCCTAGTTTTGGCTTGGATTTGCAAATATTTGTTGAATGATGTTAAGTTTCTTTGCTAATTTGGGTTGGTTAGGCTTTCATGGTATGCTAGGGTTAGGGGTATGTGTGTTTGATGTTAGTGTTAGGGTTATGCTATGGTTAGGATTGTGGTTATTGTTAAGTGGGGGTTAGGGTTAACCAAGAATTATCGGTTTTGTAGGCATGGCTTCATCCGGTTCCATGACGAGGCCACCGTGTGCTAACCAAGAAGACATGCCGAACAAGTGGGAGGACGCATCTTTGGACAAGGTGAAGGAGAAAGATGCCAACATCCCGCCATGTTGGTGTGGAGATGTTTGCAAGGTGAAGGTATCCACCGACCGAAATAAATCATGGACGGAAGGGCGGAGATATTTTGTATGCCCGAACTATGCTTATGATCGTGCACTTCCAACTAACGCCTATGACCAACCACCGGTAAGCTCGAGAAGTAAAATGTTACTATCAAATGTGTGTCAACACTAACAAAAATTTTGTATGCAGTCACCGCCTCCTCTATGCAAGTACTTCATGTGGATAGATCTTGAAGTGCCAGAAGATGTCAAAAAGGACCAATACCAAGATTGTCTTAGGCGGCAACGGCGGTTCGAAGAATCGTTTCGAAGAGGCTTGGAGGAAGAGCGTCGTCAGAAGGAGAGGATGGAGCGGAAGAAACGAGAGGAGGAGAGGGCACGCCAAGCGAAACTTGCTCGTGAGGAGGAGAGGGCAAGAAAGCTTGCAAAGGCTCGCGAGGCGCAAGAGGAGGACTCGGCCCGTGACAAGAAGGGGAAATGGCCTCGCTCTACTTAGTAGGGACTTCACTTCGGTGCACTCGTCATGAATTTGTGAGGGCATGTGAGATGTTGGTGAACTATCTTCTAGGGCAAGCTGCCATTTGTCATTTGTAATGAACGTGTCGTGAACCATGTCGTAGTAATGTTTGAATTGTCTTAAGTTATGAACTCATCGGCATAAAATTTTTGTTTGTTCAAATTGTTGTGATGATGCAGTCATTGTAAGTATTATGATGTTCTGGTGAAATGAATGTACTGTCAACTCTGTTTTTGCAGTAAACAACCGTGCAACGCCCAAAACAAAGGTGCTGCACTGTTCTATGCAGCGCCGAACGGACGGACGTCACACTGTAAAGTGCAGCGCCTTGCTCTGGGGCGCTGCACTATGACTTGGTAATTTTCGTGGATCGTCAGTGCTCAAAGCCTTCGGTGGCCCTATGGGCAGCCATGGCCAGTGAAGCAGTGCCTATGGGACGGGCACTGCACTGTGAGGTGCAGCGCCTAGGCTTTGGGCGCTGCATAGTACAGTGCAGCGCCTGACTGTCAGGCGTTGCAGTGTTGTTAACTGCCAAACTACAGAAACAGATTCCATTTTGGCAAATACAAATACTGAACAATTCAACTGAACAAAGACAACATCATTTAGGACAAATACTGAATAAAGACAACTAATAATTTGAACATCACATCATTTAGGACAATTCAACGTTACTACTAGTTCGGAAACACAAATACCACAATAGTAAGAGTTCACCAACATATAACATAACCCAACAAGTTCATCAACCTAACGAAACGGCTACAAGAGAGCACTTCCATAGTAACAAACACTAATGCCTTCCGCGCGTGTTCCTGGTGCCACGCCTGCAGGCAATCTTCTTCTTCCTGGATGGACGAGCCTTCTCTTCCTGCACTTCCTCCTCCGCCTCCGCCTCATGATCCAAGCTAGCCATCCGCGAGGTCCCTACGACCACCTTTGGGTTGCCTCTGTTGTCAAAGTCGTTGGGCGTGTACCGGCGTCTGGGCTTCCTAGGCTTGAACACATATGGGGATCGAAGTTGAGCGTCCGCCAAAGTCATGTCATCATCAAGCTCATCGCCCTATCACACAATCAAACAATATGGTGAAGACCGACGTCGTAATCAAGTGAGAATCACATCTAAAGGATTAGTCATACCTCTTGGGTGACCGCACCCTCATCATCCTGATAAGCATATGAGGAACTCACATCGTCCCTCTGATGGTGAGATGAGAGGTCTGATGGTGTACCAGACCTAGAGGCAGATGATTCATCAATTTCGGGATCACGGCAACCGAGAGAAGATTCGATAACCGCCTTAACTTCCTGGCCTGACGCTGTAACATGAACAAGTGTAAGATATGAAACTCCGCAACATAGACTACTCTCATAGTGAATGCGATATTGTACCTTGAGGAATGCTCGTAGTGAACCATCATCATTGCCTTTTCCAACCGGTGTTTCCTCCAGAATAGACTGGCTCTCATCAGCTGCTTTCTTGATCTCGGTGCGTGCGGATGAGAAAGAATGAACACGTTAGCCATTCAAACATGTGTAATACGGCCAACGGGAAAGTAAAGAAGGAACACTTTACCACATAGTTAATCACCGGAACAGCAGGGACTCCGTGCCCTACCCTGACATCTCTGTTGTACTTCCCCTTTGATAGATCCTCAAAGTTTACGGGTTCTTCAAGAATATCCTCATTATATGCCGGCGGGCATATCTCAACTCGAGTATTTTCAAGAAGCCATCGTATGTAGTTATCAAAAGCAAGTGGACTATGGTTAGCCATTCAAACATGTGTAATACGGCCAACGGGAAAGTAAAGAAGAAACACTTTACCACATAGTTAATCACCGGAACAGCAGGGACTCCGTGCCCTACCCTGACATCTCTGTTGTACTTCCCCTTTGATAGATCCTCAAAGTTTACGGGTTCTTCAAGAATATCCTCATTATATGCCGGCGGGCATATCTCAACTCGAGTATTTTCAAGAAGCCATCGTATGTAGTTATCAAAAGCAAGTGGACTATGCTCACGAAGCTTGGCGCGTGCACTGCTACGAGCTTCCTCCACACAAAGCTGGAAGCGGGTAACATACAAAGCATGATGCTTGTCCCAGTCCTTTATCTTCCGCTGCCTTCTCCTGTCCAACCTGCATGGTACAAAACCAAACATTAGCAAAATCAAGGAGTGACGATGCTTAGTCAATACGGTTCATGCTGTCTTACCTATGAAGTGCTTTGTCCGTATCCAACCATTCCGACGGGTGAGGCTGGAACAGACCAAACTGACGACACACGCGATGTGGCAAATGAAACTCAACAGCCCAGTTGCATATCAGTGGGCACCGCATACGCCAGAGATCCCTATCCCGCAAGCACATCGGGTTGATGGTAAACTCCGGGGTGTACCCAAGTCTGTCATCGGCGCCATATGGCTGCCATTCCACCTATGAAATAGGGCAACAATGCAAAATTGGTGAATTTTTTCAGGCAAACATGAGAAATGACTGAAGTAATGACCTCGTTACCTGCTCAGGCATAATCGTGTCCAATTCGGCAACGTACTTCTGGTACATGAGATTGACATCGTTCGTCATCTCGGAAACCACATCCCACTTGTAAGCCCAAGTGGGGCGCCGTAATTCGTCATCTTCATCTTCATACCAAGGATTAAACCTGACGCTCTTCGGGCGTCCAACAGGCAGACGCTCCCAGCTCCATACAGAAAGTAGAAGCATATTACCACCAATGCCTGCACTATCTGTGATCCTGCAACACGCATCGTCCAGCTGCATATGAAAGAAAAACAATGTTAACTTGACAGCAAGCTTGCATTGCTAATGAAGAAATGAGTTGATCACAAAACAGACCAACTACCTGTCGGTACAAGTAGGCAAGAGTCGCTGAACCCCAGCTCCATTTGCTATCGAAGACGGTCAACGCCTTCAGCCACATCCATGGAGCGTTCTTGCCAGTGGAGTCAGGAAACAAAGTCCCCGACACAACATACCACATGTAGACACGAGCATGTGTCTGGATCACGTCATCAGTGGCATCCGGAGGGCACGTCGCAAAGTGAGTTTGAATCCACGTGAAAGCAGCTCCGGCTGCTTTCCTTTCCTTCTTCTTCTTCTTCTCTTCTCCCTCCTCTACATCAGCCTCAGCCTCGGTAGGAGCCATACCGATAAGAGCAATCATCTGCTCGCGCCACCCATCAGAATCGGTGCTCATACAGAGAGGCATCCCGTCCATAGCAAGACCGGTGATCAACGAGGCATCCTCGAGCGTCACGGTCATCTCCCCAGTCCGAAGATGGAAACTATGCGTCTCCGGCCTCCACCGATTAGCAAGAGCGGACACCAGTGGAGCATTCAGATTCGGCGTGGACCGGCTGACCAACTGAATCCACGGGAGTAGTCCTGCCTGCTTGATGTACGGTGTGTACCGCTCATCGTAAGGCATGGCAGGACCAGAGACTCCGTGATACCGAATCTTCAAAGGTTCAAGCTTCTGCAAAAAACAAGTAATGACAAATCTTAGGGCATGTAAATTTCAACTTAAGGCAAAATATTTAGATTACTCGTTATTACCATCTCCTTCTCGCGCATCATGTAGGCCCGGTGTTTCGTGTCGTAGACATCGTCGAGAAGCCAAACCATCCTTACAAAGTTCAAACAATAAACATATATGAGTTCATCTTCATCTCAAATATCGGTATACACTAAACATCTAATATGTGTTCAATTACAAGAATCTCAACATCTCCTTCTCACACAATGAATATGTCATATGTGTTCAAATAAACTCAACATCTAATATTTCAAATAAAATCAACATCTAATATATATCTAAAAAAACAGATCATATATCTCTACAAAACTCAACATCTCATTGTTATCTATATAAATAGGCATCTCATATATATATATATATATATATATATATATATATATATATAAACAAAACAATCTATGATTTCACTAACAAGAACTATATATTGTGAACTAAGCAACAACACTACGGTACTACCACTATGACTACACATCCTAAATCAAGCAAATCAAGGGTTTCATCAAATCTTGGACAAATCTCTAAAATGGCAACAAATTTACGGAGGAAAAGAAAGGAAACGGAGGAGTTTAACTAGTAGGATGGATTGGAGATCGAATCCACGGAACAAATCTTCAGATCTGAGAGGGATGTGGGGGGGGGGGATTCGATGGGGGCGCCGCCGCTGCTCTTTGTCCAGAGAGCGGAGAGGGGGAAGAACTGCCTGGCCGGGCCGGGCCGATGCGCTTTAACTCATTGTGCAGCGCCCAAGAGCTAGGCGCTGCACATTACAAGTGTGGCGCCTAAGTCTGAGGCGCTGCAGTGTTGTCTGTGGGGCCGCGACTGGACCAGGGCTGCCACGCTGGCACGAGGTGCGACGTCCAAAAAAGGGCGCTGCATAGTAGTGTGTGGCGCCCAGCTGTCGGGCGCCACACGAAAGGATCAGCAGAGTGAAATTTTTTCAGAACGAGGTCAGTTTGTGATTTGATTTAGACCTGAGGTCAAATATGTGATTTCTGCCGCACGCCGGCGCCGGAGCGCTGTTGCTTGCCTGCCGCTGCCGGTGCTGGTCGAGGTTGACCCTACTAACATGCGCCTAGGCGTTTTGCCTGCGCCTCTCTGCTGCGGTTGTGTATTTATTTTAGCACTGCTGCTATTATACTGTGCAACACTTCTCTTTCTGCCGCTGCTGCTGCTGCTTCTGGTAAACTATGATGGTCAGACACTAGGAGACGATCAAAGCGACATTGAGCATGGCCATAATGTTCGCCCTCACGCCCCCGTTTGCTTTTCTTTTTCATCGTTTTAGAAAAGATCCGGATCTATAATAAATTATAAAGGTTATCAGAAGTACGAACCATCCCAATCATGAAAAAAAAATTACGTCGAGATCTTTGGACCACGGAACTGTCGCCAAAACAAGCCACTCGCGCGGTGCTGTTGCTGCTTCCATACCGGAGCCGGCCGACCTTGTCAATGACGGGCGAAAGAGATTTCGTGCATGTGCCCCCAAGGACCGGCCCCGGAGCCTCGGTCATTGTTTTTTCCTCCTTGACTCGGTTTGAAAAATCTGGCACCAAATCTCACCGTCACGCCCCGTTTGCGTCTATTTAAAGCGACATTGAACATGGCCATAATATTCGCCCTCATGCCCCCGTCTGCTTTTTTAATTGTAATAAATGTTACCATAAGTATGAACCATCCCACTCGTGGAAAAAGTTACGTCGAGATCTCTAGACCATGGAACTGCCCCCAAAACAAGCCATTTACACGGTGATGCCACTGCTTTCATATTGGAGCCGGCCGACCTTGTTGATGACGAGCGAGAGAGGTTTCATGCATGTATCCTAAGGAGTGGCCCCGGAGCCGCAGTCGTTTTTTGACTCCTTGACTCGGTTTGAAAAATATGGCACCAAACCTCACCGTCACGCCTATTTACCCTTGTCCGATCATCATCTCCCGTGAAGTGACTAGCAGCCGTTAAATCCGAAATTCTAGCCGGCCTTGTCCTTCCCTTTTCATCCCGTTCAATTTACCATGCATGCATGCATGGCCAAAAGCCAGCGGAGTTCTGAGCCTCTGATCGTCTCGTCATGTTTACGTGGACCTGGAGACCGGGAGCTGCTGCTCTACTTCATCATGCTTGCTTGCGCACGGTGTGTATGGTATGGACAAGAGGGACGCGCCACCAACCTATCCATAGACGTGGGTGGTCATGCTAGAATGCAGGATTTCAGTGGAATTTGGCACCTAGTAGTACAATGATTTAGTGCACTGGACCTCCCGGTCTGGTACTCTCACATGCCCCTTTGCAACGTTCTCTTTGTAGCCCAATACATGTTAGAAACACAAACAGAATCGTTAAAGCGAGATATATATCATGTAATGTATTACAAGCAAAATGTCCGCACTTTCTCCATCTAGGTTTACTAGCTTGCTCTCCAATGACCTCTCTGATCCTCATCGCAAAAAAAAAAGACCTCTCTGATCCAGGCAGTGGCGAAGCCACCCCAAAAAATTCCATTGGGCCATTGCTAATTTTTTTGAAAAATAAATCTTCACAATATACAATAAGTGTATGGTGTTCTTAGGTTATTTTTCTCAAAAGTTATGGAGTCAACCGACCCCACGGCTTACACATAGAAACGCCACCGGATCCAGGGATGATGACCATATGATAATCAAGGGTGAAAAAACAAGATCAATGATTTTGGCTGGCTGTTGTACTCCCTCTGGTTCTTTTTAGTTTGCATATAAGATTTGACTCAAGTCAAGCCTCGTAAAGTTTGACCAATTTTATAAAAAAAAAGTACCAACATTCGCAACCTGAAATCAATATCAATAGATGTGTCATGACTTAAAATTTCATATTATATAACTTTAGCATGGCAGATGTTGATATATTTTTCATATAAATACGGTCAAACTTTGTGAAGTTTGACTTCAGAAAATTCTAATATGTAGAGCAAAAAAGGACCGGAGGGAGTACCTTTATAGGTTGAACACTTGATCAAATCTTCACCACAAGAACTTGATTGCGGATCAAAGTTTCCCAAGATGCTCATTGTCATCCGTTGTGTGGACAGCGGGACGGGTATGTAAATATGCTTTCGCCCCGCTTTATAGGTAAAGCCAAATTCATTCCGAGCTATTATATTTCTATTTCTATTTCTAAGGAGAGCATTGCATGTGACAAAATAACGTAAAACATTCCCGAAGCTGCTACCAGCTATGGCCGCCCTAATCTCTAGAGCGGAAGACAAACTCCGCAAAAGCACACCAATCAATCAAGCACCCCAATCACACACCCAACAACCAAATCCTCAACAGCAGCTTCAGCCTGCTTGACTGAACAAAATGGACGCGCGCTAGCTTTGTTTAGGCTTAGCAATTGCCAGCGCCCGGCAGCGTGGCGCCACGAGCTAAACTACAAACAACACTGTACTAGTATGGATTATCAGGAACGCAGCAGTTGTTTAACAGTCCGAGCCTTTGACTTGTGGCCGAGAGAGAAGAAAAAACAGCACCACCACCTCTGGTGGAGTAAAAAAGCAAAAGCAGTAGTACAGTACAGGGGGTCGTGGTGGGCCCGCGGCGTCAGGGTCCTCGACGAGGGACGATCCACGCACGGCTTCCACTGTTGCGCCCTCAAAGCTCCGCTGACCTATAGCTAGTATAGTAGTACTACCGCCGTCTCCACATCCCATGTCTCTCAAAGCTCCGCTGACCTATAGACGGCCGGCCACGGCGGCGGGGTCAATCTCGCACTCGCCGCTTCGCCAGTGCTCTCTCTGGCTGCGTACATTGTTCTTCTGGTATGCTATGCAAATGCTGGGTCTACTGCATGCTTCTGCTTCCGGGGAGCTACGCTTACGCGGGCCACGCAAACCCATTGCTACTATGTCGTGCAAAACGAATGTGATGCTGCCGCCATTTCAGGAGCAGCCAGCGCCTAAAACTTGAAAAATGAGTTACACTAAACTTTTCGTCTAATAAAGCTCATTTTGTTCATCCTTAATCTTTTCGTCTTTGATCCGGAAAATGAGACGGGCAGATCACGGCTGCACGACATAATTAAGCATCATCGGTGGGCGTGTGAAGATGTGTCTCCCGGCACATCTGTCCCTGGTGGATTTGATCGGATCTGGTCGTAGTTCATCTACGTTTGTGTTTTTTCGGATTGGATCCTTTCAATCTACGCTGCTCTTCATCGACGGCGCTTGCTGTTCTGTTGCGCTAGTCCTATGGGACCTTAACACGACGACTTTTCTGACTGTCTGCTACAACAAGTTTTGCCCGGCTCCGACGAGGGAGGGACGATGACGGAGGCGCGCCTTTGACTCGCTTCAGTGCTTGTAGTCGTCGCTAGGTGGTCTACGAACCTGGATGTAATTTTTATTATTTCTGGCGTTCGTTATATTGCCATGATCGAAGATGAATAGATTAAAAGTTTCTCGAGAAAAAAGACATACGGCTGACGAGAAGTTCCCCACACGACACGACAGTGTCACACGCAAATGAGCCTCCAGGACTGATGTGGAAAGATGAGGGCATCTCCAGCCGTTGGCCCCCCAGGGGGCGTCTAAAAGCGCCGCCTGGGGGTGAGCCGGCGCAAAAAATGGCCCTCGGGGCGAGTCGGCCCCCAGAGCCGCCCCCAGGCGCGTATTAAAATAAAAAAAGAAGGACCGTTCGACGAAGTTATGATAAAAACTAGTTAAATTTCGGCCAAACATGACAAATTTTGGTGAAATTCGCGCATTTTCATTACATTAACCTAATCTAAAAAAAGAAAGGGGCTGAAGTCGTCGCCGCCATCGTCGTCGTCGGCCTTCTCCTCCTTGACGCAGGCGCCCCTGCTGGACCCCTGCCCGGCGTCGCCATGGTGGACTGGCGGCGGCACGTCGTCGTCGTGGTCGCTGTTGCATAAGACGACGACCCCGTCTTCATCGCGGCCGCGTCGGCGCTCCTCGAAGCGGCGTAGGGCGGCGCGCTGGCGCTCCTTCTCCTTCTTCCGGCGCGCCTTCTCCATCACAATGGAGTCCTGGCACGCCCATTCTAGGGCCGCGTCGTCGTCGTCGAACTCCGCCTTCACCGGCGCCAGCCCCGGCTCCGTCTTCACCGGCGCCAGCCCCGACTCCATCTTTGGCTTGACGAAACGCGGAGGAGCCGACGAGGAGGAGGCGCGCCGGCCGCCCTCGTTGATGACGATGCCGACGCTGCTAGTGCGCCGACCGATTGGCGTCTCCGCCGCGGGCTCGGCCTTGACGCCGAGAAGCGCTGGAGAACCGGAGGAGTGGGAAGATGAGCGAGAGGAGGAAGACGAGGAGGAGGCGAACCTCCTTGGCGCCCATGCGCGTCGGTGTTGCGACGGGGCAGCCCCCGTCGCAGGATAGGTCAACGGCGGGTTGTTGCCGCCGTCGAGATACGCCAGCACGCCATCCAGCGTGCGGCCGAGGACGCCCCACCACAGGCGGCGCCCCTCGCTGTTCTTCACGCCGCCGCCCCCCGGCGCGCCGTTGGTGGAGGCCAGGCGCTGCTGCTGGCGGCGCTGGAAGTACGCCGCCCAAGCCGCGTGATTGCCGGCGGTGTACTAGGGGAGGGAGCGCTCGTCGTCGGTCAAGGAGGCGCGCGCGACCTCGACCTCCTCGGCGAAGTACCTGGGCTTCGCCACGGCGTTGGGTAACGGGGGAAGGGGCACTCCCCCGTCGCTGAGCCGCCACCCCGTCGGCCCGACGCGCATGTCCGGCGGCGCGCGGGATGTTCGCCTGGAACATGAGCCAGGATTCCTGTTCGCGGAGCGGACGGCGGCCGAAGCCATTCGCCGCCGCCTCGTCTCCGGGGAAGCGCTCTGCCATGGCGACGGGCTCGGCGGTGGTAGAGAGGGAGAGAGGGGGGCTGCCGGTGGCGCTCGGGAGAGGAAGACGGAGACGGAAAGAGAGGGGCTGGGCGGCGGCGAGGGGCGATTTTGGTGTGGGCACAGGCGACCGCCGGCTTTTATAGCCGCTCCGCGCCCGTGTGTACGCGTGCGAGGGAGGGGAGGCGTCGGCGCGCCGTCCCGTGACGCGCCGCCCGTGAGAAATCAACGGCAAGGCTGACCGGCGGCAGCCTTGCCATTGATTCCCCACGGGAACCGAGGCAGTTGGGGAAGACGAGCCGCCGTGTCCCTGACGCGGCTGGCCCGCGACTTTTTCGCGCCAAAACAGTTCGCCTCGGCGCCCCCGAGCGCGCCGGGTTCGGCCTGGGTCCGCCCGCGCTGTTTTCGACCCAGGTCGGCGAAAATCGAGCTCCTGAGGACGCGACTGGGCCGTTTTTTCGATGCCGGCGCAAAAAAAAACGTCTGGGAGGCCTTCGTGGAGGCGCGGCTGGAGATGCCTTCGTGGAGCCCTGATACTACTACTAGGAGGCAATGACATGAGCCTTCTTTTATTCAATGCCTGCTAAGGCTGGTTGTAATGGGGAGTATCATATACTAGTATCATGCATATGATACTAGTGTATGATACTACCTCCCTAATGTATAGTATAATATATTAGTATCATGTAGTACTCTATTTATTGTCATGCATGACACAAAGTAGCATATCATTTATTATGATACGGTATTATGATATGACACCCTTTCTTTATTCATTTAATGCTATGACATCTCATCAAAAATTGTCTAGTTGGCATGCATGATACTAGCTATCGTACTACCATTACAACCAGCCTAAAAAGTAGACGTATGGGGCTCATACGGGGTGTCCTCCACCCGCAGACAATCCTAGGCATTGGCATACGACCCTCCTAGCATTGACTCAGTGGGAGGACTATTTATTTATTGAAAAAGGCGCTCCAAGTACACACTCGAGGCTACCACCGTAAAAAAGATGGGTACTTTTCTCTATGTGCTAAATGCTTTTCCGCTCTCGGACCTCTCTACACGGACTAGTAGCAGCACTAGAGCGCGTCAGATTGGTCCACCGCTCTGCTCGAGTGGGGGAAACTGACAGACGCCTACCCTAAAACTGATGAAATGTCCAGTGTTACGGTTACACTCGATATTGTACGTATTGCCTTCTCTGTGAAATGGATTAGGTTTACTGAGGCAATCATCACTAGTAGTACATGCACATGCACACGTACGATGTCTCCCTTAGGCGGCAGCGGCGGCGGCGGCTAGGGTTTTGACCTCCTCTCGGTGATCGCCTCGCCGCTGAGTTCCCGATCAACTCTCCCCGGAGTTCGATTGCTATGGCATCTCCTTCGGATGTTCGATCTGCGACAAGTGGTGGGTCTGGAGCGTGCAACCCAGATGACCTTTATGATTTTTTTTCAAGTAACTTGACACGGGAGAGGAAGAATTCGATGATTTGGTAACCGATGAGGAGGACCCGGTGATCAGTGAGTGTGTGCTGGCTTGCCCGAGCACACATGCATAGTGAGAAATCTTTCAGCCAGGCAGCATTCTTCCGTGATATGAGGGCCGCATGGAATCCCCCACAGGAGGCGCGTTTCCGGCCGGTCAGCGATAATCTCTTGGTGGTGCAGACCTTTCGTTTGGATGATTGGGAACGGATCATCCATCATGGTCCATGGATTTTCCGGTTTTGGTCAGTGCTGCTTTCTACCATATGATGGTCTGAGCCGTGCCGAGGATGCTCAGTTTGTGTACATGCCGATTTGGCCGCAATTCACAAGCTCCTAGAAGGCTATTGCAACTAGGATATTGTCAAGAAGTTGATAAAGAAGGCAGGCGCAGTCCTGGAGGTGAGATTGACATGTAATTCGCCGGGCGACTACATCTATGTTTGGGTGCACCATGACGTCCGTGAACCTCTGACGAAACATGTTATTATTATCAGAGGGAAAGATAGATCCATCTAAGAAGTGAGGTATGAGAAAATCACCCGGTTTTTGCAAGGTTTGTGGAAGAATTGCTCATTAATATAAAGAGTGATAGCGGGAAACATTTAAAATTCGGTGATTGGCTATACGCGGAATTTTCTGCTAAACCCCGCTCTGAATTTGATGCAAGAGAAGGCAATAGAGGTGTGGCGGCCATGAGGAGCACTCCATCTGGTTGGGGTGCGGGTGTCGCCACACATAGCTCCAAGGATGGGGACGATCCCAGAGGGATACAACCACTAGTCCATTCAAGAATAACACTGCTATGTTCGACGGAAAATTTGGAGAGATCAAATTACGGCAGTAGATCATTTGGCTGTTTACAGTTGTACTGAGTATCGCATGACTATATGGACGAACAGAGATCCTCTATGTATTGAGATATCGTTGCATGTGGTATATAACCAGTAGCGGATAGAAGAACATGTGTGTGTGTGTGGGGGGGGGGGGGGGGGGGGCGAGCTTATTGTTAACTGTGTGAAGAAAAGGTCACTACCTCTCATTTTTTTTATTTAGTTTAAATAAGGTTAAGATTTTGATACGAGGCTGGGATGAATACTAGTTTTTTCTTTCTTTCCAATTTTTGGAGGAGGCGCTTGAGCCTGTCGAAGCACCCCATGGATTCACGAGTGAATGCAACCCTATTGCATTGTAATGAAACCTCCCTTTCTTCTCGAAAAAAACTGAGAAAAAAAAGTCAATCATGTCCCCAAAAAACCGTTTGGATTCGCCTAACGTTAGGTGGTTAACGTGCGGTGGAGAGCACATGGACTCGAGTAGGCAAAGGATTGTTTATATTCTCCAAACGTGGATCAATGGATTGCTTTTCATCACTGAATCACCGCGTGCAAGGGAGAACCCCCCAGGAGGAAAAGTTTCCACAAGGAAATAGCCCTACAAAATCTCTGCAAAATTCCGAAACGATCACCGGCCAAAGGAACACCGTGGGCTCGTGCACCTGGCCCTGCCCTGCCGACCTCGATCTCGCCAATCACCACCGCACCGGCGCCACCAATGGCCTCCCCGACGACACGCATTAAATGCCCGCCATTGCCACCTACTCCGCCAAAAGCGCGCCTCGTACGTCACGCGCCCCCTCCCTCGTCACTCACCCGCCACAACCGCTCGCCGTCCGTCCGTCCGTCCACCGCCGTCTCACCCACCAGCTCAGTTCAACAGTAGTGCACTCCTCCCACCCCGCCGCTCCTCCCTCTGCCCGGCCGTGCCGTTTGACCTCGCGCTCGTCCCGTCCCTCTCCATGGTCCATGCTCCCTGCTCTGCCCTGACGCGCGCTGCACTGCACCGCACGTAGCCCTGCTGCCTGCCCGCCGAGGACGGCGACCTTCCCTTCCCCGCCTCTCCGGCTCTCCCCCCGCAGCAGTTACTCGCCTGTCCTGCGCAAAAAAGTTCTCTCTGAGCCCTCGCCCATCCCCTGCTCGATAAAAGTTCGCAATGCAGCTCCATGCCCGCCATTAATGCCCTCCCTTCCTTCCTCGGCAGCTCTCGCTCAGAGATTCCCCCTCCGTCTCGCTCCCGCTGTTGCCCTTCTCGTGCGTGCTCGATCTGCTCTGCTTCCGTCCTGCTGGGAGCTTTTCCCCGGGCTTGGAGCCATCTGCTTGTCCTCGTGTTCCCCTGCCCGCCCACGCCCTCGCACCCGCACCCTGTCCAAAAAGTTTCAATCTTGGAGCCACCCTCTTATTGTTATCCCCCCTACTCCTCCTCCTCCTCCTCCCCATCTCTCTCCTCTCTCATCCAGCCACGCTTCCCCCTCGTTTGCTTGGCCCTTGCTGTCCTCCGCAACCGCGGCTCCAATAAAAGCTCCTGCGCCGCAGCCGTCTCCACTTCAGTCGCCCACCTCCTGTGCGGCAAACGGGATTGAATTTTGGCCGGAGCCTTCAGGTTCAGCCCTTTAGGTACCTCTATCCAGCGCCTACCTAGCACCAGCGATTTCTTCTTGGAGTAGCAGAATTCCCTCTCTGCTCTCTTCTGATTGCTCCAAGGAAAATAAAAATGCAGGTTCTGGAGGCGCGCGCCGGGTGATTCCTCCATTCTCGAAAGCTTCCGCCGTCTCGGAGGTAACCCCGCCCCGCTGTTTTCTTGCTCGCCGGGAAGCTACCAGATTTTGGTGGCACCCGGCGAGCCAATTCTGGCCATGATCTTGTATTTTGTGCCGCCCGATGGATGGATGGACGGAACAGCCGCAAGAGTCCAAACACCTTTTTCTTTGGATGCTCTGCTAGTCCCCTCCGGCGCTGATTTCGAGCCAGCCAGGCGAATTGACGCTGGCTCCGCGATCTTGCAGGTGTACATTTTGGCAGTCTGCCATTGCCGAGGGTGGGGGAGAGGTGCTTCGGTCTCGCCGGGGGGGATGGAGGGCCGGGGGAGGCGGCCGCGGAGCCCGGAGCGGCAGAGGCCGCCGGCGAGGAAGGTGCCGGTGGTGTACTACCTCACGCGGAGCCGCCACCTCGAGCACCCGCACTTCGTCGAGGTGCCGGCGCCCTCCTCCTCCGAGGGGCTCTACCTCAGAGGTCAGTGCACGGACGGACGCCGCCACATGGCCCCCGCGTGGAGCGCAATCAGTCTGCTTGTACTGCAACTTGTGTAATGGCGATTGATTGATTGATTGCTTGATTGATTGCTTTGGTGCGCAGATGTGATTCGGCACCTCAACATGGTGCGCGGCAAGGGCATGGCCTCCATGTACTCCTGGTCCTGCAAGAGGTAAACCAACCAAGCAACCAAGCGAAATTCTCTGAATTTTCTGAACTCCACGCACTCCATGAGTTGTCTGAACTTTGGCGAGCTTGACAAAAAGTTTTCTGAATTTTTGAACAGGAGCTACAAGAACGGATTCGTGTGGCATGATCTCGCCGAGGACGACCTCGTCCTCCCTGCCACCGACGGCGAGTACGTGCTCAAGGGCTCCGAGATCCTGGACCAACCTTCTTCAGGTAATTTTTTTGGTTCCCTTCGAGCTGCCATTTGCTCTTGTGAACATTGCCTGGGAACTTGAGTGCTGATTGGTGTTGCCATACCATCTTTTGCCCGTTTGTTTAAATATGCAGGTCAATTTCACCATGGCAGTAATGGCAACCAGAAGCAGCAGAGCAGGCAGAAAGAGGGTAGTACAAGGTTGCCTCGGTCAAGGGAGGCCTCCTTCTCCTCCTCCCCACCTAGTGTGACAGTTAGAGAAGCCAAGCCTCGGCGCGTGCCTTCGGTGCCTTCGCGAGAGGAGGACGACTCCCCCTCGCCGTGCCGGGGCACCTCCTCGGAGACAATGTCGCCGGAATCGGAGCCTCAGAGGACTGTCATGTCACGGCCGACGCCGGCAGAATTCAGGGTTTTCAAGCCCACCGGTTTGATGGATGCCGCAACTCAAACCGATGATCTCGGGAGAAGGTCGGCTCGGAGAGTACCTGAGATGCATAAGAAGAGCCTGAGCACTGATCATGACGTCCGTGAGGTCACCGAGTACCGGCAGCAGAGCCATCCTCGCCGGTCGGCCGAGCTCCAGGGGATCTCCAGGGATGTCATGTCCCACTGTGCCACCCCACTGAGCATGGCTTCAACCCATGGAAAGTCCGAGAGCTTGGAGTCGTTGATACGAGCCGACAACGCGTCAGCCAACAGCTTCAGGATCCTGGAAGAGGACGACATTGTCGTGCCGACCTGCCCGAAGCTGAGGCCGGCGAATGTGCTGATGCAGCTCATCACCTGTGGTTCACTTTCAGTCAAGGATCATGACAGCATTGGGCTTGTTGGGGCTTACAAGCCAAGGTTCCCAAACTTGAAGTTCCCATCGCCGCTGATTTCTCGCTCCATGATGATGGGTGAGCTCGATTACCTATCAGAGAACCCCAGATTCATTGGGACACGGATTGAAGATAAGGAGTATTTTAGTGGGAGCATTATTGAGACCAAGACGCAGAGAGAAGTTCCCACCGAGAGGCACTCGGTGCTTAAGCGGTCTTCTTCCTACAATGCAGAAAGGTAAAATTTCCAGTGCTTCCACATTACATTTCGGTTGTGCTTAAATAACTTAGAATTTATAATTTTTCCCTTCTGTGCTCAGATAATTTAAGGCTATTTGTGTTACTTGGGCTATGGCACTGGTTGAGAAAACAGCACATTAGGTTCAGTGGCCATTCAAAATTTCTGGCTAATTCTGTAGCGGTTTTGCTGTCTCAGAAAATACTTGACAGCTTCATACTTTACCTTGGTGTTTTTAGCATGCCAACTTAGATTTGATTGATTGGGTGCTTCATTTTGCAAAATCATCTGTACTTTGTGGTCATGAGATGTTAGCGTTTGAAATATGGATATTGAAGCTGAACTTTTGCAGTGATTGCTCATTTAAGAGCATTGAGTTGCGCATAATGTCCACAGAAAGGGGTGGGGGCTTAGGCTGGGCTCGGAGAATTTAGAGATAGGAAAAGAGCCACGTACCATATAGATTTTATGAATTCAAGGACCATTGCTTTTCCGTCATTTAGTGATGCCCAGACTCTAGATGAGGCCATTTTGCAGTTAGCTCGGTGCCAACGGCATTAGACGATCATGTCCTGTGTTGCCATGGTGCAGCTGGCATCCATGTAGCAAACAAAATAACAAAGTACAGGGAATCTACTGGAAAAACTGAGGTCAGGACATTGCAAAATTGGTAGATGCGCCTACTAAGAGAGCGGAAATTTTACTTTTGCCCGTTTCGCCTTGGTAGTTTTGTTTTGGACAATACCATACATAGTTTGCCCTGTGCTACAAATTACGGTTAGTTAGTAGTAGATAAAGAACGTGAAGATTGGTGCAAGCAGGAGTTACTGAAAGTAAAGGGTGACAATTTTCGTGTGAAGATTTTGCCCCCCAACAGGGCAGCCTCCTGTTACTCCTTTTTGTCACTACTCCAATTCTACAGCTTTAATTCTGTGGCAGTAACTTCACTTGTTCATTGCCAGCCACAACACGAGCATATGTCAGATATAGTGTAGAGGACCACACTACATAGCTGGCTGGCGAGATTCTTCAGTTGCTCAACTGAAAATGTAGGAGTAGCAGGTATCCTATTGCTTCATACTGATCAACAGTGTTTGTTGCTATCCTAGAAGAATTGTCACTGTTATAGACGGACAGATCCGTGAACTGTACTGCAAATGCCAGCGCAGTTCATGCGCCGATCCCGATCCCGGCTGGACCATTTTCTGTTTCACCCTATTAGAATCCAAAAGATTTAGGTAAGATACGTCTGAATTTTGTTAGCAGGAGATTTGGTCGTTGGCACAACAGTTGTTTCAGTTCAGAGGCAGTAACTTTTCCTTGTCATTTGCCTGGGACCTTACTTGCTTACCATGCGAGTTTCATCGGTTTTCAGTTAATTCATTCATGTGGTGGTGTTCTTGACCATGAATGATCTCACAGGGGCGGCGAGAACCTCTGCGACTGCGCGGGGCCCGACGAAGAAGAGATGGTACCGCGCTCGAGGTGCCTGCCCCGGACGCCGATACTGTCATCCTTGCTGCACCCGAAGAGTGAGATGCAGAAGTCCCCGGTGTCGGACTGCCGGAGGAGCTCCTCGGCCGGGCCGGACTCGATAGACGGCGGGAGCAGGCGGTTCACCGACGCGTCGTCGAGGGTAGAGTCCTTCAGGAAGGAGAACAAGGAGAAGCTCGTCAAGATCGAGGAAAGTTAAGTGCTCCAACTTTTTGTCACTGCACTGGGTATGCACTCGATGCTTTGAAATATTCCCTTTGCAACATATCGAATATCCCGCACGATATGCGATGATGGTATTGAGGTTTTTGTTGTGGATTGTGTGCGCAGGTTGTCGTCGGGAGCTCGCGTCGTGATCCAGTGCACCGTGCCCTGCGACGACGGTGACGAAGATGCATTCTGAAGCCTCCTGGACTTGCAGCTGACCTGGCCGCGTGACGTGGCGTTCTCTTTGCTTCTTTAGATGATGAATGAGTTACTGACGAATTTGTGTTTTCTTTCTTGAGATGTGTAGTATGTTAGCTTTATTCTTCAGGTGTAATGTATTTTTTTTGTCTGTTCTTTGGTTTGGTTGAAATTTTGTCCTTGTTATCAGTTGTAGTAAGTGCCTGTTAATGCCATTTTGTGCTCGTTATTAGTTGGGTAAGTGCCTGTTAATGCCAAAGCTTTATGATTCAATCTGTGCTTACCAGAATTATGTGCGTTGATAGGTGTTTTTTGCATTAAAAAACTCACTAGAAACAGGAAATGCATGTTTAACTTTTCTTCAGCATAAGAAATGCATGTGTATTAGGAGTAGTTTTTTATAGAATGGATAATTATATTGATAAAAAAGTGTAATATTTGGTACAATAATAAGTAGACCGAAGAAAACACGAATCAGTAAGTAAAAGTGAAAGTTATGTCATTAGGCCAAATCTCTACAGAAGTTTTCTCGTTGTTGCTTTGAAGAAAAATGAAATGATCCTGTAAGTTTTTTTTTTTGAGAGCATGATCCCGTAAGTTTTCTCAGCACAGGAAATGTACTTCTTTTTTAGACAAGCACAGGAAATGTACTTGTAAGTGTGATTTTGAGTTTTTGATATACATGCGCTTTTAAGGGGAGCAACTAGTTAATGAGCGCTCCTTCGGGAGCCTTGCAACGATTAGCGTCACTTGGCGCGCTCTCAGCCATTCGTCACGTGTCGCGCTCTGGACACTTCCTTCGGATTTTATTTTTTTTAATTTTTCCGCACGCGTTTTCGGCTTTTTAAACGGTTTTTTCCAGGTTTTTTCGATGTTTTGGTTTCTCCCCGGTCTTTCTTAGCTTTTCGATCAAAAAATCGATTTTTTTCACGAAAAAACGCGTTTTCTTTTTTTCTTTCGTGAAAGTCGCGGTTTTTCTTCCGCGAGAGGCACGGTTGTGCTTTAGCGAGAGTCACAGCCGTGCCTCTCGAAAACGAAAAAAAACGTGTTTTCTGTTTTTTTTCTTTCGCGAGAGTCACGGTTTTGCTTTCGCGAGAGGCACGGTTATGCTTTCGCGGGAGTCACGGTCGTGCCTCTCGGAAAGGGAAAAACAAAACACGTTTTCTGTTTTTTTTTTCGTTCGTGAGAGTCACGGTTTTGCTTCCGCGAGAGGCACGGTTGTGCTTACGCGAAAGTCACGGCCATGCCTTTTGGAAAGGGAAAAAAATACGCGTTTTCTATTTTTTTCTTTCACGAGAGTCACGGCCGTGCCTCTCGGAAACGGAAAAAAACGCGTTTTCTGTTTTTTTTCCTTACACGAGAGTCACGGTTTTACTTCCACGAGAGGCACAGTTTTGATTTTGCGAGAGTCACGGGCGTGCCTTTTCAGAAAGGGGAAAAAACCGCACTCCCGGTTCGGTTTTTTCGTCCGGTTTTTTTCGTGAAAAAAAATCATCAAAACCTATCAACATGTGATCTAGTTTTGAAGATCTCGACGCGAGGAATCCAATGATGAAAACGGTTCGAGATTTGGACGCACGGTTTAAGAGATAAAATGTTTTGAATAAACGGATCTACGAAAAAAGAGAAAAACTCCCAGGTTGCGACAAATGGCGCATTGCATGTGCGTCACTTGTCGCGACCTGAGAAAGTGAAGTGTTCTTTGCAACAAATACTTCTTAATTAGTGATTTCGGCATTTAAGTATATCCAGCCTAGGGCCAACTACTTGGGCTTCTTCTTGGGCTGTTGTGTTTAACAGAATTTTGGTAGTATCCGCCCCTGGGATCTTGGGCCAAACAAGGAGAGCTAATAGGGGCGCTCCTTTGGGGGCCTCTCAAGTCCGAACGATAACATGGGGTGGGTGGAGAGGGCGCCACTTGAGACGCTCTCAGTCGTCATCACGTGTCGCGCTCAGGACGCCCCTTACGTATTTGATTTTTTTATTTTTTTGCATGCATTTTCAGCTTTTTAGATGGTTTTTTTGATTTTTCGGTTCTTCATCGGTCTTTTTTAGCTTTTTAACAAAAAAATTTCTTAAAAATGCGTTTTTTTTCTTTCGTGAGAGGCATGATTTTGCTTCCATGAGTGGCATGATTTTCCTTCCATGAGAGGCACGGCCGTACCGCTTGGAAGCGGAAAAAGAAGCACGTTGTCTCTTTTTTTCCTTTCGTGAAAGGCACGGTTCTACTTTCACAAGAGACACGATTCTAAAAAAATGTGTTTTTCTTCTTCTTCTGTGAGAGACATGGTTTTGCTTCTGCGAGAGGCACGGCCGTGCCTTTCAAAAAGAAAAAGAAAACGAGTTTTCTCTTTTTTTATTTCTTCCGTGAAAGACACGGTTTTGCTTCCACGAGAGGCATGGCTCTGCCTCTTGGAAATGAAAAAAACGTGTTTTATCTCTTTTTTTTCTTCCGTGAGAGGCACGAATTTGCTTCCGCGAGAGGCTTTCGAAAAGAAAAAAAAGTGCTCCCGGTTCATTTTTTTGTCCATTTTTTCATGAAAAAAGTTCTTCAAAACTTATCAACATAGGATCTAATTTTGAAGATCTCGACATGAGAAATTCATGGTGAAAATGGTTCCAGATTTGGACGCACGGTTTAAGAGATAAAATGTTTTGAATAAATGGATCTACGAAAAAAGAGAAAACTCTCGGCTTGCGACAAGTGGCGCACATGCAGCGTGCCACTTCTCACAACCTGAGAAGGTGAGAGTGATCTTTGGAAGAAGTATTCCTCAATTAGTGATTTCGTCAAACAAGTCGTTATCTTATTAAGATTAGAGGACTAGCCGAAATATCACCGTGAGAGCTATATCTCGCTTATAGAAAGATGCAAGCAGCTTCCGCGTGAAGGATTTCCCTCTCTCGTTGTTTCTGGGCCGGCCAGTTTTTGGTGGTTTTTTTTTTCAATTGTTAGCTTTTCGTCTCTCAATCATGTGTTGTTCGTTGGTTTTGGTTCAGTTTTTTTACTATCTACCTTTTTCTTTTGGTTTTCTTTGTCTCTTCACTATTCCCTTTGCTTTTTACATTTTTGGTCTTTGTCCATTTTTACTGGTTTTTTCTACCTTTTTCTCCGTCCTTTGTTTCTTTTCTTTCCTATTTTCGAATTTTTCTTCCATTTTCTATGTTTCTTCATTGGTTTTCATTTGTTTTTCTTTGCTTCTTTTTGGGTTTTCATTGTTTCCATTCTTTTTGCACTGGTTTTCATCGGTTTTCTTTTTTTTTGTTTCTTTGTATTTTTCATTAGTTTTCTCTTTCTTTTTTCGCACAGAACAACAACGTTTATAATTTTTTAACATTTTTAAATAGATGAAACATTTTTCTTATACATCTGAAACATTTTTCCTGTACATGTTGAATTTTTTTTAAATACATGATTAAATATTTTTTCTAACATATATTTTGATGTCAATTTTTTTCAATGCACTGTATGTTTTTTCGTACACATCAGGACATTTTATATATACACGTTTCTGAATAGATGATTAACAATTTTGAAAATTAATATTTTTATATCTACTTTTTTCATAAACATTGCAAATTTTGTATAGATCAGCAACATTTTTTAACTACAAGTTTAATATTTTCAATTATACGGTTCACCTTCTTAAGACATATACTTTTTATGTCCACTTTTTCCAAACACATTGTACTTTTTTGCATACATCAAGAACACTTTTTATATACATGTTTAACCTATTTCAAATATATGGTTAACATTTTTTCATATATATGTTTTGACGTCATTTTTTCATAAATGGTCTACAATTTTCGTATGCATTAGAAACGTTTATCAATACACCTTTCATATTTTCAAATGCCCAATTAACTTTTTTCATTTTTGTGTATAATGTGATTTTTATGATCGACAAATTTAGAGTATTTTGAAATACCAAAAAGTTAGAAAATAAACCATAAAATGAATGCAAAAGTTTGAAAACAGGAAGAAGAAAAAGTGTTGAAGGACTCTGGTCCACATTAAGCCGGCCCATAGTCGCGGTCGCGCTAGGTCGAGACATAGTTGTGCCCATATACTACAGCCAGCGGATCCAAACCTACCCTTGAGTTTAGGGTTTTCGTCTCTGGCGGCGCTCCCATCACTGTCTAGAGTTTCTGATCCACCGCCGGTCCGCGCAGCTCGTCCTGCTGCTGCCGAGAAGCGGGAGGAGAGGACCGTGTGTTTTTGCCCGACTCGGCTAGCTGTTGACGGGCGAAACCCTAGATGGTGGACGAAGCGGGATTGTCTTCTGCGGGATGGTCTGGGAAGAAGCTGGAGGAGATGTTGCAACACCTGGATCTCCAGGATGATGAGTTGGATGATGTGATTGTGGGGGAGGAGAAATCGAAGAAGCACGAAGCATATGCGAGATGGTTGGCGATCGGGAAGGTAAACACGACCCGCCCCTTCATCTCATCA
Source organism: Triticum urartu (assembly GCF_003073215.2). Taxonomy (NCBI): domain Eukaryota; kingdom Viridiplantae; phylum Streptophyta; class Magnoliopsida; order Poales; family Poaceae; genus Triticum; species Triticum urartu. The sequence continues at coordinate 15,542,367 of NC_053025.1, forward strand.
TCGATGTTTGAAACCATGAAGTCAATCTGGGGATTAGCAGAAGTGCCGAAGTACAGGGAGGCTGGAGAAAATATTTATATCTTTCAAATGTTTTGCCTGGGAGATTGGAAGAAGTTTGTTCATGGAGGACCATGGTTGTTCAGGGGGATGGGGATGCTAATTGAAGATTATGACGACAAGCAAGATCCAGCATCCTTTGTCTTTGATGGTTTGTATATCTGGGCTCAGATCCACAATATACCAAAGCTTTACCGCAAAATCAAGGTAATCGATCAGCTAGCACGTCGTATCGGTCGGGTTAAGGAGACACAACTTTCACCTAGGGTCCGAGCTAGGGTTCTGGTGAACAAACCCCTTACCAGGGTGACTCCGTTGAATGTTGTGGGCGAGGGAAGACGGTTCCTTCCTGTCAAGTATGAGAAGATGCCCTACTTCTGCCAAGTTTGCGGATTCATGGGTCATAATCATGAGGAATGCAGAGATGGAGTCTAGGAGGCAAAAGACGAGCAATGGGGAAGCTGGATGTTAGCACAGAGAAGGGAGATAACACCGGAGCGGCAAGGAGGAGGCCGAGCTTCATGAGGTGGTCGCAATGGGGGCCGAGGTAGAGGAAGATCAGGCAGGGGCGCTCCACCGCCTCGCCAAGTTTCACCAGTGCGTAAACGATCATCTCAAGATGCGGGGCTAGACTCGAGAACCGAGGAGGGGGAAGATGTTACAAGTCCTCTGAAACCAGCCGATACAAGGGGGAAGGAGCATGAAGAAGGCCCGACTGCTTGAAGGAATCTGAACCTCGCCATGTCCGACAACACATCTGATCAGGATCAGCACCCCAAGGCTGCGACAGGGGGGGGTCTGACGATGGAAACATGATAGCGCCGGGCGACATGGGCCAAGCTCTTGTGGCTGTTCCACCACTACCCCCATCATATGTGTCTCCTCGGGATGCAAACAAAGCAAAGAAATCAGTTTCACCAATGAAGCAAAGCACAAATAATTTGGCATTATTGGCGGGCTCCGACTCGAGGAGCCACCAGGCCCAATGAAAATATTAAGTTGGAACTGCCGCGGGATAGGCGATCCCGCGACAGTTCGAGAGCTCCGCGATCTTGTGGAGATCAGTTCGCCAGCTATCTTGTGTTTAGTTGAAACTCAATTACAAAAAAGTCGTGTTGAAGGTCTTCGTTTTTCTTTACGTTATGATTTCAGTTTTGGAGTTGGTAGTAGTGGCCGTAGTGGCGGTCTTTGTATCTTTTGGAAAAAATCCTTGGATGTTGCAATAAAGAACTTTTCAGAGTATCATGTTGATGCTTGGGTCACAAAACCAGGTAAAGAGAAGTGGAGGCTGACATGTTTTTATGGAGAAGCTACTAGGAGTCTACGTTGCAAGACCTGGGATACCATGAAAAGGTTGAGGGGGAGAGAGCACTCCAGTGGATGTGCATAGGTGATTTCAATGAGATCTTGAAGCCTGAAGTGAAGGAAATATGCCCTAGAGGCAATAATAAAGTTGTTATTTATATTTCCTTATATCATTATAATGTTGGAAATATGCCCTAGAGGCAATAATAAATTGGTTATTATTATATTTCCTTGTTCATGATAATCGTTTATTATCCATGCTAGAATTGTATTGATAGGAAACTCAGATACATGTGTGGATACATAGACAACACCATGTCCCTAGTAAGCCTCTAGTTGACTAGCTCGTTGATCAATAGATGGTTATGGTTTCCTGACCATGGACATTGGATGTCGTTGATAACGGGATCACATCATTAGGAGAATGATGTGATGGACAAGACCCAATCCTAAGCCTAGCACAAGATCATGTAGTTCGTTTGCTAAAGCTTTTCTAATGTCAAGTATCATTTCCTTAGACCATGAGATTGTGCAACTCCCGGATATCGTAGGAGTGCTTTGGGTGTGCCAAACGTCACAACGTAACTGGGTGGCTATAAAGGTACACTACAGGTATCTCCGAAAGTGTCTGTTGGGTTGGCACAAATCGAGACTGGGATTTGTCACTCCGTGTAAACGGAGAGGTATCTCTGGGCCCACTCGGTAGGACATCATCATAATGTGCACAATGTGATCAAGGAGTTGATCACGGGATGATGTGTTACGGAACGAGTAAAGAGACTTGCCGGTAATGAGATTGAACAAGGTATCGGGATCCGGTAACGAGATTAAACAAGGTATCGGGATACCGACGATCGAATCTCGGGCAAGTATTGTACCGCTAGACAAAGGGAATTGTATACGGGATTGATTAAGTCCTTGACATCATGGTTCATCCGATGAGATTATCGTGGAACATGTGGGAGCCAACATGGGTATCCAGATCCCGCTGTTGGTTATTGACCGGAGAGTTATCTCGGTCATGTCTGCATGGTTCCCGAACCCGTAGGGTCTACACACTTAAGGTTCGATGACGCTAGGGTTATAGGGAATAGATATACATGGTTACCGAATGTTGTTCGGAGTCCCGGATGAGATCCCGGACGTCACGAGGAGTTCCGGAATGGTCCGGAGGTAAAGATTTATATATGGGAAGTCCTGTTTTGGTCACCGGAAAAGTTTCGGGTTTTGTCGGTAACGTACCGGGACCACCGGGAAGGTCCTGGGGGTCCACCAAGTGGGGCCACCAACCCCGGAGGGCTGCATGGGCCAAGTGTGGGAGGGGACCAGCCCCAGGTGGGCTGGTGCGCCCCCCACCAAGGCCCAAGGCGCAAGGGAGAGTGGAAGGGGGCAAACCCTAGGCTCAGATGGGCCTAAGGCCCACCTAGTGGTGCGCCCCCCCCTCTGCCCCCTTGGCCGCCCCCTAGATGGGATCTAGGGCTGGCCGCCACCCCTAGGGAGGTAACCCTAGGTGGGGGCACAGCCCCTCCCCTCCCCCTATATATACTTGAGGTTTGGGGCTGCCCAACAGACGATTCAATCTCCTTCTTGGCGCAGCCCTACCCCTCTCCTTCCTCGTCTCTTGCGGTGCTTGGCGAAGCCCTGCTGGAGTACCACGCTCCTCCACCACCACCACGCCGTCGTGCTGCTGCTGGATGGAGTCTTCCCCAACCTCTCCTTCTCCCCTTACTGGATCAAGGCGTAGGAGACGTCACCGGGCTGTACGTGTGTTGAACACGGAGGTGCCGTCCGTTCGGCACTAGGATCTTCGGTGATTTGGATCATGGCGAGTAGGACTCCATCAACCCCGTTCACTTGAACGCTTCCGCTTAGCGATCTAAAAGGGTATGTAGATGCACTCTCCTTCCCCTCGTTGCTAGGTTACTCCATAGATTGATCTTGGTGATGCGTAGAAAATTTTGAATTTCTGCTACGATCCCCAACAGTGGCATCATGAGCTAGGTCTATGCGTAGTTTCTATGCACGAGTAGAACACAAGTTGTTGTGGGCGTCGATATTGTCAATTTACTTGCCGTTACTAGTCTTATCTTGATTCGGCGGCATCGTGGGATGAAGCAGCCCGGACCGACCTTACACGTACTCTTACGTGAGACTGGTTCCACCGACTGACATGCACTAGTTGCATAAGGTGGCTAGCGGGTGTCTGTATCTCCCACTTTAGTCGGATCGGATTCGATGAAAAGGGTCCTTATGAAGGGTAAATAGAAATTGGCATATCACGTTGTGGTTTTGGCGTAGGTAGGAAACGTTCTTGCTAGCAACCTATAGCAGCCACGTAAAAAACTTGCAACAACAATTAGAGGACGTCTAACTTGTTTTTGCAGCAAGTGTTTTGTGATGTGATATGGCCAAAGGATGTGATGAATGATATATGTGATGTATGAGATGATCATGTTCTTGTAATAGGAAAAACGACTTGCATGTCGATGAGTATGACAACCGGCAGGAGCCATAGGAGTTGTCTTAATTTATTTATGACCTGCGTGTCAACATAAACGTCATGTAATTACTTTACTTTATTGCTAACTGTTAGCTGTAGTAGTAGAAGTAATAGTTGGCGAGACAACTTCATGAAGACACGATGATGGAGATCATGGTGTCATGCCGGTGACGATGATGATCATGGAGCCCCGAAGATGGAGATCAAAAGGAGCAATATGATATTGGCCATATCATGTCACTATTTGATTGCATGTGATGTTTATCATGTTTATACATCTTATTTGCTTAGAACGGCGGTAGTAAATAAGATGATCCCTCATTAAAATTTCAAGAAAGTGTTCCCCCTAACTGTGCACCGTTGCGAAAGTTCGTCGTTTTGAAGCACCACGTGATGATCGGGTGTGATAGATTCTTACATTCGAATACAACGGGTGTTGACGAGCCTAGCATGTACAGACATGGCCTCGGAACACATGCAAAACACTTAGGTTGACTTGACGAGCCTAGCATGTACAGACATGGCCTCGGAACACAAGAGACCGAAAGGTCGAGCATGAGTCGTATGGTAGATACGATCAACATGAAGATGTTCACCGATGATGACTAGTCCGTCTCACGTGATGATCGGACACGACCTAGTTGACTCGGATCATGTAATCACTTAGATGACTAGAGGGATGTCTATCTGAGTGGGAGTTCATAAGATGAACTTAATTATCCTGAACATAGTCAAAAGGTCTTTGCAAATTATGTCGTGGCTCGCGTTTCTGTTCTACTATTTAGATATGTTCCTAGAGAAAATTTAGTTGAAAGTTGATAGTAGCAATTATGCGGACTAGGTCTGTAAACTGAGGATTGTCCTCATTGCTTCATAGAAGGCTTATGTCCTTAATGCACTGCTCAGTGTGCTGAACCTCGAACGTTGTCTGTGGATGTTGCGAACATCTGACATACACATTTGATAACTACGTGATAGTTCAGTTAAACGGTTTAGAGTTGAGGCACCGAAGACGTTTTGAAACGTCGCGAAACATATGAGATGTTTCGAGGGCTGAAATTGGGATTTCAGGCTCGTGCCCACGTCAAGAGGTATAAGACCTTCGATGATTTTCTTAGCCTGCAAACTAAGGGAGAAAAGCTCAATTGTTGAGCTTGTGCTCAGATTGTCTGAGTACAACAATCATTTGAATTGAGTGGGAGTTGATCTTCCAGATGAGATAGTGATGTTTCTCCGAAGTCATTACCACCAAGCTGTTAGAGCTTCGTGATGAACTATAATATATCAGGGACATATTTGATGATCCTTGAGATATTCGCGATGTTTGACACCACGAAAGTATAAATCAAGAAGGAGCATCAATTGTTGATGGTTGGTGAAACCACTAGTTTCAACAAGGGCAAGGGCAAGAAGGGATACTTCATGAAACGACAATTCAGCTGCTGCTCTAGTGAAGAAACCCAAGGTTGAACCCAAACCCGAGACTAAGTGCTTCTGTAATAAGAGGAACAGCCACTGGAGTAGAATTGCCCTAGATACTTTGTAGATGAGAAGGCTGGCAAGGTCGATAGAAGTATATTGGATATACATTGTGTTAATGTGTACTTTACTAGTACTCCTAGTAGCACCATGGTATTAGATACCGGTTCGGTTGCTAAATGTTAGTAAACTCGAAATAAAAGGCTGCGGAGTAAACGGAGACTAGCTAAAGGTGAGCTGGCAATATGTGTTGGAAGTTTTTCCAAGCTTGATGTGATCAACATCGCACGCTCCCTCTACCATCGAGATTGGTGTTTGTGTTGAGCATAGACATGATTGGATTATGTCTATCGCAATACGGTTATTCATTTAAGGAGAATAATGGTTACTCTGTTTATTTGAATAATACCTTCAATGGTCTTGCACCTAAAATGAATGGTTTATTGAATCTCGATCGTAGTGATACACATGTTCATGCCAAAAGATATAAGATAGTAATGATAGTACCACCTACTTGTGGCACTGCCACGTAAGTCATATCGGTATAAAACGCATGAAGAAGCTCCATGTTGATGGATCTTTGGGCTCACTCGTTTTTGAAAAGTTTGAGACATGCGAACCATGTCTATTGGTGTATATGCGTGAAGAAACTCCATGCAAATGGACCGTTTGGACTCACTTGATTTTGAATCACTTGAGACATGCAAATCATACCACAGGGGCAAGATGACTAAAAGCCTCGTTTTCAGTAAAATGGAGCTAGAAAGCAACTTGTTGGAAGTAATACATTTTGATGTGTGCAGTCCAATGAGTGCTGAGGCGTGTAGTGGATATCGTTATTTTCTTAATTCACAGATGATTTGAGTAGATGTTGAGTATATTTACTTGATGAATCACGAGTTTGAATTATTGAAAGGTTCAAGTAATTTCAGGGTGAAGTTGAAAGATCGTCGTGACAAGAGGATAAAATATCTATGATATGATCATAGAGATGAATATCTGAATTACGAGTTTGGCACAGAATTAAGACATTGTGGAAATTGTTTCACAACTAATACAGCCTGGAACACCATAGTGTGATGGTGTGTCCGAACATCATAACTGCACCCTATTGGATATGATGCATACCATGATGTATCTTATCGAATTACCACGATAGTTTATGGGTTAGGCATTAGAGACAACCATATTCACTTTAAATAGGGCACTGCGTAATTCCGATGAGATGACACCGTATGAACTATGGTTTAGAGAAACCTAAGCTGTCATTTCTTAAAAGTTTGGGGCTGTGACGCTTATGTGAAAAAGTTTTAGGCTGATAAGCTCGAACCCAAAGCGGATAAATGCATCTTCATAGGACACCCAAAATAGTTGGGTATACCTTCTGTCTCAGATCCGAAAGCAATAAGGGATTGTTTCTAGAATCGGGTCCTTTCTCGAGGAAAAAGTTTCTCTCGAAAGAATTGAGTGGGAGGATGGTGGAGACTTGATGAGGTTATTGAACCGTCTCTTCAACTAGTGTGTGGCAGGGCACAGGGAGTTGTTCCTGTGGCACCTACACCAATTGAAGTGGAAGCTTATGATAGTGATCATGAAACTTCAGATCAAGTCACTACCAAACCTCGTGGGATGACAAGGATGCGTACTACTTTAGAGTGGTACGTAATCCTGTCTTGGAAGTCATGTTGCTAGACAACAATGAACCTGCGAGCTATGGAGAAGCAATGGTGGGCCTGGATTCCAAAATGGCTCGAGGCCATATAATCCGAGAGAGGATCCATATATGAAAACAAAGTGTAGACTTTGGAAGAACTACTTGATGGTCGTAAGGCTGTTAGGTACATATGGATTTTAAAAGGAAGACGGACAATGATGGTAAGTGTCACCATTAAGAAAGCTCGACTTGTCGTTAAGATGTTTTCCGACAAGTTCAAGGAGTTGACTACGATGAGACTTTCTCACTCGTAGCGATGCTAAGAGTCTGTTGGAATTATATTAGCGATTACTGCATTATTTATGAAATCTTGCAGATAGGATGTCAAAACATTGTTTCCTCGATGATTTTCTTGAGGAAAGATTGTATGTGATACAATCGGAAGGTTTTGTCAATCCTGAAAGATGCTAACAAGTATGCAAAGCTCCAGCAATCCTTCTAAGGACTGGAGTAAGCATCTCGGAGTTGGAATGTATGCTTTGATGAGATGATCAAAGATTTTGGGTGTATACAAAGTTTATGAGAAACTTGTATTTCCAAAGAAGTGAGTGGGAGCACTATAGAATTTCTGATGAATATATGTTGTTGACATATTGTTGATCAGAAATGACGTAGAATTTCTGGAAAGCATATAGGGTTATTTGGAAAGTGTTTTTCAATGGAAAGCCTGGATTAAGCTACTTGAACATTGAGCATCAAGATCTATAAGGATAGATCAAAACGCTCAATGGTATTTTCAAATGAGCACATACCTTGACATGATCTAGAAGGTGTTCAAGATGGATCAGTCAAAGAAGGAGTTCTTGCCTGAGTTGTAAGGTATGAAGTTAAGACTTAAAGCTCGACCATGGCAGAAGAAAGAGGAAGGACGAAGGTCGTCCCCTATGCTTTTGTCATAGGCTCTATACGGTATGCCATGCTGAGTACCGCACCTGACGTGTGCCTTGCCACATATCTGGCAAGAGGGTACAAAGGTAATCTAGGAGTAGATCACCAGATAGCGGTCTAAATTATCCTTAGAGGAAAAAGAATATGTTTCTTGGTTATGGAGGTGAAAAGGAGTTCGACGTAAAGAGTTACGTCAATGCAAGCTTAACACCTATCCGGATAGCTCTGAGTAGAGATACCGGATACGTATAATGGAGCAACAATTTAGAATAGCTCCAAGTAGAATAGTTATTTGAAATGGCTCCAAATGTAGCATAGTAGTTGCATCTACAAGATGACATAGAAATTTGCAAAGTACACACGGATCTGAATGTTGCAGACCCGTTGACTGAAACCTCTCTCACAAGCATAACATGATCAAACCCAGAACTCTTTGGGTGTTAGTCACATGGGGATGTGACCTTGAGTGTTAATCACATATCGATGTGAACTGGATTATTGACTCTAGTGCAAGTGGGAGACTGTTGGAAATATGCCCTAGAGGCAATAATAAATTGGTTATTATTATATTTCCTTGTTCATGATAATCGTTTATTATCCATGCTAGAATTGTATTGATAGGAAACTCAGATACATGTGTGGATACATAGACAACACCATGTCCCTAGTAAGCCTCTAGTTGACTAGCTCGTTGATCAATAGATGGTTACGGTTTCCTGACCATGGACATTGGATGTCGTTGATAACGGGATCACATCATTAGGAGAATGATGTGATGGACAAGACCCAATCCTAAGCCTAGCACAAGATCATGTAGTTCGTTTGCTAAAGCTTTTCTAATGTCAAGTATCATTTCCTTAGACCATGAGATTGTGCAACTGCCGGATATCGTAGGAGTGCTTTGGGTGTGCCAAACGTCACAACGTAACTGGGTGGCTATAAAGGTACACTACAGGTATCTCCAAAAGTGTCTGTTGGGTTGGCACAAATCGAGTCTGGGATTTGTCACTCCGTGTAAACAGAGAGGTATCTCTGGGCCCACTCGGTAGGACATCATCATAATGTGCACAATGTGATCAAGGAGTTGATCACGGGATGATGTGTTACGGAACGAGTAAAGAGACTTGCCGGTAACGAGATTGAACAAGGTATCGGGATACCGACGATCGAATCTCGGGCAAGTATCGTACCGCTAGACAAAGGGAATTGTATACGGGATTGATTAAGTCCTTGACATCGTGGTTCATCCGATGAGATCATCGTGGAACATGTGGGAGCCAACATGGGTATCCATATCCCGCTGTTGTTTATTGACCGGAGAGTTATCTCGGTCATGTCTGCATGGTTCCCGAACCCATAGGGTCTACACACTTAAGGTTTGATGATGCTAGGGTTATAGGGAATAGATATACGTGGTTACCGAATGTTGTTCAGAGTCCCGGATGAGATCCTGGACGTCACGAGGAGTTCCGGAATGGTTCGGAGGTAAAGATTTATATATGGGAAGTCCTGTTTTGGTCACCGGAAAAGTTTCGGGTTTTGTCGGTAACGTACCAGGACCACCGGGAGGGTCCCGGGGGTCCACCAAGTGGGGCCACCAGCCCCGGAGGGCTGCATGGGCCAAGTGTGGGAGGGGACCAGCCCCAGGTGGGCTGGTGCGCCCCCCACCAAGGCCCAAGGCGCAAGGGAGAGTGGAAGGGGGCAAACCCTAGGCTCAGATGGGCCTAAGGCCCACCTAGTGGTGCGCCCCCCTCTCTGCCCCCTTGGCCGCCCCCTAGATGGGATCTAGGGCTGGCCGCCACCCCTAGGGAGGGAACCCTAGGTGGGGGCGCAGCCCCTCCCCTCCCCTATCTATACTTGAGGTTTGGGGCTGCCCAACAGACGATTCAATCTCCTTCTTGGTGCAGCCCTACCCCTCTCCTTCCTCGTCTCTTGCGGTGCTTGGCGAAGCCCTGCTGGAGTACCATGCTCCTCCACCACCACCACGCCGTCGTGCTGCTACTGGATGGAGTCTTCCCCAACCTCTCCTTCTCCCCTTGCTGGATCAAGGCGTAGGAGACGTCACCGGGCTGTACGTGTGTTGAACACAGAGGTGCCGTCCGTTCGGCACTAGGATCTTCGGTGATTTGGATCACGGCGAGTACGACTCCATCAACCCCGTTCACTTGAACGCTTCCGCTTAGCGATCTACAAGGGTATGTAGATGCACTCTCCTTCCCCTCGTTGCTAGGTTACTCCATAGATTGATCTTGGTGATGCGTAGAAATTTTTGAATTTCTGCTATGATCCCCAACATATAAATGTTTATTATTCATGCTAGAATTGTATTAACCGAAAACTTGATACATGTGTGAATACATAAACAAAACACAATGTCCCTAGTAAGCCTCTACTAGACTAGCTCGTTAATCAAAGATGGTTATGTTTCCTAACCATAGACATGGGTTGTCATTTGATGAACGGGATCACATCATTAGGAGAATGATGTGATGTACAAGACCCATCTGTTAGCTTAGCATAATGATCGTCAAGTTTTATTGCTATTGCTTTCTTCATGACTTATACATATTCCTTTGACTATGAGATTATGCAACTCCTAGAGGAATACCTTGTGTGCTATCAAACGTCACAACGTAACTGGGTGATTAAAAAGATGCTCTACAGGTATCTCCGAAGGTGTTTGTTGGGTTGGCATAGATCGAGATTAGGATTTGTCACTCCGAGTATCGGAGAGGTATCTGTGGGCCCTCTCATTAATGCACATCATGGTAAGCCTTGCAAGCAATGTGACTAATGAGTTAGTTGCGGGATGATGCATTATGGAATGAGTAAAGAGACTTGCCGGTAACGAGATTGAACTAGTTATGAAGATATCGACGATCGAATCTCGGGCAAGTACCATACCGATGACAAAGGGAATGACGTATGTTCTCATTACGGTTTGACCGATAAAGATCTTCATAATTTTTTAGGAACCAATATGAGCATCCAGGTTCCGCTATTGGTTATTGACCGGAGAGGTGTCTCGGTCATGTCTACATAGTTCTCGAACCCGTAGGGTCCGCATGCTTAATGTTCGATGACAATTTGTATTATATGAGTTATGTGATTTGGTGACCGAATGTTGTTTGGAGTGCCGAATGGGATCACGTACATGACGAGGAGTCTCGAAATGGTCGAGAGGTAAAGATTGATATATTGGATGATAGTATTAGGACATTGGAAGTGTTTCGGAATGTATCGGGTACATATCGGAGTACCAGGGGGGTTACGGGAACCCCCCGGGGGAAGATATGGGCCATAGGAGGGAGGCACACCAGCCCACATAGGGGTGGCCCCCCACAAGGGATGAGTCCGAATTGGACTAGGGGAGGGTGTCGTGGAATTGTCACGTCAGATGTTCTAGTGTGAGGACTTAGTCATGGAGCGATCGCACTAGGTTAGCTTAAAGGGGTTAAACGGGACAAAGGACACGGGAGTTTATACTGGTTCGGCCCCTTGCGGTGAAGGTAAAGGCCTAATCCAGTTGGAGGTGGTATTGCTTAGGTTTTGATTACCAGGGAGCGATTACGCTTGATGTAGTTCTCGATTTGTTGTCTGTTCCCCTAACTCGCCGCCAGGTCGTCCCTTTATATACTCAGGTTGACGCCCGGTGGCTTACAGAGTCCCGACCGGCTCATAAACATGTCCGGCCCGGTGACTTAATTACAATTGCCTTATAGTACAAGTCACATACATATGGCGGTTTACACCTATGGGCCTTAAGCCGCCTTTGGGCCTTGGGCTCTTCATAAGTCATCCTCATGAACCGCCATCTTCGATTCCTTCACGGGCTTTGTCTTGTGAGTCGCCATGAGTATAACCTGGCCCCTCCTGGGCGGGTTAACTCAGTAGCTATATCCCCAACATTAGGCCCCAGGTTGATTTGAACTTGTTCACATCAATCTTCAACACTTAGAAAAATTCCTTCTTCATTACCTTCGCAAAAATTTGTAACTCGCCATGACATCATCCTCTGGAATCATGGTAACCCACCGTGACGTCATCTGTCATTAATTTTACACAAAGCCAAAATCTTTAATGTATCTCCTCATTTGTAATGAATCTCCGAAAATCGAGGCGTTTGCACTGTCACATATCTGTTTTTTGGCCTCCTCGATTCCCGCGCTTGTCACTTATCCATTTCCTTTATAAATAGAGTCGGTGGTCTCTTTTACTTCCCCCGTGCCTCTTCGTCTTGTCTTCTTCCTCACGACATCCTAGCACACAAGCTCCGCCGCCGCCGTTGACCTTCACCTCTGCTCCGACAACGACCGCTGCATCAACTTGTTCGGACCAGATCTCATCCGCGCACCTCTGCCGCTCAACAGCCCTGGTTAGTTCTTCTTCTTCCTCTCCTCATAGATCTGTTAGGGTTTCAACGAAGTTCATCGAAGGTCGTCCTTGTTCTTGGCTGTAGGATTTTTTACTCGCACTTGGTACTCCTCCTACACCGCAGCAATCCTAGCAATCCCCTTTACTATTTAGAATATCTCCTTCATAGATGAAAATCGATCCGTACCCATGAACTACTCGAGCACTGATACCTTTAGGTCTAAATATTTTTGTATTTAACTGAAGTGCACTAGATCTAAAATTATAGCACCAATCTATGAAAACTTTTTTCTGAACACTTAGCCATTTTGTTTCATCCGTAGATCCGCTCTTTCAACATCGATACAAGTGGCTTAACTCAAAAATAGTAACCCACCAGGTATCATTAGTCCCCTCTTAAGCCGCCAATAATTCTTTGGTTACCTTATGATATCAAGCTCCGGCTTAGTACCTAGTCGTGCTTCGTTGTTATTTGTCCTTTAACCATAAGCCGGCTTAGCCATGTGACCTTAAACCGGCATAATCTTTTTTCAGAAATGGTAAGACATATACTTCTTGCAATTGGGTCAAATCCCGGATTACCTAGGAAGACCCCGTATTACCTAGGAATCCCTGAACAATCATGTCGCCACTGGTGCCTTAGCCAAAAAGGAGGATATCCACTGGAGAGCTCCTGGTGATCAAGTCCTTCCTCAACCCAAAAATGGAGAAGTAATTTTTTTTACTGATCACTTGGATCGAGGGTTCAGCCCTCCCGGCTCAATTTTTTTTGTGATGTGCTTCATTTCCTCCAACTGCACCCTCAAGACATCGGACCCAACTCCGTGTCTAACCTTTGCAATTTTCAAGTATTGTCTGAAGCCTATCTTCAAGAGGAACCCACGGTTGATCTATTTAGGGAATTCTATTATTTAAACCGCCAAACTGAATTTGTTGATGGGCCATGCCAAGAACTGTTGGGGAACATAGTAATTTCAAAAATTTCCTATGCAGACACAAGATCATGGTGATGCAGAGCAACGAGAGGGGAGAGTATCGTCTACGTACCCTCATAGACCGTAAGCGGAAGCGTTATGAGAACGCGGTTGACGTAGTCGTATGTCTTCACGATCCGATTGATCCAAGTACCGAATGCACGGCACCTCCGAGTTCAGCACACGTTCAGCTCGATGACGTCCCACGAACTCCGATCCAGCAGAGCTTCACAGGAGAGTTCCGTCAGCACGACTGCGTGATGACGGTGATGATGTTGCTACCGACGCAGGGCTTCGCCTAAGCACCGCTACGATATGATCGAGGTGGATTATGGTGGAGGGGACACCGTACACGGCTTGGAACAATCAACTTGTGTGTCCTAGGATGCCCCCTGCCCCCGTATATAAAGGAGCAAGGGGGGAGGCCGGCCGGCCCTTGCAGGGCGTGCCAGGAGGAGGAGTCCTCCTCCTAGTAGGAGTAGGACTCCCCTTTCCTACTCCTACTAGGAGGGCGAAAGGAAGGAGGAGAGGGAGAAGGAAGGAGAGGGAGGAAAGGGGGCCCGGCACCCTAGTCCAATTCGGTTTGGGCTAGGGGGGCCGCGCGCCCTGCCTTGTTCTGCCTCCTCTCTTCCACCACTTGGCCCATGAGGCCCAATACTTCTTCCCCCGTATTCCCGTAACTCCCCGGTACTCCGAAAAATACCTGGATCACTCGGAACCTTTCCGATGTCCGAATATAGTCATCCAATATATCGATCTTTATGTCTCAACCGTTTCGAGACTCCTCGTCATGTCCCCGATCTCATCCGGAACTCCGAACTACATTCAGTACATCAAATCACATAAACTCATAATATCGATCGTCACAGAAAGTTAAGCGTGCGGACCCTACGTGTTCGAGAACTATGTAGACATGACCGAGACATGTCTCCGGTCAATAACCAATAGCGGAACCTGGATGTTCATATTGGCTCCTACATATTCTACGAAGATCTTTATCTGTCAAACCGCATAACAACATACGTTGTTCCCTTTGTCATCGGTATGTTACTTGCCCGAGATTCGATCGTAGGTATCTCAATACCTAGCTCAATCTCGTTACCGGCAAGTCTCTTTACTCGTTCTGTAATGTATCATCCCATAACTAACTCATTAGTTGCTTTGCTTGCAAGGCTTATAATGATGTGCATTACCGAGAGGGACCAGAGATACCTCTCCGACAATCAGAGTGACAAATCCTAATCTCGATCTATGATAACTCAACAAGTACCATCGGAGACACCTGTAGAGCACCTTTATAATCACCCAGTTACGTTGTGACGTTTGGTAGCACACAAAGTGTTCCTCCGATAATCGGGAGTTGCATAATCTCATAGTCATAGGAACATGTATAAGTCATGAAGAAAGCAATAGCAGTAAACTAAAACGATCAAGTGCTAAGCTAACGAAATGGGTCAAGTCAATCACATCATTCTCCTAATGATGTGATCTCGTTTATCAAATGACAACTCATGTCTATGGTTAGGAAACATAACCATCTTTGACCAACGAGCTAGTCAAGTAGAGGCATACTAGTGACACTCTATTTGTCTATGTATTCACACATGTATTATGTTTTCGGTTAATACAATTCTAGCATGAATAATAAACATTTATCATGAAATAAGGAAATAAATAATAACTTTATTATTGCCTTTAGGGCATATTTCCTTCAGTCTCCCACTTGCACTAGAGTCAATAATCTAGATTACATAGTAATGATTTTAACACCCATGGAGCCTTGGTGCTGATCATGTTTTGCTCGTGAGAGAGGCTTAGTCAACGGGTCAGCAACATTCAGATCCGTATGTATCTTGTAAATCTCTATGTCTCCCACCTGTACTTGATCACGGATGGAATTGAAGTATCTCTTGATGTGTTTGGTTCTCTTGTGAAATCTAGATTCCTTTGCCAAGGCAATTGCACCAGTATTGTCACAAAAGATTTTCATTGGACCCGATGCACTAGGTATGACACCTAGATCAGATATGAACTCCTTCATCCATACTCCTTCATTTGCTGCTTCCGAAGCAGCTATGTACTCTGCTTCACACATAGATCCCGCCACGACGCTTTGTTTAGAACTGCTCCAACTGACAGCTCCACCGTTCAATATAAACACGTATCCGGTTTGCGATTTAGAATCGTCTGGATCAGTGTCAAAGCTTGCATCGACGTAACCATTTACGACGAGCTCTTTGCCACCTCCATAAACGAGAAACATATCCTTAGTCCTTTTCAGGTATTTCAGGATGTTCTTGACCGCTGTCCAGTGATCCACTCCTGGATTACTTTGGTACCTCCCTGCTAAACTAATAGCAAGGCACACATCAAGTCTGGTACACAACATTGCATACATGATAGAGCCTATGGCTGAAGCATAGGTAACATTTTTCATTTTCTCTCTATCTTCTGCAGTGGTCGGGCATTGAGTCTTACTCAACTTCACACCTTGTAACACATGCAAGAACCGTTTCTTAGCTTGATCCATTTTGAACTTCTTCAAAAACTTTATCAAGGTATGTGCTTTGTGAAAGTCCAATTAAGCGTCTTGATCTATCTATATAGATCTTGATGCCCAATATATAAGCAGGTTCACCGAGGTCTTTCATTGAAAAACTCTTATTCAAGCATCCTTTTATGCTATCCAGAAATTCTATATCATTTCCAATCAACAATATGTCATCCACATATAATATTAGAAATGCTATGGAGCTCCCACTCACTTTCTTGTAAATACAGGCTTCTCAAAAAGTCTGTATAAAACCATATGCTTTGATCACACTATCAAAACGTTTATTCCAACTCCGAGATGCTTGCAGTAGTCCATAAATGGATCGCTGGAGCTTGCACACTTTGTTAGCACCCTTTGGATCGATAAAACCTTGAGGTTGCATCATATACAACTCTTCTTCCAGAAATCCATTCAGGAATGCAGTCTTTACATCCATTTGCCAAATTTCATAATCATAAAATGCGGCAATTGCTAACATGATTTGGACGGACCTAAGCATCACTACGGGTGAGAAGGTCTCATCGTAGTCAACTCCTTGAACTTGTTGAAAACCTTTCTCAACAAGTCGAGCTTTCTAGACAGTAACGTTACCGTCAGCGTCAGTCTTCTTCTTGAAGATCCATTTATTCTCGATGGCTTGCCGATCATCGGGCAAGTCAACCAAAGTCCACACTTTGTTCTCATACATGGATCCCATCTCAGATTTCATGGCCTCAAGCCATTTCGTGGAATCTGGGCTCATCATCGCTTCCTCATAGTTCGTAGGTTCGTCATGGTCAAGTAACATGACCTCCAGAGCAGGATTACCGTACCACTCTGGTGCGGATCTTACTCTGGTTGACCTACGAGGTTCGGTAGTAACTTGATCTGAAGTTTCATGATCATCATCATTGGCTTCCTCACTAATTGGTGTAGGTGTCACAGGAACCGGTTTCTTTTATGGACTACTTTCCAATAAGGGAGCAGGTACAATTACCTCATCAAGTTCTACTTTCCTCCCACTCACTTATTTCGAGAGAAACTCCCACTCTAGAAAGGATCCATGCTTAGCAACAAATGTCTTGCCTTCGGATCTGTGATAGAAGGTGTAGCCAACAGTCTCCTTTGGGTATCCTATGAAGACGCATTTCTTTGATTTAGGTTCGAGCTTATCAGGTTGAAGCTTTTTCACATAAGCATCGCAGCCCCAAACTTTAAGAAATGACAACTTTGGTTTCTTGCCAAACCATAGTTCATAAGGCGTCGTCTCAACGGATTTAGATGGTTCCCTATTTAACGTGAATGCAGCTGTCTCTAAAGCATAACCCCAAAATGATAGCGGTAAATCAGTAAGAGACATCATAGATCGCACCATATCTAGTAAAGTACGATTACGACGTTCGGACACACCATTATGCTATGGTGTTCTGGGTGGCGTGAGTTGCGAAACTATTCCGCATTGTTACAAATGAAGACCAAACTCGTAACTCAAATATTCCCCTCCACGATTAGATCGTAGAAACTTTATTTTCTTGTTACGATGATTTTCCACTTCACTATGAAATTCTTTGAACTTTTCAAATGTTTCAGACTTATGTTTCATCAAATAGATATACCCATATCTGCTCAAATGATCTGTGAAGGTGAGAAAATAACGATACCCGCCGCGAGCCTCAACATTCATCGGACCACATACATCAGTATGTATGATTTCCAATAAATCTGTTGCTCGCTCCATAGTTCCGGAGAACAGCATTTTAGTCATCTTGCCCATGAGGCATGGTTCGCAAGTACCATGTGATTCATAATCAAGTGGTTCCAAAAGCTCATCAGTATGGAGTTTCTTCATGCGCTTTATACCGATATGACCTAAACGGCAGTGCCACAAATAAGTTGCACTATCATTATCAACTCTGCATCTTTTGGCTTCAACATTATGAATATGTGTGTTACTACTATCGAGATTCATAAAAAATAGACCACTCTTCAAAGGTGCATGACCATAAAAGATATTACTCATATAAATAGAACAACCATTATTCTCTGATTTAAATGAATAACCGTCTCGCATTAAACAAGATCCAGATATAATGTTCATGCTCAACGCTGGCACCAAATAACAATTATTTAGGTCTAATACTAATCCCGAAGGTAGATGTAGAGGTAGCGTGCCGACTGCGATCACATCAACTTTGGAACCGTTTCCCACGCGCATTGTCACCTCGTCCTTTGCCAGTGTTCGCTTAATCCGTAGTCCCTGTTTCGAGTTGCAAATATTAGCAACAGAACCAGTATCAAATACCCAGGTGCTACTGCGAGCTCTAGTAAGGTACACATCAATAACATGTATATCACATATACCTTTGTTCACCTTGCCATCCTTCTTATCCGCCAAATAGTTGGGGCAGTTCCGCTTCCAGTGACCAGTCTGCTTGCAGTAGAAGCACTCAGTTTCAGGCTTAGGTCCAGACTTGGGTTTCTTCTCTTGAGCAGCAACTTGCTTGCTGTTCTTCTTGAAGTTCCCCTTCTTCTTCCCTTTGCCCTTTTTCTTGAAACTAGTGGTCTTGTTGACCATCAACACTTGATGCTCCTTTTTGATTTCTACCTCCGCAGCTTTCAGCATTGCGAAGAGCTCGGGAATAGTCTTATTCATCCCTTGCATATTATAGTTCATCACGAAGCTCTTGTAGCTTGGTGGCAGTGATTGAAGAATTCTGTCAATGACGCAATCATCTGGAAGATTAACTCCCATCTGAATCAAGTGATTATTATACCCAGACATTTTGAGTATATGCTCACTGACAGAACTGTTCTCCTCCATCTTGCAGCTATAGAACTTATTGGAGACTTCATATCTCTCAATCCGGGCATTTGCTTGAAATATTAACTTCAACTCCTGGAACATCTCATATGCTCCATGACGTTCAAAACGTCATTGAAGTCCCGATTCTAAGCCGTAAATCATGGCACACTGAACTATCGAGTAGTCATCAGCTTTGCTCTGCCAGACGTTCATAACATATGGCGTTGCTCCCACGGCGGGTTTGGCACCTAGCGGTGCTTCCAGGACATAATTCTTCTGTGCAGCAATGAGGATAATCATCAAGTTACAGACCTAGTCCGTGTAATTGCTACCATCATCTTTCAACTTTGCTTTCTCAAGGAACGCATTAAAATTCAACGGAACAACAGCATGAGCCATCTATCTACAACAACGTAGACAAGCAAAATTCTATCAAGTACTAAGTTCATGATAAATTAAAGTTCAATTAATCATATTTAAGAACTCCCACTTAGATAGACATCCCTCTAATCATCTAAGTGATCACGTGATCCAAATCAACTAAACCATGATCGATCATCACGTGAAATGGAATAGTTTTCAATGGTGAACATCACTATGTTGATCATATCTACTATATGATTCACGCTCGACCTTTCTGTCTTAGTGTTCCGAGGCCATATCTGCATATGCTAGGCTCATCAAGTTTAACCCGAGTATTTCTGCGTGTGCAAAACTAGCTTGCACCCGTTGTATGTGAACATAGAGCTTATCACACCCGATCATCACGTGGTGTCTCGGCACGACAAACTTTGGCAACGGTGCATACTCAAGGAGAACACTTATACCTTGAAATTTAGTGAGAGATTATCTCATAATGCTACCGTCAATCAAGCAGAATAATATGCATAAAGGATAAACATCACATGCAATCAATATAAGTGATATGATATGGCCATCATCATCTTGTGCCTTTGATCTCCATCTCCAAAGCACCGTCATGATCACCTTCGTCACCGGCGCGACACCTTGATCTCCATCGTAGTATCGTTGTCGTCTCGCCAAATATTGCTTCTACGACTATCACTACCGTCTAGTGATAAAGTAAAGCAATTACAGGGCGATTGCATAGCATACAATAAAGCGACAACCATATGGCTCCTGCCAGTTGCTGATAACTCCGTTACAAAACATGATCATCTCATACAATAAAATATAGCATCATGCCTTGACCATATCACATCACAACATGGCCTGCAAAAACAAGTTAGACGTCCTCTACTTTGTTGTTGCAAGTTTTACGTGGTTGCTACGGGCTGAGCAAGAATCGTTCTTACCTACACATCAAAACCACAACGATATTTCATCTAGTTAGTGTTGTTTTAACCTTCAACAAGGACCAGGCGTAGTCACACTCGGTTCAACTAAAGTTGGAGAAACTGACACCCGCCAGCCACCTGTGTGCAAAGCACGTCGGTAGAACTAGTCTCGCGTAAGCGTATGCCTAATGCCGGTCTGGGCCGCTTCATCCAACAATACCGCCGAACCAAAGTATGACATGTTGGTAAGCAGTATGACTTGTATCGCCCACAACTCACTTGTGTTCTACTCGTGCATATAACATCTACGCATAAACCTGGCTCGGATGCCACCGTCGGGGAACGTAGTAATTTCAAAAATTTCCTACGCACACGGAAGATCATGGTGATGCACAACAACGAGAGGGGAGAGTATCGTCTACATACCCTCATAGACCGTAAGCGGAAGCATTATGAGAACGCGGTTGATGTAGTTGTACGTCTTCACGATCCGACCGATCCAAGTACCGAACGCACGGCACCATCGAGTTCAGCACATGTTCAGCTCGATGACGTCCCACGAACTCCGATCCAGCAGAGCTTCACGGGAGAGTTCCATCAGCACGACGGTGTGATGACGGTGATGATGTTGCTACCGACGCAGGGCTTCGCCTAAGCACCGCTACGATATGATCGAGGTGTATTATGGTGGAGGGGGGCACCGCACACGGCTTGGAACAATCAACTTGTGTGTCCTAGGGTGCCCCTGCCCCCGTATATAAAGGAGCAAGGGGGAAGGCCGGCCGGCCCTTGCAGGGCGCGCCAGGAGGAGGAGTCCTCCTCCTAGTAGGAGTAGGACTCCCATTTCCTACTCCTACTAGGAGGGGGAAAGGAAGAAGGAGAGGGAGAAGGAAGGAGAGGGAGGAAAGGAGGAAAGGGGGCCCACCCCCTAGTCCAATTCGGTTTGGGCTAGGGGGCCGCGCACCCTGCCTTGTCCTACCTCCTCTCTTCCACCACTTGGCCCATGAGGCCCAATACTTCTTCCCCCGTATTCCCGTAACTCCCCGGTACTCCGAAAAATACCCGAATCACTCGGAACCTTTCCAATGTCCGAATATACTCATCCAATATATCTATCTTTACGTCTCTACCATTTTGAGACTCCTCGTCATGTCCCTGATCTCATCTTGGACCCCGAACTACCTTCGGTACAACAAATCACATAAACTCATAATACTGATCGTCATCGAAAGTTAAGCGTGCGGACCCTACGGGTTCGAGAACTATGTAGACATGACCGAGACACGTCTCCGATCAATAATCAATAGCGGAACCTGGATGTTCATATTGGCTCCTACATATTCTATGAAGATCTTTATCGGTCAAACCGCATAGCAACAAAAGTTGTTCCCTTTGTCATCGGTATGTTACTTGCCCGAGATTCGATTGTCGGTATCTCAATACCTAGCTCAATCTCGTTACCGACAAGTCTCTTTACTCGTTTCGTAATGTATCATCCCGTAACTAACTCATTAGTTGCTTTGCTTGCAAGGCTTATAGTGATGTGCATTACCGAGAGGGCCCAGAGATACCTCTCCGACAATCGGAGTGACAAATCCTAATCTCGATCTATGCCAACTCAACAAGTACCATCGGAGACACCTGTAGAGCACCTTTATAATCACCCAGTTACGTTATGACGTTTGGTAGCACACAAAGTGCTCCTCCAGTAATCGGGAGTTGCATAATCTCATAGTCATAGGAACATGTATAAGTCATGAAGAAAGCAATAGCAGTAAACTAAAACGATCAAGTGCTAAGCTAATGGAATGGGTCCAGTCAATCACATCATTGTCATAATGATGTGATCCCATTTATCAAATGACAACAGTATACCAGCGTCCTCCGGTTTACCAAACACCCCACCTCGCAAATGCCGTCCAGAGGTCTTACACATTTATGACATACTTTACCCCAAGGTGGGTTATTTTCGACAACCACTTAACCCGTCTAATTCAAACTATCAGGGGACTTCTCATTCCTCTTCTGGCGAGTCAACAGGAACACAAATTCCGACTTTCAAGACTATACCTGGGTAAAAGTATTTTCAACTATTCCAATTGTTGTGCTTAATCATCACCTTGACTTCTTTTTATTTCTTGTTTTTTCAGGGGCCAAGCTAAACCCAGTAAGAAGGCCAGGCTAAATAAGCTGGTTAATGACTCCAATCCGTCTGAGCCGGAAAAACAACAACCATAACTTTCTCACCCAACTGCTGACAATATTGTTGATGATTTGCCACCACAAGACCATAATGTTGATATTGATCCAATGAATGCTAACCCGTCTAACACCAATTTGCCAAGTCCTATCAGAACAACCAGTCCCGTTAAGACGACGGAGGAAAAAGATGATGATGTCACCATTACTGGTCATGGTTTCACAGCCCCGGGTCATCCTACTGCTTTGTCCAGGCACAACACCAAATAAGAAATTTCTGCTGAGGATAAAGGCAAGTGGAAAGTAGACTTGGAGAGTTACACTCATTTCAGTGCCCAAGACCTCCATTCTGGCTATTTGAATCGTCTGTATACCAGCCGTGACTTCGAAGCCGGCTTAGTTAACTTGATGAAGGAACGCTATGAGGTAATTACTACAATCCCTTTCATATAAATATACTTCCCTTAGCCGCCAAGTTTATTGGACATGAAAAAATAGAATGTGCAATAAACTTCAATAGTTGCATAGATAAAACCCAGTAGCACCCAAGGGTCGGTTTATATTTTAAATATGAAGCGGGACTTTATGATAATAGTACTTCAACTCCGCATATGTAGCCCTCAAGGGTCGGCTTAACAATCATGTTAAGTCGAGACTTATCATCTTTGAAATAATACTATTCAGAGTCTTCATAAGCCGGATCACCACCCTTTGTCCGGGTCAACAAATATATTCATTCTTGACAAGAGCGATATGCATTAGCCCCCAAGTGCCAAGGACAATACTTGTATTGTGCTTGGGACTTCGTAGTATTTGAAGAAGGAATAGACATTATCCCCCAAGTGCCAAGGATAATACTTGTATTATGTTTGGGACTTCTTATAATTTTTGTCGGAGTAAATAGCCATGGGTAGCCAAGCCGGCTTCCCCTGGCCCTTCTGAAAAAATTACGAGCCCGTCCGGCTCTCAAGAGCCCAAGACGTGGGGCCGCCTTCCCCTTGCTGGCCGTCGCCCGGGCCGGTTGTCGGAAGGTGGCCCGACTTTAGCCCTCACAAAGGAGGCCACGGGAGGGCCGGCTTCAAGAAGCCGGCCTCGAGAAGGCCGACTCCAAGAAGCCGGCTCCCACAAAGCGGCCGAGACCGCACCCTCAAAGTTTGCATCCACCTAACGGCGGCGTGACGGGGCGTGGCAACAGTGAAGCCTGCCACCCCCAAATCCCGGAGCACGACTGGCACAGTGCACCGTACGGGTAGCCATGACCCGTCCGACGCAGCACTGTTGCCATGTTGACCCTGATGTCATCCACGATGGACTGCCAGTACGGCCCGCGGGCGGTGGGCCCCTTCGGGCAGAGAGACACCCGAAGGCGGCCATGCCTCCCCTAGTCGGCCCAAGACGGAGCCGACTCCCCACAGCCGGCTTGCCGCCTTCCTCGAAGGAGATGCCCCATTAAGGAGACAAGACGCGGTGAGGCTATAGCAATCGCCCACCGGGCGGCGATACTGTAGCCACGCCTACCACGACGAAGCCCACATCACCAAGATAGGGCAATAGTGACCAGCCGCCGACCAGATCCTGGACGGTGGGGCCTGCCTGTCGACCAAGGGGCCGGCAGCCGGCGGGACCCACTAGTCGGCGGGCCCCAGTGGCCGGCGCAGAAGCCGGCGAGCGCAGTCACAGACGGCTGGGCCCCGCGCCCAGTCGGATTACCATTGTACCCCCGGGGGGTAGGCCTATATAAACCCCCCGGGGCGCCCATGCAAAGGGTCCGACCCCCAGCTAGTTTTAGACACCTCACGAGGAGAAGAAGCAGGCCAGCCGACCCTTCTTCCTCCTCCCACCGAACAGCTCAAGGAGCATTGTGTAGTTACTTGTCCTTCTAGTGATCATGCGGAGACCCCGCAGAGCAGCAGTAGGGGTGTTATCTCCACGGAGAGCCCCGAAGCTGGGTAAGATCCGCCGGCGTGCATGTCTTCGCCTCATCCCGTTTCCAAGCACCGGCGATGTCTTACTGGCTCCCACAATGATAAGCCACCCGTTGGCATATGTCGCACCTACCACCCGACATTTGGCGCCCACCGTGGGGCCAGGTGCACTGTCGTCCGGAGACCTGTTCTGGACGGGAACCCTCTTCCTCCCCAGCGAGCGTAGCCAGCCCGGCACGCCCGATGGCGCTTGCCACGACGCGCTGCAAGGCGTCACCAGCATCTGCGCGGCGAGCAGCCTCGCCGATCTCCTCGACGAAACCCTCATCTCCGACGAGCTCGCCTCCGATGCGGGCACCGACCACCTCGCCAACCTCCTTGGCCAGCTCCATGTCTCCGGCGAGCCTGCTGTGGATTTGGAGTTGGTTGGCTCCACCGACCCGATGCCTGTCGACTCCGACACGGCTTCACTCGACACCTTCCCCACCGACGTCGCGATCTACGACGACTCGCTTCCTCGAACCGATGGCCGTGACACTGTCACCACCGAGGTGATGGTCATCGGCCACGGCAGCACGGCTGACGAGAGCGCCCACGACGCCCCGCACGCGGCGGCTCACGACTTGTCCACCCCCCTCCCGGCCGATGCCGACGACGAAGCACTGGAGGCACGCCGCCTCGCTCTCCTCGCGGAGGGCCGGAGGCTGGCTTCCGTGAGACGCCTCACTGAGGCCTACCAGCACGAAGCTGACCGCGCCGCCTTCGGCACGCCGGCCCCGGGCGGGCCAAGCCGGGCCGGCGTTGTCAAGCAACGCGGCGCTGTCATCGCCGACACGCTGGGAGTTGACCGCCCGGTGTATGCCACTCCACTCAAGAACTTGCGTGCCGCCCAGGCGGCCGTGGACGAGTTGGACGGATTGGAGGCCGAAGAACTCCCTCACATGACCCGGCGCATCCAGCAGCTGATTGATGCGGCCGCACGGCAGCACGAGGCCGACGCCCGCGCGGGAAGCCCTCCCCCGCGCCGAGATCATGGCGCGATGTCCCGGACACTGACTACGAGCAACACCCGTGCGTGGCGCGAGAAAGAGCCGGCGGCCAGCCGAAGCCGGACCCGAATCTCCATCGAGCGAGACGCAGAAGGCCATCCCCGAGTCGTGGAATGGCGGGGCAACCCGCCTCCACCTCGACCACATGGAGAGAGACATCCCACTCCGCCGCCTGTGGCGCACCCGACTCTCAGCGGCCGACTAGGTCGCCGCGAAGGAGTCGGCGAGAACGACGCCCGCCATCGGATCGACCGCCTGGCGCGATCCCTGGCGCTGGAAGAAGAAGACGATGTCGGCCCGCCTTGTTTCGGCCCCCGCATCCGCGATGAGCCTTTCCCCAAAGGATTCTCGCTCCCAAGAGACATGCCCAAGTACAACGGCTCCGTGAAGCCGGAAGACTGGTTGATCGACTACTCCACGGCGGTTAGCATAGCCAACGGCAACCGGCGGGTTGCCGTGAAGTACGTGCCCCTCATGCTGCAAGGCACGACGCGGACCTGGCTCAACAGCCTCAAGCCTTTCAGCATCAATAGCTGGCTAGATTTCACCGAAGCTTTCATCCGCAACTTCACCAGCACCTACAAGCGGGCTCCCAAGCCCAGGCAGCTCTCCTTGTGCATGCAGGGCCCAGCCGAGTCCACTCGCAACTACCTCACGCGTTGGGCCGAGCTCCGCAATTCTTGCGAGGGGGTGCACGAGGTGCAAGCCATAGAATACTTCACTGCCGGGTGCCGGGAAGGCACCCTCCTCAAGCACAAGCTCCTCTGCGACGAGCCGACTACCCTCGACGAGCTTCTGGACATTGCGGACAAATACGCCACCGCCGACTCTTCGATGAAGACCGAGCTCCGGGTAGACGCGTCTGGGAAAGTACTCAACTCGGCGCCCAAGACGCCGGTGGGGGATTCCGGCCGACGCCCACACCCGAACGACCACAAACGCAAGGGCCCCGCGCCGCCTCCCGCCAGTCGGCAGGTGGCCACGGTCGAAGACGCGCCGCCTGAAGGGCGGCCCGCGCCCAAGAAGCCCAAAGGCGGCCGGCCGGCTTGGCAGCCGGCTTTCTCCTACGAGCAAACTCTCGATGCCCCGTGCAAATTCCAAAGCGGCGCGAAGCCGTCCAACCACACAACCCGGAAGTGCCATTGGCTCACCCGAATCTCCAAAGGCGAAGGGCTCGCGCCGCCTCCGCCTGCCGGCCCGCCGCCTCCGGCTCCGCCGCCTCCTCCCGCTCGGCCCACAGTCGGAGCCGTACACGACGAGTTCCCCGACGAGCATGCGACCTACATCGTCTTTACAAGCCAGCTCGAAGACCGGCGCGGCAAACGCCGAGAGCACCAGGAAGTCAGCGTGGTCGCTGCCGACCCTGCCGGACACATGCATTGGTCAGAAAAACCCATCAGCTGGAGCCGGGCCGACCACCCAGAGGTGATGCCGTCTCCCGGCTCTTATGCCTTGGTCCTGGAAGCCACCCTCGTGATGGACAGACGCGCCGCCCGTTTCTCCCGCGTGCTGATAGACGGCGGGAGAAGCATCAACATCCTGTACTGTGACACCCTGGAGAAGCTGAATGTCAAGACGAAGCAACTTATGCCTACTCGGACAGTGTTCCATGGCATCGTACCCGGCCTGTCCTGCGCCCCCATCGTCAAGATCAAGATTGATGTGCTCTTTGGGGACAAGGAGCATTTCCGCCGGGAGGCGATCTGGTTTGAAGTGGTGGACCTGGAGAGCCCCTACCATGCGTTGCTTGGCCGACCGGCCTTGGCCAGGTTCATGGCAGTTCCCCATTATGCATACCTCAAGATGAAGATACCGAGTTCCAAGGGCGTCATCACCATAGCCGACGATTACAAGAAGTCCTCCGAGTGCGCGGCCGCCAGCAGCCGGCTGGCCAAGTCCCTTGTGATCGCCGAAGAGAAGAAGATGTTGGACCGGGTCGTGGCCATGGCCGGCAAGCAGCCGAGTCTGTCCCCCGACCCCAAGGAGTCTGGTGGCCAAGGATCTTTCCAGCCGGCTAAAGAGACCAAGAAGATACCCCTTGACCCCGAGCACCCCGAGAGGTTTGCCGTCATCGGGGCAAGCCTGAACAGCAAATAGGAAGGCGAGCTCGCCGATTTCCTCCATGAGAATCGGGACATCTTTGCATGGTCCCCCAAGGACATGCCGGGTGTTCCGAAGGAATTCGCCGAGCACAAACTACACATCCGAGAAGACGCAAAACCAGTCAAGCAGCCCCTTCGCCGACTATTAGAGGAAAAGAGAAGGATTGTAGGGGAGGAGATAGCCCGGCTTCTTGCAGCCGGCTTCATTATGGAAGTCTTCTTTCCAGAGTGGCTCGCCAACCCGGTCCTCGTGCTAAAGAAGAACAACAAGTGGCGCATGTGTATAGACTACACAAGCCTCAACAAGGCCTGCCCTAAAGATCCCTTTGCGCTGCCGAGGATTGACCAAGTGATAAACTCCACGGCCGGATGCGAGCTGTTGAGTTTCCTGGATGCTTACTCAGGATATCACCAGATAAAGCTAGATCCGGATGACCGCCTTCATCACGCCATTTGGAGCCTTCTGCTACCTGACTATGACATTCGGCTTGAGAAATGCCGGTGCCACTTTTCAGCGTTGCATGCAGAAGTGCCTCCTCAAGCAACTCGGCAGAAACGCCCACGTCTACGTAGACGACATTGTGGTGAAGACGGAGAAGCGCGGCACCTTGCTGGAAGACCTCAAAGAAACATTTGAGAACTTACGCCGATTCCAAATCAAGCTCAACCCCGAGAAATGCGTGTTCGGAGTGCCAGCCGGCCAGCTCCTAGGCTTCCTGGTCTCTGAACGCGGCATCGAATGCAACCCAGTAAAGATCAAGGCCATGAGAGGATGGCGATCCCCACCAAGCTTCGAGACATCCAGAAGTTCACCAGATGCTTGGCCTCCTTAAACCGCTTCATCAGCCGGCTCGAAGAGAAAGCTCTCCCCCTCTACCGCCTCATGAAGAAGAGCACTCACTTCGAGTGGAACGACCAGGCTGACCAAGCTTTTCACGAGCTGAAGAAGATGCTGGCCACGCCGCCTGTCCTGGCGGCGCCGACTGAGAAAGAGCCCATGCTCCTTTACATTGCCGCAAGCAGCCGGTTGGTCAGCACCGTCATCGTAGTCCAACGCCCAGAAGAGGGCCGAGCCCAGCCGGTCCAGAGGCCGGTGTACTATTTGAGCGAGGTGCTGTCCGCCTCAAAGCAGAACTACCCGCACTACCAGAAGATGTGTTACGGCGTGTACTTCACCGCCAAGAAGCTGAAGCCCTACTTTCAAGAGCATCCCGTCATGGTCGTATGCACTGCCCCGCTGGCCGAGATCATAGGCAGCCGGGATGCATCCGGCCGGGTGGCGAAATGGGCCATCGAGCTGGCCCCTTACACGATCTTCTACCAGCCCCGCACCACCATCAAGTCCCAAGCACTGGCCGACTTCCTCGTCGACTGGGCCGGGACCCAGTACCTGCCACCGGCTCCCGACTCCACCCATTGGCGCATGCACTTCGACGGGTCCAAGATGCGCACTGGCTTGGGAGCCGGCGTCGTCCTCACCTCTCCCAAGGGCGACAAGCTCAGATACACACTGCAGATTCACTTTGCCACCTCCAACAATGTAGCCGAGTACGAGGCGCTCATACATGGGCTTCGGCTTGCCAAGGAACTCGGCATCCGCCGGATTCTATGTTATGGCGACTCGGACTTGGTGGTTCAGCAATCATCCGGCGACTAGGACGCCAAGGACGCAAATATGCCAAGCTACCGCTTCCTAGTTCAGCAACTCAGTGGATACTTTGAAGGATGCGAGTTCCTCCACGTACCGCGAGCCGACAACGAGCCAGCCAATGCCCTGGCTCGAATAGGCTCCACTCGGCAAGCAATACCAACCGGTGTCGCTCTACAACGCCTCCTCAAGCCGTCCATCAAGACGTCTCCAGAGTCCGATTCTATCTTCGTGCCGCCTGACCCCGACGCAGCCGGGTCCGGCTCGAAGAACCAAGCAGGCGACCCGGGGACTTCAGCAGTCGGCCCGGGGACTTCGGTAGCCAGCTCGGGGACTTCCGCAGTTACGCCTGATCCGAGGACTGCCACACCCGGCTCGGGGACTGCGGTAGTCGGCCCGGGGATTGCACCAACACAATAGCCGGTGGCCGACTCCAGCATTTCGCCACCCAGCCCGCCCACCCTGGTGGCAGTAGCCACATTGGCAATAGAAGAAGTCACGGCTCCATCATGGGCTCAGTCCATCCTCAACTTCCTAGTAAACAAAGATCTGCCGGCTGACGAAACAGAGGCAAGACAAGTCCAACGCCGAGCCGGAGCATACACAATCGTCAACAGAGAGCTCATCAAGCGCAGTGTCACTGGAGTCCTCCAACTGTGCGTCGAGCAGGAGAAGGGCATTGCAATCCTCAGAGACATCCACCAAGGAGAATGCGGCCACCATGCGGCCTCAAGATCACTCGTCGCCAAAGCTTTCCGCCATGGTTTCTTTTGGCCGACTGCTTTGGATGACGCCAAAGAATTGGTTAAACATTGCAAAGGGTGCCAACTCTTCAGCTCCAAGCAACACATGCCGGCTTCGGCACTCAAGACCATTGCCCTCACCTGGCCCTTCGCCGTTTGGGGACTGGACATGGTGGGCCCATTCAAGACGGTGCGCGGCGGCATGACGCATTTGCTCGTCGCCGTGGACAAATTCATCACGTGGATTAAGGCAAAGCCGATCAAGAAGCTGAATGGGCCGACTGCCGTGACATTCATCACAAATATAACAACTCGGTACGGCGTGCCACACAACATCATCACCAACAATGGCACGAATTTTGCCAAAGGAGCCTTGGCACGTTTCTGCGCAACGCAAGGTATCCGGCTGGACTTAGCGTCCGTCGCCCACCCGCAGTCAAACGGCTAGGTCGAGCGAGCCAACGGCCTCATCCTCTCCGGCATCAAGCCCCGACTGGTCGTACCACTGGAGCGTTCAGCCAGCTGTTGGCTTGATGAGCTGCCGGCTGTCCTCTGGAGTCTGCGCACTACCCCAAACAAGTCAACCGGCTTCACTCCTTTCTTCCTCGTGTACAGTGCCGAGGCGATCATCCCAACCGACATCGAGTTCGACTCGCCCCGGGTAACCATGTACACAGAGGCGGAGGCCAAGGAAGCACGAGAAGACGGCGTCGACCTGCTGGAAGAAGGCCGGTTGTTAGCCCTCAGCCGGTCTGCCATCTACCAGGAGGGTTTGCGCCGCTACCACAGTCGGAAGGTCAGACCAAGATCCTTCCAAGAGGGTGACCTTGTGCTCCGGCTGATCCAGCGAACAGCCGGCCAGCACAAGCTCTCGGCCCCTTGGGAGGGCCCCTTCGTCATCAGCAGAGCTTTAGGCAACGACTCCTACTACCTAATCGACGCAGAGAAGCCCAAGGCACGCAAGAGAGACGACTCTGGCAAGGAGTCGGAACGACCATGGAATGCCAACCTCCTTCGAAGATTTTACAGCTGAAAAGCAGTATGTATCACGCTAACTTTTGTACTAAGTATGAGACAATAGGCCCCCCGAGGAGGGCTCGGGGACTGCCATCTTTTATCTATGAATGAAGAGTATCATGCTTATGACCTTGTCATTTCATTTACTTGTTCCGTCCGGCACCGGGTTCGACTAGTCGGCCCGGGGACTGGCCGACTGGAGTTATATTAGAAGTCCTACCCGCGGTCAGACAAGTAGTGTGTCGACACCCAAGCTTAGCTCTTGCCAAAGTCGCAGTTCGAAGAACCGGCTGTCCGGCTGGCAAGAGTCAAAAGCAGGAAAGGATGCCCACACGAAAAATGGCTAGGGACCAACGGACTAAATATAACGAAAGCCGGTTTGCTTCCTACCGCCGACCGACTACCAGAGTAGCCGGCCGGCTGGTTTCCATTCACTTCACTTCAATCCAAGAAAGCTCGAGTACTTGCCTCCCCAAAGAGGGAAGGCGGCAAAGGAAAAAAAGCCTAAGGATAAAAAGCATACGCGAATGGAAACCAAACATGCACACAATAATATTTACATAAAAGACCTCCAAGAGGCCAGCATTCAACATAGTTTGAATACACCCCAGTGGGTGGAACAGCGAAAGCTTAATAAAGATTGTTCAAAAGTCAACAAGCAGGAAAAACAAGGATGGCAGGTTAAGCCGACGGGGCGACCGACGAGCCGGGCTGATCGGTGGAGACAGTTGTGCCGGCTGAAGGAGCGGCCGGCTGGCGAACCTCGGCTTGATCACCACCTCCCGCAGAGGGCGCGCTTCCACGCACCTCATTGCTGGAGGCACGGTCAGCCTGAGGCCGGCCGGTTGTTTCACTGGCCGGCTCGACGTCTTCACCATCCTCTTCTTCGTCATCTTCGCCTTCGTCGCTGGAGGCGATCTCCTCTGCTGAGTCCTCGCCCACCGCCGGGTTCAGCCCGAACCACTCCTCCGGCTAGGCAACGCCGTCATCATTGATTTCAGGCGCAAAAATGCTGATGTCGGTGCACTTGGCGATCGTCAAGGCACGCTGAGCGATTGCCGGCCGCACCTCCTCCAGCTCTGCGTCGGCCTCCAGCCGCCAAGTCCGCAGCTGGTCCAGGTTCAGCCCTGGGTACCAGGCTCGGACGAACTCCAACTCCCGCCCGGCTCCAAGCCGGGCCGCCGACGCCTTCCAAGCTTCAAAGCGACCGACTGCAACCTCCAGCCAGTCGGCGGTTCGGCTCGGGGTGCGGGGGATCATCTCGCCGGGCCAGAGGGCGGTCAACACTTGCGCTCCGGCACGTTGGAGGCGGCGAAGCATCCGGTGAGCCGGCTGCAGCCGCGCTTGGACCGCCAAGAGCTGCTCCTCAAGCGTCCGATTCGCGTCCGGCGCAATGCTGACCCCCGCCTGACGGCGCACCTCGTGATGGGCCTCGATGGTTTGGACAGCGAAGGCGGATTAGCCGGGAAAGTAGTCTGCATAGAGAACAGGAAGCAGCTCAAGCCAGAGCAAAAACCAGGCGGCCGGGGGCAGGAGAGGCGCAAGGAAGGCAGCTTACCGTCGATCAAGTCCTCGACGTGGTCGAAGCCTTCGGTCAGCGCTTGCCGGGTCTCAGCCCAGCCCGCCGCCTCGGTCTCGAACTCTGCCTTTAGGGCGGCTTCGCTATCCTGCGCTTTCTTTAGGGCCGCCTTGTGGCTCTCCTCCTGGTCAGCCAACTTCTTGGCCAGACGGTCATGCTCCTGGACCAAGGCAGCGTACTCGGCATCCTTGGTGCGAAGGGCGGTCTGCGCTTCACCGAGCTCCCTCCTCAAGTCAGCGTTGGCCCCTGAAAGCACGAAGGACAAAAGAAAAAACCAATGAGGAAAAAGTCGTCAAGGAAGATCCGACCCGACTGCTCAGCAGTCGGCTGAATCCTGGGGACTACACCCAGTGGGTGCGCTGATGCGCCCCCACAGGAGACAAACAAGATCAAGCACTTACTTTGGCTGTTGACCAGGTCTTCGGTCTTCCGACCCAACTCCTGAGCCTGGGAGTTGAAGGCGGCAGCACGAGATTTATGATACTCCTGGAAGATCAGACAGGAGGCGAGAATAAGGTAGTCGTCAAGGAAGATCCGACCGGACTGCTCGGCAGTCGGCCCGAATCTCGGGGACTACACCCAGTGGGTGCGCTGACGCGCCCCGACGGAAGAAATCAAGAGAACAAATCGACCAAGGATAAAAGACTCACCCGGATGGCGGCCTGCGTCGAAAGGAACTCCTGGGTGTACTGCTGCAGCAAGGCGGCCTGAGCTTGAAGCCGGCTCCGGACCTCTTGGGCCGCCACGTTCAGCTCGCCAGTCCCCCCGCTGGGAGTCCACTCGGATGTGGCGGTGCTAGCTGCCTCCAGGGCCTCCGCCAACTGGCCGGCGCCTGCAACTCGGCGCGACTCCGGCGCAGCGGTGCCTCCC
This sequence comes from Triticum urartu, assembly GCF_003073215.2. Lineage (NCBI taxonomy): Eukaryota > Viridiplantae > Streptophyta > Magnoliopsida > Poales > Poaceae > Triticum > Triticum urartu. The sequence goes on from NC_053025.1 coordinate 15,575,424, forward strand.
CCTGCGCGCCGGCGCGTTACCGGCTGCACCTCGAGGCCGGTTCCGACCTCCGGCTCACCCCCGGCCGGCTCCTCTGGCGCCGCTGACGATTGGCCGCCTTGGCCTGCTCCGGTTGGCGCTGCCGGCGGCACTCTCTCCGCGAAGACCGCGGGGTCCTCCCTCCTCTCCATCAACGGCGGGTCTTGGCCGATTTCCTCCGCCAGGGGCAATGGGGTGTCAGGGGCCACGGCTCGGAGGGGAATGGCGAGCAGCGGAGGCTGGTTACGCGAACCCTCCGCCTCCGTCTCCGCGGCCTCCGCCTCCAACCGGGCCTTGGCTGCCGCGTCGGCCCGCTCCTTCGCCGCCTGGGTGGCCGCTCGTTCCGCCGCCTCCCGCTCCTCCCGCGCCTCACGGGCGTTCCGCTCTGTGGCCTCCCTGAGGTCGGTGCGGGGGTCCACGCGGCGGGAACCAGAAGACCCTCCAGTCGGCCCAACTACGGAGCCGCCCGGACCTCGCTCAAGGGAAAGCGGCGCCCTGTCTAGCAAGCGGGGAAGGGTTAGGAAGAATGATCAACAGAAGAGAACAATGAAAAGCATGCGTCCAAGCAATCGACGACTTACGCTGAGACCGCCTAAGGCTGCTTCACCGCCTTGCGGAAGCGGGCCGCCTTCGCGGCCGCCTCATCTCGTTTGGTCGCCGCGGTGGAGGCCTTGGACTTCTTCGGCCGGCTGCCGAAGAGGACTGACGCGGCCCGGCGCTTCTGTGCGCCGCTGCTGACAGCCGGCGCGGTAGACGAGCCCGCGCCTTGATGGTCGGGCGCCGGCTGGCGTCGCGGGGCGACTTCGACTTCGGCATCATCCGGCCAGTCCTCGAAGCCGGCAGTAAGCCCTGTGCCTCCGGGCTCGTTATTTTCCCCCACGACGGCGTCTTCCATGGCGGCCACTCCCAAATCCGGGTCATCGACGTCATCCACCGTGCAGTCGGGGACATACTGGCGTTCTATCCCTGCTGCCCCGGTCGACGGTGGAAGGAGGGGGTTCTGCTAAAGAGAACCGACTGATCAGAAGCCGGCCATCATGAGGCCGGCTACCAACAAAAATAAGAAAGAGAGGAAAGCTTACCACGGGCGGAGGGTTGGCGCGAGAATACGGCGCCTTGCCGTATCACCAGTCCTTGGCGAGCTTGCAATTGGAGATATGATTCACCATGTACGACACCTCCGCATGAGGCATCTCCCTGGTGCTCAGCCGGCTTGGGTCGAAGCGGCCGCTCATCTGACACATCATGTGGGGCCGGCTTTGGAGAGGAAGTAGCCGGCGCTCCACGAAGGCGGCCACCAAGTCGGCACCGGTCAGGCCTTCCGACTGGATCATCACCCGAAGCCGGGAGACGGCTGCGTTCCCAGCTTGAGACAGTGACCTGGACCGGAAACTCCAGGAGGGTTGCCTCCCAGCCGGCGGGCCGGCTACGTAAGCCGGCAAGTTGACGTGGTCTCCTTGCCGGGCGACATTCTTCACGTAGAAGTACGACTTCTGCCAGAGCTTCACCGACTGGATCAGAGGGATGGACGGGAACGGATTGTTCTCGCCCGACCTCCTCATGGCGACGTAGGCCCCGCAGGGGGCAGGCACGCCTGCGACGACGGTGCCGAGTTTGCTCTGGAAGAATTCCCCCCAGAGCTCCAGCGTGGGGAGCACTCCCAAGAAACCTTCGCAGAGAGAGACGAAGGCCGACAGCAGCATCACCGCGTTGGGCGTGAGGTGATGCGGCTGGAGATTGTAGAATTCAAGGAAGGAGCGCAGGAACCCGCTCGCCGGAAGGCCGAAGCCGCACAGGAAGTGCGAGCGGAAGACGACCCGCTCGCCCTCCTCCGGTGCCGGCGAGATCTCCTCCTCCGGCGCTAGGCGGACCCGTACGAGGTTGGCGTCGGGCAGGCGCCGAGTCAGGCGGAGGAACTCAACATGGTCCTCATGGACGTTGGAGCCGTCCCACGAGCTCGACAGCGCCATAGGTGCGAGACGATGTGGTGGCGCGGCGGCGCTGAGACGAGAAGCTGCGGCGGCAGTGAGAGGAAGTAAGGAAGACGAGGAGGGGCGGAGTGAGAGAGAGCGTGCGAACCTCTGTCTCTCCCCCTCCCCCTACTTATAGGCTCGTGTGGCGGAGCCGAGGAGGCGTGGAGTGGGGAAACGTGGGGATCGACCGTGCCCACTCCCCCACGTCCCGCGTTTATTGCGCCCTAACAGCGAAATAAAATCGCCACGAGGAGGCAAGTGGTCCACCTGGGCTGCAGAAGATCAGCGCTCGGGCCGAGGCCTAGGAGTGGCGGGCCCGGGCCTGCGGCGGCGTCCCGTCGCGCGCGTGCACTGGCAGGGCTTCTCTGCCACGTGGCCCGCGGGGGGCCCGTGGCCAGCACGCGGGTCAACCACTTTCCCACCTGCAAGACACAGAGCTCTCCAAAATCAGCATACACCAGCAAAGCCGGCTCCTCAGGGTAGGAAGCTGACCAAGGTTCTCGTCCCTCTACCCGCCTCGAAGCTCGCTCAGCTTCGGGGACTACTGTCGGAGTAAATAGCCATGGGTAGCCAAGCCGGCTTCCCCTGGCCCTTCTGAAAAAATTACGAGCCCGTCCGGCTCTCAAGAGCCCAAGACGTGGGGCCGCCTTTCCCTTGCTGGCCGTCGCCCGGGCCGGTTGTCGGAAGGTGGCCCGACTTTAGCCCTCACAAAGGAGGCCACGGGAGGGCCGGCTTCAAGAAGCCGGCCTCGAGAAGGCCGACTCCAAGAAGCCGGCTCCCACAAAGCGGCCGAGACCGCACCCTCAAAGTTTGCATCCACCTAACGGCGGCGTGACGGGGCGTGGCTACAGTGAAGCCTGCCACCCCCAAATCCCGGAGCACGACCGGCACAGTGCACCGTATGGGTAGCCATGAACCGTCCGGCGCAGCACTGTTGCCATGTTGACCCTGATGTCATCCACGATGGACTGCCAGTACAGCCCGCGGGCGGTGGGCCCCTTCGGGCAGAGAGACACCCGAAGGCGGCCATGCCTCCCCTAGTCGGCCCAAGACGGAGCCGACTCCCCACAGCCGGCTTGCCGCCTTCCTCGAAGGAGATGCCCCATTAAGGAGACAAGACGCGGTGAGGCTACAGCAATTGCCCACCGGGCGACGATATTGTAGCCACGCCTACCACGACGAAGCCCACGTCACCAAGATAGGGCAACAGTGACCAGCCGCCGACCAGATCCTGGACGGTGGGGCCTGCCTATCAACCAAGGGGCCGGCAGCCGGCGGGACCCACTAGTCGGTGGGCCCCAGCGGCCGGCGCAGAAGCCGGCGAGCGCAGTCGCAGATGGCTGGGCCCCGCGCCCAGTCGGATTACCATTGTACCCCTGGGGGTAGGCTTATATAAACCCCCCGGGGCGACCATGCAAAGGGTTCGACCCCCAGCTAGTTTTAGACACCTCACGAGGAGAAGAAGCAGGCCAACTGACCCTTCTTCCTCCTCCCACCGAACAGCTCAAGGAGCATTGTGTAGTTACTTGTCCTTCTAGTGATCATGCGGAGACCCCGCAGAGCAGCAGTAGGGGTGTTATCTCCACGGAGAGCCCCGAAGCTGGGTAAGATCCGCCGGCGTGCATGTCTTCGCCTCATCCCGTTTCCAGGCACCGGCGATGTCTTACTGGCTCCCATAATGATAAGCCACCCATTGGCATATGTCGCACCTACCACCCGACAATTTTATTGCCATCTCATGAATTAATTATCTCTTGCAGGCTGAGCTGAACAGTAAAGAATCCCAAATTGCCGACCTTCGAGAAAATATCAAGTCTCAACAAGCAGAAACCTCCAAAGCCAAGGATGAAGTGACCAATGCTTTAGCAGCGATGGAAAAGTTGAAGGAAAGCTTGAAAGCTAAAGAAACATGTTGGGATACAGAAAGGTCAGCCCTACTGAAGAGAGCTGAGGATGCTGTAGCTGCGCTTAAACTGGTAACTGAGGAGTTATCCGGCCTAAAGCAGCAGATTAATATTATGTCAACAACCATCTTTGGTAAGAACATATCCCCCTTGTACTGTATGAATCATATTAGAAACGTCTGCCGGCTTACCCATAACTTTACTGATACAGGTTCTCGGAGCGCTAAGTTGGGCTCAGATATGCGCATTCGGCTTAAAGCGGTCTACACTCTTGTAGAGCAGCTATATACTGGTGCCCAACGAACCATCACTTCGACAATGCATAAGAAAACTCCTTCAACACTTATCCAAGACACTCTGAATCAATTATCAGTGCTGCCCAAAAGAATTGAGGACTTAAAACGGGGAGCCGCTAGAGCTGGTGCTTTAACTGCCTTAAGACGGGCCAAAGCATGGCAAGCTCATCTTGACCCAAAAGATTTGGCCAACGGTTGCCCCAGTGTTAAAGAAGATGGGTCTGATTTCAGTGCTGATGACTTTACAGCAATAGCAAGAGCTATGCATCCGTTAGCAAGCAAGCTAGCGGACAAACCCAGCTTAACCACATACCGGGCGGCTTATGATGCTGACAACAAGAAGATTGGGGTGCTGGTTCATGAGCCAATAGATCTCATTCCTCCGATTCATAAGCACACCTTTTCCCCTGACATTGATCCATCCAATCTTATTGATGATGAAGCTGTGTTTAGAGCGTTGACCGGTATCAACTCGGCTACACCTGGCTTCCAGCCGATGGATAAGCAAGGAGTTGAAGAGGAAGAAGAGGTGCAGGGAGATCCTGATGCCTCAACCCGCCAAGAATCATAAGCCAGTGTACTTATCAGAAGACTTTACTGTACGAATAATTTTGATGAGTGCTTATTCTCATTGGGCCATTAGATGCCTTGTAATAGGCTAGCTTGAACTCTTTGTTGACTATGCCATTGTCCATATTTTGCTTTGCATGACATTGTTGATCCGCCAATGTAAGATCTGCCACTTGTGCTTATGTTATTTAGCAATTTGAATCTGTTCCTGCATACAAATAGATCACAAGTGTCCTGGCGGTTTACCGCAGGACGGGTCATAATGCCCAATATAAAACCGCTGGTGACTAAAATAGTTCATAACTAGGGCCGGTTTAATCATGATTGAATATATGCAAAAAATATCATACCTGTGATATATGATAAAAAACTGCCGGCTTATTATGCCAATGCAGTACGGGTGATGACCCAAAACTTAGAAGAGAATAATTCCAAGTACTGAATGCCATCATATGCTGCCGGGTTATCACAAACCTATGTTTTAGCTGTGCTACATAGTCAGACTCTCTTTGGTCTGTGTAAACCGGTCATTAATACGCCAAGTAGGTCAGAGCTATGCCCATATGAAATTATAATACTGGCTTGAGAGCCGAAATCCCAAGGTAATCAGAGCTGTGCTCTCATGAAATTATCATATTGGCTTGGTAGCCGAATTATCAAGGTAATCAGAGCTGTGCTCTTATGAAATTATCATATTGGCTTGGTAGCCGAATTATCAAGGTAACCAGAGCTGTGCTCTTATGAATTTATCATATTGGCTTGGTAGCCGAGTTACCAGGATAACCAGAGCTGTGCTCTTATGAATTTTCATATTGGCTTGGTAACCAAATTACCAAGATAACCAGAGTTGTGCTCTTATGACATTATCATATTGGCTTGATAGCCGAATTACCAAGATCAAGTGGGTAGTAACGCTATGTTCTCTTTGGTGCATACACCTATGTTTGAACAGGAAGCTCCCAAGTGACATATTCGGTCAAGAGGGTAGTAACGCTATGATTCGAATACGATCAGGAAGCCCCCAAGTAACCATAATTGTGGCGTTGCACCGGATCAAAAGGGTAGTGACGCTATGTTCTCTTTGGTGAATACACCTATGTTTGAACAGGAAGCTGTCGGTGTCAAAACCTGCGGATCTCCGGTAGGGGGTCCCGAACTGTGCATCTAAGGTCCATGGTAACGGGAGACAAGGGACACAATGTTTACCCAAGTTCGGGCCCTCTCTATGGAGGTAATACCCTACTTCCTGCTTGATTGATCTTGATGAATATGAGTATTACAAGAGTTGATCTACCACGAGATCATAATGGCTAAACCCTAGAAGTCTAGCTTGTATGATTGTCATAATAATCTATCGACTAGCCTAGCCTTGGCTTATATAATGCACCAGAGGCCTGGGATAACAAGAGTCCTAGCCGAATACATTGGTGGAGAGGAGTCCTTGTCTTGATCACCAAGTCTTGTGGAATACTCCTTGTATGCGGCATGGGCTGCCTGAAGTGGCCCATGAGTGAACCGCCATGGGGGTCCTTGGCCCGATCCACCTGGTCGAGAGATGATGTGGTGAGTACCCCCTAGTCTAGGACACCATCAGTAGCCCCCTGAACCGGTCTTCAATTTGGGGACACTCCTCGATCCTTCCAAACTGTTCTTCATCTTCGGTCATCGGTCTTGAAAACTGGTTCAACAAATCTTCTCGTCTTCGATCTTGAGGGTCGCCGAAGTGAATCCGAAGGGTTTACACATCGGGTACCCGAGGAGCCCCTTTAAGTTCTCGGCCTTTATCAATGCCTTAGGATTATTTTTTACGCCACACCTCGGGTTTGAAGTTGTTCCCATGCGACGGTGTCCTCTTGCATCCGAGCTCCAACGCCGGACTGCATTCAAGATATCTTTTGCAGCCAAGAACCAACGTGGGACTATATCCGAGCTCCAACGATGGTCAGCGTCCAAGGTGTCATAAAATACCTCGGTATTTTAAAAGATTGAACGAATTCAGCTGAGCTTAATGCTAGAAATTCCCTCTATGGAGCCAGCCACTGGCGCCCGAGCTTTATGCCGGACTGCTTCTGAGGTGGTGCACCACCCCGACCGCGGGCTGATTTTTGTGAATATTTTTTATTGGTGCAATTTACTCTCTGCTGAGATATATAGCCAATATATGTATATCCAGTAGCCCTCAAGGTGTGTGTCGGTCTAAACCCGAGGTGCACATGAAGGAAAACATAAAACTGCTGATCATGGTAGCCCCTGATACTCAAGTCGATTTGCGAAATCGGCTTGAGGATCAACTCCTAGCTCGGCAGAATACGTAGGAATAGAAACGAGTGTAATACATTAGAGATAATAGTGATCGGTGAACGGGCCCTTGAGAGAGGGTTTTGAGAAGTTGCCGCAATATATCAGATTGACGCCAGATAGGTCCAGATGGTATCTATTGTTGTCCGAAGACACGTTTGCCCATAGTTCGGTCAAGCCGAACACTAAGCACTTTGATTTTTCTACACTGAACAGGCAACGCAGTAGCCCTCGAGACACTGGTCGGGTGGCAACACCAGATCAGGGGATCGATGTGCCCCTATAATATTTATAAATAATGAGCGCGAAGCCCAGTAGCCCCCAAGCCTTAATGTGGGCACGGGTGGCCGAATTAAGGATCGATATCCATGTGAATTTTTAAATTGTGTTTAACACAAACTTCTCGAAAAGAGAATAAAGATCTCTTAAAGGAGCTAGAGCCAATGAAAGCTGGGCTCGCCAAGGTTGGCCCCAAGGGGCTTAATAGATAGGAAATTGATGCCACTTGGGATTTAGGAGAGCTTTGTGTAAGTTGCTCGCTTGGTATTTAAAAGATGAGCTGCAATAAATCGACTTTACTCGCAATTTATGATCCTATGTATCCAAGTATTTTACATCAATAATGCTCGGATCCGCATTGTACAAAACTTTGTTGACCGACCATCGGCTTCCACCTCCTCGGCCAGCAGCCGGGGAGTGTTTGTCCTTCTTTATAAAGCCTTCATGAGAGCAAAGATTTACGACAAACAAGGCAATCCGGTCATATGGTTTGATAAACAAAGGTACGCGGAGAGATATGTTATATTAAGAAACATCTTCCAAGGAAAATAGTCCCGCTATCGGTTCCTTTCTTTGGGTCGTCATGCTTATCATGATCATGAAACCTCACCTCCGATCAATGTGGGAGGAAAATATTGAGGATTTAGTTCGGGGAAAGTTCCCGAACTCTATGGTATTAATGAACCAAAATTTTCACTTCCGTCGTTGCCGACCAATGTGATCCTTTAAGATCGGTAGCTTTCGGTTTCACCTAGTCCGAGGTACTAACTCGAATGAACCGGTAGTAACAATCATAGAGGTGCTCCCTTTACCGTCTAGTCGAACAATCGGGAACGTAGGGGTAAGCACAGGAGCCAGCAACCCAGCTTGGCAAAAATCTTAAGTCAAATTGATGCATATTTATGGCTTTAAAACGATGATTATGGAAGGCAGCCCTTGTATATTAAATAGAAATGACGATGATATGTTTATTTTGACTCCGTTGCGACCGTTTATCAGTTGAAAGTGGCCCATCGTCGGCTTCTACCCCTTTGTAGATACTACGCAGGGTGTTTCTGCAATAACAAGACAACCCTTAGCCGACGTCTCGGTGCCCGAAGGCAGTTGTGTTAGCAGAAATGAGGCAATCAGATATGTAGGCTTTATAACTTTCACTTAGTCATAGGAGCTTTAAACTTGGGAAGCTGGCTATGAGCCCCCGGTTAGTGTTCGGCGACAGTCGAGGTCAAGCCGTAAACACTTCGGCCAATGTTTTGAACGGCCCGTCATTTAACATAGTCATCGGATCACTGACCAGTTTACGCTTATTGTGACAGTCAGTTTTCGGCTTTCTCCACTGAGGTGCTTAACCATGCGAGCTGGAAGCACAATCGCAGTGGTTCTTGCTACCTCTTGAGCACTGCGTTGGTTTTCCCTTGAAGAGGAAAGGGTGATGCAGCAAAGTAGCGTAAGTATTTCCCTCAGTTTTTGAGAACCAAGGTATCAATCCAGTAGGAGGCTACGTGCGAGTCCCTCGCACCTGCACAAAACAAATAAATCCTCGCAACCAACGCGATAAGGGGTTGTCAATCCCTACACGGTCACTTACGAGAGTGAGATCTGATAGATATGATAAGATAATATTTTTGGTATTTTTATAATAAAGATGCAAAGTAAAATAAAAGGCAATGAAAATAACTAAGTGTTGGAAGATTAATATGATGAAGATAGACCCGGGGGCCATAGGTTTCACTAGTGGCTTCTCTCAAGAGCATAAGTATTTTACGGTGGGTGAAGAAATTACTGTTGAGCAATTGATAGAATTGAGCATAGTTATGAGAATATCTAGGTATGATCATGTATATAGGCATCACGTCCAAGACAAGTAGACCGATTCCTGCCTGCATCTACTACTATTACTCCACACATCGACCGCTATCCAGCATGCATCTAGAGTATTAAGTTCAAGAGAACAGAGTAACGCTTTAAGCAAGATGACGTGATGTAAGGGATAAATTCACGCAATATGATAAAAACCCCATCTTGTTATCCTCGATGGCAACAATACAATACGTGCCTTGCTGCCCCTACTGTCACTGGGAAAGGAAACCGCAAGATTGAACCCAAAGCTAAGCACTTCTCCCATTGCAAGAAAGATCAATCTAGTAGGCCAAACCAAACTGATAATTTGAAGAGACTTGCAAAGATAACCAATCATACATAAAAGAATTCGCCCTATAGTGAGTCGTATTACAATTCACTGGCCGTCGTTTTACAACGTCGTGACTGGGAAAACCCTGGCGTTACCCAACTTAATCGCCTTGCAGCACATCCCCCTTTCGCCAGCTTACATTGAATAGATCTCCACAAGAGAGGGGGAGAACTTTGTATTGAGATCCAAAAAGAGAGAAGAAGCCATCTAGCTAATAACTATGGACCTGAAGGTCTAAGGTAAACTACTCACACTTCATCGGAAGGGCTATGGTGTTGATGTAGAAGCCCTCCTTGATCGATGCCCCCACCGGCGGAGCTCCGGAATAGGCCCCAAGATGGGATCTTGTGGATACATAAAGTTACGGCGGTGGAATTAGGGTTTTGGCTCCGTATCTAATCGTTTGGGGGTACGTAGGTATATATAGGAGGAAGAAGTACATCGGTGGAGCAACAGGGGGCCCACGAGGGTGGAGGGCGCGCCTGGGGGGGGGGGGTAGGCGCGCCCCCTACCTTGTGGCCTGCCTGTTGGTTGCTTGACGTAGGTTTCAAGTCTCCTGGATCTTGTTTGTTCCAAAAATCATGTTCCCGAAGGTTTCATTCCGTTTGGACTCCATTTGATATTCCTTTTCTTCGAAACCCTAAAATAGGCAAAAAACAACAATTCTGGTCTGGGCCTCCGGTTAATAGGTTAGTCCCAAAAATAATATAAAAGTGGATAATAAAGCCCAATAATGTCCAAAACAATAGATAATATAGCATGGAGCAATCAAAAATTATAGATACGTTAGAGACGTATCAAGCATCCCCAAGCTTAATTCCTACTTGTCCTCGAGTAGGTAAATGATAAAAACAGAATTTTTGATGTGGAATGCTACCAAGCATAATTTCAATGTTATTCTTCTTAATTGTGGCATGAATATTCAGATCCAAAAGATTCAAGATAAAAGTTTAATATTGACATATAAATAATAATACTTCAAGCATACTAACTAAGCAATTATGTCTTCTCAAAATAACATGGCCAAAGAAAGTTCATCCCTACAAAATCATATAGTTTAGTCATGCTCCATTTTCGTCACACAAGAATTCTCTCATCATGCACAACCCCCGATGACAAGCCAAGAAATTGTTTCATACTTTAGTAATCTCAAACTTTATAAACCTTCACGCAATACATGAGCGTGAGCCATGGATATAGCACTATGGGTGGAATAGAGTATAATGATGGGGGTTATGTGGAGATGACAAAAAAGGAGAAAGTCTCACATCAACGAGGCTAATCAATGAGCTATGGAGATGCTCATCGATGTTAATGCAAGGAGTAGGGATTGCCATGCAACGGATGCACTAGAGCTATGAATGTATGAAAGCTCAACAAAAGAAACTAGTGGGTGTGCATCCAACTTGCTTGCTCACGAAGACCTAGGGCACTTGAGGAGGCCCATTGTTGGAATATACAAGCCAAGTTCTATAATGAAAAATTCCCACTAGTATATGAAAGTGACAAGACAAGAGACTCTCTATCATGAAGATCATGGTGCTACTTTGAAGCACAAGTGTGGAAAAAAAGATAGTAGCATTGTCCCTTTTAATTTCTCTCTCTTTTTTTGGGCCTTCTTTTTTTGGCCTTTCTCTCTTTTTTTATTGGGACAATGCTCTATTAAATGATGATCATCACACTTCTATTTATTTACAACTCAATGATTACAACTCGATACTAGAACAAGGTATGACTCTATATGAATGCCTCCGGCGGTGTACCGGGATATGCAATGAATCAAGTGTGACATGTATGAAAAATTATGAACAGTGGCTTTGCCACAAATACGATGTCAACTACATGATCATGCAAAGCAATATGACAATGATGAACGTGTCATGATAAACAGGATGGTGGAAAGTTGCATGGCAATATATCTCGGAATGGCTATGGAAATGCCATAATAGGTAGGTATGCTGGCTGTTTTGAGGAAGATATAAGGAGGCTTATGTGTGAAAGAGCGTATCATATCACAAGGTTTGGATGCACCGGCGAAGTTTGCACCAACTCTCAATGTGAGAAAGGGCAATGCACAGTACCGAAGAGGCTAGCAATGATGGAAAGGTGAGAGTGCGTATAATCCATGGACTCAACATTAGTCATAAAGAACTCATATACTTATTGCAAAAATCTACAAGTCATCAAAAACCAAGCACTACGCGGATGCTCCTAGGGGGATAGATTGGTAGGAAAAGACCATCGCTCGTCCCCGACCGCCACTCATAAGGAAGACAATCAAAGAACACCTCATGTTTCAAATTTGTTACATAACGTTTACCATACATTCATGCTACGGGACTTGCAAACTTCAACACAAGTATTTCTCAATTTCACAACTACTCAACTAGCACAACTTTAATATCACTACCTCCATATCTCAAAACAATCATCAAGCATCAAACTTCTCTTAGTATTCAAAACACTCATAAGAAAGTTTTTACTAATCTTGAATACCTAGCATATTAGGATTATTTAAGCACATTACCATGCTATTTAATACTCTCAAAATAATCTAAGTGAAGCATGAAAGATCAATAGTTTCTATAAAACAAATCCACCACCGTTCTCTAAAAGATATAAGTGAAGTACTAGAGCAAAACTATATAACTCAAAAGATATAAGTGAAGCACATAGAGTGTTCTAATAATTTCCGAATCATGTGTGTTTCTGTCAAAAGGTGTGTACAGCAAAGATGATTTTGGTAAACTAAAAAGCAAAGACTCAAATCATACAAGACACTCCAAGCAAAACACATATCATGTGGTTAATAAAAATATAGCTCCAAGTAAAGTTACTGATAGAAGTAGACGAAAGAGGGGATGCCTTCCGGGGCATCCCCAAGCTTTGGCTTTTATGTGTCCTTAGATTATCTTGGGGGTGCCATGGGCCTCCCCAAGCTTAGGCTCTTGCAACTCCTTGTTCCATAATCCATCAAATCTTTACCCAAAACTTGAAAACTTCACAACACAAAACTTAAAGTAGAAAATCTCGTGAGCTCCGTTAGCGAAAGAAAACAAAAGACCACTCCAAGGTACTGTAATGAACTCATTCTTTATTTATATTGGTGTTAAACCTAATGTATTCCAACTTCTCTATGGTTTATAAACTATTTTACTAGTCACTAGCAAAAGGGCCCGTGCGTTGCACCGGGTGAAAAAAACCACACTTCCCTAACCCAATTGCTCAAGACCCCCTCTCATTCCACGACACACCGCTAGCCACGATGACATGAACAAACTCTTTGAAATCCTCCATGCTGCCATAAAAATATGTACTGCAGAAAAATATGAACGTATTTTAGAAGTGTACTAAAGGTGTGTGGAATTTAAATCATAGAAATATCTACCTAGTTGTGAGTATCTCTTCAAGCCTTTGTTGGAGTTGCTTAGTGATGCCCAAAACATATCGCATTATACCATAAATAGTAGAGTCCATTTTAGTATACAATGTTTTTTGCTTCACTACGGAGGTAACACAAATTTTCACGAACCAATGTTGGCTAGGTTTAGGGACTATGTAGCGTAGCACTATTCATGTCCAACTATCAAGCACCTGTTATTAACGGGTACTATCTTTTTCGTTATAATTCTCAAAAAAATTATTGTGCATGAACAATTAATAAACAATTTTTTATTATGATTTAGACATAGTAAATTTTTTGCAGGTGTTAAACAATTCTAATATAATTTTCTCTCGAGTTATGGACGGGGTAAAACTGCGTTTGTGGGATGATAGCTAGTGGCGGAGGATGAATTTTTTTAGGGGGATGACTTTTGATTGATTCTAGTTGGTTTACTTTGTTCCCACAATCTTTTAAAGATCAATCAAATCATTACGGGACAAAACAAATGACAAAAAATCACCAAGCTATATTTTTATCAATCCCAAAAATCCCTCTCTTTCCTTCTTTATTATCAGTTCCCAAAATCCCTCCTTTCCTTCTTTGTTCTCTTCGTTCTTCCTTATTAGGACATTTTCTTCTTACTCTTACGGGACGGCTGGCTTCCCAATTTTTCCCCCCAAATCCCTCCTTTCCTTGTTATTATAGGACAACTTTCCACTTTCCTATATTTTTTGCTTTCAATCCCCGAAATCCCTCCTTTCCTTCTTATAGCACAAATACCCGTGGGTTGCAACGGGCAATTTTTTTAAAACGTGCTCCATACCATTACACGCCATTTATTATAACCAATTGATCTGTAGCACAACTCCCGTCTCGCACCATACTGCCTTATTTCTGCCCCTCTGGTTTGGAGAGCGTGCGCTCTCAGCTCCGTCGGGCCGGCCATGCTATCTAGTTTTAATATAAATTGACTCTTGAGATTTATCTTTTACGAAATAGGATTTTTTTACTGTTACATACTCAATTCTTACTTGAAATATTCAATTCAAGTGTAGACTTGAAAACTAAAATCGTGTGTAAGGTATCATGTGGACAGGGCCGGCCACGGCATGCCCTACTACTTCAGCGACAGCACCATGTCGCCGCTGCCCGTGCCGGCCGTCGTGGAGCAGGCGCCGGCGGGGGCTGCCGCCGGGATCTCCGCGTCGTTCCCAGCCAAGGGTGGCTTCGGCACGCAGCACGCGCCCAACCCGACCAGCAGGTACTTCCGGCACGTCGTGCACTGCAAGGGGTGCAGGGACAGTGTCAGCAGGTACACCGCCGTGAAGAAGCCCTTCGTCGTGCTCGCTGCGGTGGCGGCCGCCGCGGACGTCTTGGCAGCCATGGCTGACAAGCAAGGGCCGTCCTTCCGATTTTGCTAATCCAATTTTCCTAGGTTTCCGATTCCCAGGTTTGCCATCGGGGAGTCAATTCGCTGTCTCCCTCTTCCCCGTGATTATTTCCTTCGTTCTCTTTCCTTCCTCTGCTTGTTGATGCTGTAAAGCCGTCGGCGTATATAAATTGCTGCCCAATGCTGGGATTGATTGCAAAGAATCGAGGTGGGACTATTTATTTTGATAACAAACCGTGTTTTGTCGCACAAGCTTACCTGCTCAGTTGGCCACAACCTTCGAGATGGAGGGCCTCTTGCGTGACTCAGTGGCACATAAGAAAAGGCCCAACAATGGAACAATGTGGCCCAATATAGGTGAGGTGCGTGCGTTTCGAAAGACCGAGCGAGGCAGAAACTCTACGAGCGTGGGTTGAAATTAGTACCACCTCGCGTATGTGTTTAAAATTCAAACTGAAAGGATAAATTCACATGAAGAAGCTTATTGTGATGGTGAACCCACGGAGTCAATCCGTGCTTTATTATTAGGGAAAGATAGATTCATTAAAATAAGCAAACAACACACGAAAAACAGAATCTGTCAAAAACAGAACAGTCTGTAGTAATCTGTAGCTAGCGCAAGATCTGGAACCCCAAAAATTCTAAAATAAATTGCTGGACGTGAGGAATTTATCTATTAATCATCTGCAAAAATAATTAACTAAATAGAACTTTCCAATAAAAATGACAGCAGTTCTCATGAGCGCTAAAGTTTCTATTTTTTACAGCAAGACTAACAAGACTTTCCCCAAGTCTTCCGAACGGTTCTACTTGGCACAAACACTAATTAAACACAAAAAACACAAGCAAAACAGAGGCTAGATAAATTATTTATTACTAAACAGGAGCAAAAAGCAAGGAATAAAAATAAAATTGGGTTGCCTCCCAACAAGCACTATCGTTTACACTACAAAAAAAGACACATCCGTGACATTTTGGGCCAAACGAATTTTTTTCTGTCATACATATGACACTTCTATGACGATAATTGTGACAAAACCCGGTATCATCATAGATATGGTGGGCTCCTACTTCTATGACAAAAAATCATGACAGAAAATGGGCTTTTCGTCCTGGGCGGGCCGGAGACGCAGCTGCATGACATTCTTTGGGCCGTCCATGACGGAAAAAACCATGGTAGAAGCGAGGGCGAGGAAAATTTCGGGGAGTTCCCGGTTACGGTGGGAGGTCTGGGGCCGAGCGATGCGCGTTTCTCTCGTACACATACGCGCGTGTGTGCGAGGCGTTGGCTCTAACTGAACCTGAGCGAGGCGTTGGGCTCTAACTGAACCCGAGCGATTGCACTGCAGGCTACGCGTTACTAAACCCGAGCGATCGATCGATGGCTGTTAACTGAACCCGATCGAGCGATTCCTTCGCTACTGCTGCTAACTGAAGCCGATCGATTGGATGAACAGTGAGTGTTGCGGGGGGGGGGGGGGGGGGGGGGGGGGAGGGGTTGGATGAACAGTGAGCGGTAGGAGGTCCGTTTCCTCCGTTTTGCGGTACGCCACACCCCTCCCAATCAACAGGACCCCCGTTTCGACCATACGAGGTCCATTTCCTCCATTCTGTGGTACGCCAGGCCTCGTTTCCATCGCCTGTGCCATCCAAGCGCACCTGATGAACATGGCCACGCATTCCGTTCCGACCCAGCCGGTTGGCTCCCACGCGTTCCGTTGCCTCTCGATGAACACGACGCATTCCGTTGCCTCCCGATGAACACGACGCATTCCGTTGCCTCCCCATAAAGATGACGCATTCCGTTGCCTCCCCATGAACACGATGCATTCCGTTGCCTCCCCATGAACACGACGACGACGCTGTTTCTCCGTTCAGACCTAGCCATGTACACGAGCCCTGGCCGTACGTATGCGCGAATAGGCGTTCGAGACCCTGCCCGTATGTACACATACGTGGCCATATTTTCTTTCTTGCACCCTGGCCACTGTACGTATGTGTACATGGTATGTGCGCGCCTCTACTATGACACGTGCACGCCTCTAAATCGACCAGTATATACGTACACGTTCGCGACCAGAATGGCAACGCTACGTACGCTTCGACCAGGTGGCTCCTAATACGTCTCCAACGTATCTATAATTTTTGATTGCTCCATGCTATATTATCTACTGTTTTGGATGTTTATGGGCTTTATTATACACTTTTATATCATTTTTGGGACTAACCTATTAACCTAGAGCCCAGTGCCAGTTTCTGTTTTCACCCTGTTTTAGGGTTTCGAAGAAAAGGAAAATCAAGCGGAGTCCAATTGACCTGAAACTTCACGGAACTCATTTTTGGAAGGAAACAAGCCCAAAAGACTTGGAGTGCACGTCAGGGGATCTTCGAGGAGGCCACGAGGTAGGGGGGCGCGCCCACCCCCTAGGGCGTGCCCTCCACCCTTGTGGGCCCCTCGTGCCCCCCTGACGTACTTCTTCCGCCTATATATCTCCATATACCCTAAAACTTCCGAGGAGCACAATAGATCGGGAGTTCCGCCGCCAGAAGCCTCCGTAGCCACCGAAAGCCAATCTAGACCCGTTCCGGCACCCTGTCGGAGGGGGCAATCCCTCTCCGGTGGCCATCTTCATCATCCCGGTGCTCTCCATGACGAGGAGGGAGTATTTCTCCCTCGGGGCTGAGGGTATGTACTAGTAGCTATGTGTTTGATCTCTCTCTCTCTCTCTCGTGTTCTTGAGGTGATACGATCTTGATGTATCGCGAGCTTTGCTATTATATTTGGATCCTATGATGTTTTCTCCCCCCTCCACTCTCTTGTAATGGATTGAGTTTCCCCTTTGAAGTTATCTTATCGGATTGAGTCTTTAAAGATTTGAGCACACTTGATGTATGTTTTGGTGATCAACTTGCGGGTTCCGCCCATGAACCTATGCATAGGGGTTGGCACACGTTTTCGTCGTGATTCTCCGGTAGAAACTTTGGGGTACTCTTTGAGGTTCTATGTGTTGGTTGAATAGATGAATCTGAGATTGTGTGATGCATATCGTATAATCGTACCCATGGATACTTGAGGTGACATTGGAGTATCTAGGTGACATTAGGGTTTTGTTTGATTTGTGTCTTAAGGTGTTATTCTAGTACGAACTCTAGGGCTGTTTGTGACACCTATAGGAATAGCCCAACGGATTGATTGGAAAGAATAACGTTGAGGTGGTTTCGTACCCTACCATAATCTCTTCATTTGTTCTCCGCTATTAGTGACCTTGTGGTGACTCTTTGTTGCATGTTGAGGGATAGTTATGTGATCCAATTATGTTATCATTATTGAGGGAACTTACAGTAGCGGAAGTATGAACCCTAGGCCTTGTTTCAACACATTGCAATACCGTTTACGCTCACTTTTATCATTAGTTACCTTGCTGTTTTTATATTTTCAGATTACAAAAACTATTATCTACTATCCATATACCACTTGTATCACCATCTCTTCGCCGAACTAGTGCACCTATATAATTTACCATTGTATTGGGTGTGTTGGGGACACAAGAGACTCTTTGTTATTTGGTTGCAGGGTTGCTTGAGAGAGACCATCTTCATCCTACGCCTCCTACGGATTGATAAACCTTAGGTCATCCACTTGAGGGAAATTTGCTACTGTCCTACAAACCTCTGCACTTGGAGGCCCAACAACGTCTACAAGAAGAAGGTTGTGTAGTAGACATCAGGTCCGGACTGTCAGGCACTTCCTTGCCTGCGAAGATGTAGCTGGTGGGTCCCAGCAGTCAGGGGGGGGGCGAATCGTTTTGTTTTTTTGCCCGGACGCACTTCCTTGCGTGCGAAGGTGTAGCTGCTGGGTCCCAGGAGTTAGGGGGTGAATCATTTTTTTCGCGAAATACGGTGGCCCGTTCGGTGGGTCCCCGCTGTCAGGTGGAGAAATAATTATTTTGCGCGTAATAAGGAGGCACTTCCTTGCGGCTGCCGTGGACCCAGCTGTCAGCCTCTCCATGTACAGTCCATGTCCGATGGAAGTCGTTCCTTGACCACGTTGACCACACCGCGCCAAGAGCACCAGGGCGGTGGACGACGGCGCGGCCTAGGAAGGGGATGACGCGGAGCCGGGGAAGACGTGACAGTGGATGCACACGCGGAGAGGAGTACAAGGGTTCACTGGTTCGGCTGCGCTGCCGTCGCCGCAGAATTACAGGGGGTGTGGGTGAGTGGAGGGATGGCCTGGCCAGCAGTGGGAGTGTAGGGGGCGGTGAGGCCTCCGCGGCAGCACAGCCGGCCACGGGAGGCAGGAGCAGGCGGCACGACCGACGCTGCTTTGGGCGGCTGGAGCAAGAAGACCAGAGGTTGAAGAAGCACGACGGCCGTTGGATGGAAATCGTACGGTCACTGCAGCTAGAATCGTTTATATTGACTAAGTTGACAAAGCCCTTGGTACATCCACTTAGTAGGCCCACTGGTCAGCTTCCGAAACGATGCGCCCCAGATGTCAGGGGGAGGAACCATTTTTTGGGAGGGTGAAGCTAGAATATCCGAGATTGAAGAAGAAGCACGGCATCCGTTAGATGGACATCCAACGGCCACTGCTGCCAGAACCGTGTGTTGAGTATAAGTTGACAAAGCCTTGCATACGCGTCAACTCTATTTTTTAGGGGACGCGTCAACTTAGTAAGGCTAGAAGTGTGTGGCAGAGAACTTATAGCCCACTTGAGATTTGTAAGAATGTGTAGCCCATTTTTGAATTCTAATGGAATTTACTACAACCCATTTACAATTTGTTAAAAGTACAGCCCATTTACAGTTTGTTAAAAGTACAACCCATTTACAGTTTATATTGACTAAGTGTGTGGCAGAGAACTCTATCTTTTAGTTTCTTGTTTTATCACTAGTTTAGTTTATAAAAGAAAACTATAAAAAAATGGAATTGAGTTTGTCTCATACGCTTCACCTTTTTAATATCTTTTGTAAGTATGATGGAAAGGAAAATTGTGCTCAAGTGCTAGAAGAAGAAATCTATAAAATGTTTGGTACTAAATATGTGAATGATGAGCATGATTGCAATGTTGTTAGTACGAATTCTTTGAATATCCATGATACTAATGATGATTGCACTAGTTATGATGAAAATATCTCCTATAAACATGTCAATTTTTGTGGAGTGCGTTGGGTTTGCAAGTATACACCGAATAGGAAGATAGATATTGCAAGAGGCATAAGTATTTAGAAACTAAATTGTTGCAAGAAAGTCTTGATGATTGTGCTGAAAAATTCAATATTTTTCGCACCCCTTGTGAACTTTTCAATGAACATGGTCATTTAAATCTCCAATGCGAATTGTTTCATGACCGAATCGTATCAAAAAATTGTGATAATTTGATTACCCTTGAGCATCATAAAGAGCTTAGTCTTATTTTGGGGTATGAGGAAATGAAACGTATAACTGAGGGTATTCCAAAGTTTAATATTGATAGATTTCTTGATTTTGATCTAGAGAAAATTTATATGTATTGTGCGGTGAATTGTATTGAAAATCCTTAGATTGCCAATTACATAAAGAAAAGAAAGCAAATAGAAGATGAAGAGAATACTAATGAAAGGGAAGAGACTTCTCAATATCCTTCTATTATTTCTTATGATGAATCAGGTAATGAGGAGGAGCCTCCTATTCAACCAATCTCATTAATAAGGAGCTCCATAAAGAGGATTGAACCCACACATGATGTGGTGAAGAAGAAGAAAAGAAAAAGAAAGAGAGGTAAAAAGATATCTCCCCCAAATAATGCTGCTGCTATTACTATTGTGCCTCATGAAAATATAATTGTGGAAGATAATGATACTTCTTATGATCTTGAAAATCTTTTTGGCACTTGCTTGGAAGAATATGATAATTGCTATACTATTGGTGCTATCCATACTATTGATGATGAAAGTGATTATGCTTATGATATGAAAAGGCCAAAGCTTGGGGATGCTATGTTTGATGAAGATGATGTTTTTGAGAATATATTTGCTGCAATTAATGTTTGTCCCAAGCTTGGGGATGCTACGCTTAATGAAGATGATATTTTTAGTCTCCCAAGTTTTGATATGCAAATTTATAATGATGATAGCATGCCTCCTACTTATGATGATTATTGTGATGATACTTATGCTATAAAAAGTAGTGATTATATTTATAAAACTTGCCATGATTATGATTACCCCTTCTCTGAACATTACTCTTTTAATGTGGAAACAATTTATTGTATTCAAGTCTCTTATGATACTCCCACTATTCCGAATGAGAAGAATTTTGCTTATGTGGAGAGTAGTAAATTTTCTATGCTTGTAGATCATGAAAAGAATGCTTTAGGTGCTGGTTATATTGTTGAATTAATTCATGATGCTACTGAAAATTATTATGAGGGAGGAACTTATGCTTGTATGAATGGCAATAATATCAAGTTTCCTCTCTATGTGCTTAAAGTTTTGAAGTTATGCTTGTTTTACCATCCTATGCAAGTTGATTCTTGTTCCCAAAAGTTGTTTGCTCACAAAATCCCTATGCATAGGAAGTGGGTTAGACTTAAATGTGCTAGTCATATTCTTCAAGATGCTCTCTTTATGTTACAATTCTTATCTTTTATGTGAGCATCATTGAAATCATCATGCCTAGCTAGGGGCGTTAAACGATATCGCTTGTTGGGAGGCAACCCAATTTTATTTTTGTTCCTTGCTTATTTAAGTCTAGCTAGGGGCGTTAAACGACATCGCTTGTTGGGAGGCTATCACAAAATGACATGTCGTGCAAACGAGCATAGCCAAAGAGTGAGATGCTCCGGTATCAAACAGAACCGAAGCTAGATGACAGTTAAACGATATGGCTTGTTGGGAGGCTATCACAAAATGACATGTCGTGCAAACGAGCATAGCCTAAGGAGTGAGATGCTCCGGTATCGAACAGAACCGAATCTTGATGACAGTTGACAAGGAGTGTACCAAGAACGACATCCGGATCATCATGAGCGTCTTTAGCTGAGACGTGATGCACACATCCACGTTCAGTGGGAGCTGACTTGACACTAATCACCTTGCGTGATGGCTTACCACGGCCAGCAGACTTCTCAGGCGGGGTGGAGCATAGTTGGTTTGAGAGCAGTCACGTGCATAGTGTCCTGGCTCTCCGCATGTGAAACAAGTCCCTGAGGTAGGACGTGGACCCGCATTGACAAGCGGTCTACCAATAAGCCTGGGTGGAGCATACTGCTGAACTGGGTGAGGAGCCACATAAGAGGGCCTCGGTGTATAACCGAGTGGAAGAGCGGAGTTCGGAACCCAAATCCAATGCTTCTGCGAACTAGAACCGGAGGAAGAACCCAAATCACGGGTGTGCTTACGAGACTCCTCGTAAGTGAGCTGAGCTGTCTCCGCATTAATGGCCTTGTTCACAAGAGCCTGGAATGTATTGCAATGGTGCAAGTGGAGATCACGAAGCAACTTGGGGTTGAGTCCCTTCCGAAACCTAGCCTGCTTCTTGGCGTCTGTGGACACCTCTTTTGTAGCATAGCGGGCGAGGTTCTCAAACTCTCTACTATAAGCATCAACAGCCATCTTATCCTGGGTGAAACTATAGAACACTTCTCTCTTGCAGTCAATGAGAGCCTGAGGAATGTGATGCTCGCGAAAAGCCTCAGTGAAATCTCTCCAGGTAGGTATGTGGCCAGCTGGAAGCATAGCCTCATAGTTCTGCCACCAAAGACTACCAGGACCTTCCAGATGATAAGCAGCGTAGGTGACCCTGTCACTTTCAGCTACGTTCGTAGAACGCAGCTTGTGAGTGATAATACGAAGCCAGTCATCTGCGTCGAGTGGTTCAATGGAATGATGGAAGGTAGGTGGTTTCAGACCAATGAAATCATAGATGGTCGCTGACTCTTTGCACTGGGGTGCGGTGTTCTCCTCAATACGTGCTAACAAGTGGTTAGACTCACGCTTGTTCCTCTCCATCTCTAACATGAACTCTGCCAACGAAGACTGATCGGGAGGATCCTCATCCCTACCATCTCCGTGGTTCCGGCTACGAGCAACAGAACTTCGGTTAACTGATGACATCCTGAAGAACCAACCAAGGAAACAAGGATGGATTCAGCATCATCATAAGGATGTAGAATATAGTACAAGGAAAACACCATCTCTTGAACTCCTAGGACAATTACGGCAGCATAACGGCAGTAAAATGCTCAAAATGAGACATCCTGCAAATGATGGGGTTTTACCATACTCAACATCATCACTCAAGGTTCTGTGACAGTACTAAACAGACTACACCAGAGGTACTCGAACTGGGATATGACTCTGATCAACCAATCCTAAGAGACTACGGAGTAGTAACACGTGATCCTGATAGACAGAGGAGGAAGCCTAGTTCCTTAACCCCGTAGGAAAGATAGGATGACTCAGATCAGAAGGCATGAGGTAAAAGGAGTAAAAAGAGCCTTATGTTCCCTTCCACAATCAATTCCCTTATATAACTAAAGAATTTCAAGACTCAACTTCGACCACGTTGGCTTGGTAATCCTACAGGCAGTCAGGATCTGATACCAAAGCTGTCGGGACCCCGATTCCAAGTCACATCGATCTAGCCGGTAACACCTCATATCACTATGCGGCCTCACGCACGGTATTCCCACGGGTGTCGCCTTACCATGGCCTGGGACCGTTTGCGCCTTTTGGCTCACGTATATGATAGTGTCGCTAGCATCCATATGACAGAGAACCCGGGTCGACATGACTAGTCATGAACCCAAAGTGGCACTAACTTACAGGGACAGGCATACATGAATCAACATCGAGCATGTCGGTCAGCAGCGTGCGAATCCGGGCTGTAGCACTGGGCTAACAGGACTCCGGTGAACTGGGCTGTAGCAGGCTAGGCAGGACTCCGGATGTCACCGCGTGACATTTCCCCAAAGGGACAGACACAGGAACGAAGTGAATCACATGCCGGCCAGTCTAAGTGTTCCGGAGCAGTAGTGCTAGGCTAGCAGGACTCCGGGTAAACCGAGCTGTAGCGGACTACCATGGCTCGGTGGAATCACTAGACTACATTTCCCCATAAGCGAGGCTACCAAGGATAAACAACTAGGTTGTCGGATCCCACACATAGCAATACACGTCACACTTACGCATAACATGCAAGTATGTGTTGTACAACATGGCATCACAACATAACTCAAACTCATATAGATAAAGGCCCAAAAGAGCCACATAGCATTAATACAAACAGAGGTCTCATGACCCATCATTCAGAGCATACAAGCAACGAAAGCATTACATGTCTGAGTACAGAAAACTAAAAAAGAAAAAGGCTGAGAAGCCTGACTATCTACAAGTCCCTCCCAAGGGTACAAGATCGTAGCTGAGGTACAAGCTACTCGTCGAAGTCCAAGTGGTACTACTAGTGAGACAGATGTCTCACCTGCAAAACATAAATAAAGCAAACATGAGTACAAAGGTACTCAGCAAGACTTACATCAGATCCTATCATACATGCATTTGTATCAAGAAGGTAATGTGGGGTTTAGTTGCAGCAAGCCAGCTTTGACTCAGTGGCTATCCTGTTCTACGACTACGAGAAACTTCTTTGAGGTGAGGCAGTGCACACGAGTCCACTAATCACCACATCAATACAATACTATGGATTCTTCCCGTCTCTCTACGAGAAGGCCATCCATAGCACTCACACTTGTCTTGAGCATTTTAGAGTATCCACTTTAAGTTGTCTATGTACCACGTAAGCATCCAAGAAGTCCATAACCGAGGACACGGCTATTCGAGAAGATCATGATAACCCTGCAGGGGTGTACTTCTTCACACACGCTCTCACCACTTATCACCATGTACACGTCATGTATCTCGGCAACCTTCAAGCGGAAGCCTGGCGAGGGTGTCGGCCACGACCTAACTAACCACACAAGACTCTAGTCCAGGTTTATTGCCTATTCGAGTTCCATCCGCAAGGAGATCCGGCCGGGGTTTCGCTCACGACCCCAAACGATGTGTACAGGGTTCCCAAGCCCACCATTCGGGTGCCACTCGGTACACCGGGCCATGTGTGCGTAGTCTGTCCCAAGTCCACCATGCCGGGTGCCACTCGGTAGAAAAATAGCACTACCTACAAACATCAGAAACTAGTTGCAACTCCTGGACAAAGATCAAGTTGGCTAATAAGTCGAGAGGGGTCGAGTTACCGGAACCCAATGTGTGGTAGTAGCTAGTCATTGGACAACTTACACAGAACTCAGTTCTTAAGGACGGTCCCAATGAGACACCCACCATGTACTCCTACATGGCCTCTCACCGCTACCTTTACCAAATCGTGTTCACACGCTTAACTCTCAGCACCAGAACATATCGTAACACTCCAATTCATTCCCAATGAATCAGACCTGACATACTCTAAGCAATAGCAGGCAATGCATGGTAGAAACACAACATGGCTCAATCAACTCCTACATATGCTAGTGGGTTTTAACTATTTACTGTGGCAATGACAGGTCATGCAGAGGAATGGGTTCAACTACCGCAGCATAAAGTAGCAGTTGAATTGTTGTTGTCCTAATGCAATAAATGAGAGCAGGAGCGAGAGAGTAGGATTGTATCGGAATGAACAAGGGGGTTTGCTTGCCTGGTAGATCAACAGGGGGGCACTGCTCCTTTGACAGGTACTCTGGATCGGTCTCCGGAGCAGGACCTATCAAGAAGGAACGGTGTTGGCAAACAATACACAATCATATGCAACAATACGATGCATGAACATGGCATGAGTATGTGACGTGTTTGGAGCTAATGCATTTAGCATTCTATTTGGAGGAGGTCCATTTGAACCAAAGGTTCAAATGCAACTCTAAATTAAGTCCCTTTAAATGACATAAGTGTGTTTTCTCATATACAGCATGTATAACTTGGTTTGACATGCATGAAAATGGTACAGATGGATAGATTGAATTTTTATGTTAATTTTTCATATATAACTTATTTCAATCTGAGCTACGGTTGAATTTCTGTGATTTTTTGAAGTTTATATCATTTTCTGGATTTTCCTGATTTACTTTAAAACCAGAAAAGAATTAATTGCGTCAGCATGACGTCTGAGTGACATCAGCAGGTCAACGGGTCGGTCCAGGTCAAACCTGACCAGTGGGACCCATATGTCAGTGTCTAACTAACTAACTTAAGTTAATTAGCACTAATCTAATCCTAATCTAGCTTAGTTAAGGTCCTGGGCCCACATGTCAGTATCAGTAGGCTAATTAGGTTTAATTAACACTTAACTAAAATTAGCAGGGGCCTGGGCCCACTTGTTAGCGATCCAGGGGAGGTCAAACCCCTGGTCAACGGGGTCAAACCCGCCGGCGACTCAACGCCGGCGAGGCCAGACGTGGCGGAGGGTGTTGGAAATCGCATACATGTGATGGTTTTGGGCGTGGGGAGGCTCTACGAAGAGCTGCTGCTCGCGCGCAGCTGATGGAGCGGACGGCGGAAGCTGGGGTGGCCGGAGACGACCGCAGCGAGGTCATCCGCGGCGGCCAGAGTTCGAACACGCGCGGGTTCAGTGCTACGGAGCTCGGGAGGGGAAGCCGTTGGTGGCTACGGGCTCGTGGAGGGACGCTGAGCACGTTGACGTGCTCGCCCGCGAGCTACAGCGTCTGAAACGACGGTGGCGACATGGTTGTGCGGCGGTGAGCTTCGGGCACGGCGGCGCTAGCGCTAGAGAACGTGCGGGGCGACGGGGCAAGGGGGCATCGGTTCAACGGCTCATCGCGGAGCTGCAGGGATGGTAAGCGGGCTCGGGGACGCGCTGACGGCGGCGAGCGGCGACGGAGATCCACGACGGCCGGAGGTGAAGAAGGCGACAGCGACGGCTCCACGGGGCGTCCGGGGATGCACGGCTTGGCGGAGAGGTAGCGGACGAGGTGGCGGAGCTTCTGGGCATGATGGAGGGGCGAGGGGACAACGGGGAGCGTGGGGGCAGCGAACGGCGGCGACCGGCTCGTTCGGTCCAGCGAGAGAGAGCAAAGGAGTCCAGGGGAGGAGGGAGAACGAGAGAGAGTGAGAGAGGTCCGGGGCGGTGCGTGGCGACGCGCGGAACATCCAGGCAGCGAGGGGGAGCCAGGCAGGCAGGCAGCTCGCGTGGCGCGCGGAGCGCGCGCGCGCCGGGCACGCGCCTCGCCTACTGGCGCGAGGTGGGGGACGGTGCGATGGCCAGTTGGGTTGGGCCAGAGCGGCAGCAGGCCAGGTAAATCGGCCCAGGTAATGTCCAGGTAGGTTTTTCCCACTTTGTTTCCTTTTTCTATTTTCTGACATTTGTTTTGACTTAGTAATAATACTAAATCATTTTATTTTCTTCTGACAATTTTTGCAGGGACCTAGGGGATTATTCCAAAGCCCCTCAGCAAAAATCATAATTTTTGGACATATATAAAATATATCACATATATATATATCCAAGGAAAATAATTATTGCATTAATTCCAAATGGCCAAAATAAATATTTATGAGCTCCTGAAAATATTTGTTTGAATTTTACCTCTGACCAATATTTTCAGAGAGCAACATGAACATTATCTTAGACCTTTTTGGAGCAATTTTTATCTGGGTTATTTCCAGAGATGATTTCTGAGGGTTTCACAACTCCCCATTTCAAATTTAAATGAAATTTAAACATGATGCTCACAAGAAGGCTAGCCTAGGTCATACGAGAACTAGGGATGTGACACTAATTGGGTTAGAGAACTCAAGATTTGGCGTAAAGAATGTGACGTTGAATGGATTTTAATTGGTCCAACTAAGCGTAGATCATCCTTGGGATTATTGACCATGCACAAAACTTCGATTAGATCTTCTCTTAAGTCGACAGACACTGCCAAGAAGAAATTATATTTTCCCACTTTTCAGCAGTACTCTGCTTGCAAAGGATATAGATACCTGGCAACACAAAATTGCATTGACACGATTACTAATGGGGGTTATGATCTATATGCTCATGAGCATGTTGTTATTCATCAAACTCCCCCTTTAGATTTGCATTGGACGGTGGCTAGACCACCTACAGTGTTTTGTTCAGTCATCCCGCTGCCGGAGTTGCACCGGCCAGTCACCTCGTCGCCGGTGTGTGATCCGGTATCTGTGGATCCGGTTTCCGTGAATGTTGGTAACCTCTCCGCACGATTTGCAGAGGCAGGAATCTCTGAAGTTCAAAATGTCTGCTCTGCTACTGGCCCATCTTTTTTGGAGATTCAACTGATCGACAGCCCAATGCTGCAGACTAGCCCAAATTCTGATGGGCCTGCTATTTCTCTGACTAGCCCAATTTCTGATGGGCAGGCCTCTTCTCCTAACCCGACACCACTGGTCACCACACAGGAAATTCCTACATCTCAAGAGGCAGCCCGACAATTTTAAGCCATGGTCGATGACATGGTGGACCGCGTTAAAACATGTACTGTTTTCTCCCAGAGGGGCCACTTGGCAGCTGCATGTGGAATGCGAGCGGCCTGCTCGGCTTGCTCCCGCACGGTTCATTCTAGGAAAGATTGTAATGATTTTGCACGCTCCAATGGATTGGTTTGGAGGCCAATTTCTTTGCAACAAAATATGAGTATATCAGAATTCTCTGCCTGTCATGGGAAGGGAGCCAGAGTTATTGGGATAGCTTGTCCAGTCACATCGCCGCTGCCCACATTGCTCCAATCTCCTCCTCTTCCTTCCAAAGAAAACCCAAGCCATCTCCTCTGCCATCATCCATGGCTAACTACGAGCTCGACCCGCAGCGCTTTGTGCCGGCTGGTCACCACATCATCGATGGTGGCGACCGGCGTCTTCCTCGCACTATCTTCACGCCAGCAGCTCGTCCTCCCTGCCGCCATGAGGATTTCATGGTCGCAGAGGTCATACCCGCTCCGGAGGGACCGCTTGGGCCAATGTGGGAGGAGATCGTTCAGTTTCTTCAGAACAGAGGTACTCTAGTTCGCTCTGCTCAGCCATGGTTTCATGGAGTTGGATTGTTCCAAGTTAGGGATCCCACTGTCAGATTCACGTTGATTCAGCATGCTCCGTTTCCTCTAGGTAATGATCGCTTTGTTAGATTCATGAAACATGATGAAGGAGAAAATTTCAAGGGGACTCATGGTTTTCGTAAAGGCTGGCTCATGTTCATTGGAATTCCGCTAGATTATTGCACGCTGGAGTTTATCTTGCAAGCGGTAGGCACTTTTGGTAAATTTCATTCTTGAGATAGTGAATATCCATACCTGGTTTGTACTCTGGTTGAAGCTAGCTTCCCGGATACACCTCGTGTTCCACGCGATGTGGTATTTGGAGATTATGCTGAATGGGGTGGAGCTCAGGTTTCTTGGACTGCTGCATGTTATGTGCTTGGAGTGGATTTTGCTGACCAGATGCCAAATGATGAGGACCCAATGCCTTTGGATGGCAACCCTCATCCTATGCCGGGAAATTTGATAACGGATAATCTGCCTTTTGTCCTCCCTCCATATCCAATGCTTGGGTGGAATGATGCACCCGTGGCTCCTTCACCACCACCTGAAAACTTTGTTGTTGCTGGTTGGGAAATGCCCATTGGGGTGATAATGATGAGGAACTCAATGAGCCCCCACAGCCTGCAGTGCCAGAGCAATACCAAGTGTCAATTGTTATTGATCAACCGGAGGGATCTGTGTCAGTGGAGCAGCAATTGCAGGTTCAGAATGAACATCAGCAACAACATCAGCCTTTGCATGAGTAGTCATTACAAATTCAGGAGCAGCACATACAAGTCGAGCAGCCCGCTCTTTTGAAAAATCCTCTAGCGATTGTACCCTATCAGCCTCCTGTCATTCATCAGCACCAGATCTTCATTGGAATGGCTAGGATCGTGGTTGGGCCACCTCTCCCTCCCGAGATGATCTGGCAAAGGTCCTTCCAAAACTTAATGTTTGATTTCTCTATCAAGGATGTGAGGGGTGGCTAATATTTTCCATGCTAGATGTGTTATTCTCAAGACGAGTGTTTATTCACTTGTCATTACACGAGAGTAAGGCGAAGGTATTAGGGATGCCCAGTCCCAAAATGCAAAAAAATTGAATTTACTTTATGTTGTCAAATAATAAATTCCTTGGAAAGTGTTGGTATGGAGGGTAACCGTGGATACGGCTAGCCATGGAAAGTGAAAGTATGGTGGAAAAAGGAATAAACTTTATTTTCTGTTTGGGAACCACCTATGATATATCTATGCATGGAAAGTATTGGGAACTCTAAGTCATTTTCGTTGGTGGGATGGATACACCTCCCAAAATGTTTTTATCTCTAAGCTTTTTTGCTTTGAGCTCTCGCACCTCTACAAATCCCTACTTCCCTCTGCGAAGGGCCTTTCTTTTACTTTATGCAATTTTTATTTTGAGTCTCCATCTTCTCTTATAAAAGCACCAACTAGGAGGCAATATGATCGTACTTAAGTACTGGGTGTAGCTAATATTCGAGTGTGTTTCATGAATGGATCAATGTTTGAGCATGATGGGCTAGGGGTAACTTATTTTAGAGTTGATATTTTGAAAGACATGGTTGCTTGTTGACATGCTTGAGTATCTAAATTATCATGTCAAAACTAGACTATTGCTTTGAACAACTAAAAGTCCAATTGTCCATGCTATAAAGAAAAGAATATGATATGACATGATAGGCAGTATTCCACATCAAAAATTCTTGAGGGCGAGTAGGAGTTAAGCTTGGGATGTTGATACGTCTCCAACGTATCTATAATTTTGGGTTGTTCCATGCTGTTATATTATCAATCTTGGATGTTTTATAATCATTTTATAGTCATTTTATATCATTTTTTGGTACTGACCTATTGGCATAGTGCCAAGTGCCAGTTCCTATTTTTTCGTGTTTTTTACATCATAGAAAATTAATATCAGACGGAGTCCAAATGCCACGAAACCTTACGGATAATTTTTATGGGCCAGAAGGAACACAAAGGGCCCTAGATGCGCCTGGGGGGTGCCTAGAGGGGGACACAACCCACTAGGGCGCGCCAGGAGGCCCAGGCACGCCCTGGTGGGTTGTGCCCACGTCGGGTGCCCCCTGGACCTCCTCTTTGCTTTATAAATACCCCAATATTTCCAAAACCTTAGGGGAGTCGACGAAATATTCATCCAACCGCCGTAGAGTCCAGAACCACCATATCCAACCTAGACACCATCTCGGATGCGGTTCACCACCTCCATTGGTGCCTCTCCGATGATGCGTGAGTAGTTCTTTGTAGACCTTCGAGTCCATAGTTAGTAGCTAGATGGCTTCATATCTCTCTCTTGATTCTCAATACAATGGTCTCTTGGAGATCCATATGATGTAACTCTTTTGCGGTGTGTTTGTTGGGATCGATGAACTTTGAGTTTATGATGAGATCTATCTTTTTTATTCATGAAAGTATTTGAGTTTTGATACGTCCATTTTGCATCATGCTTTTATATCGATATTTATTGCATTATGGGCTATTATTACAAATTATGTCACAATAATTATGCCTATTCTCTCTTATTTTACAAGGTTTACATAAAGAGGGAGAATGCTGGCAGCTGGGATTCTGGGCTGGAAAAGGAGCAAATATTAGAGACCTATTCTGCACAGCTCCAAAAGTCCTGAAACTTCACGGAAGTCATTTTTAGAATATATAAAAAATACTGAGCGCAAGAAGTTCACCAGGGGGCCACACCCTGCCCACGAGTGTGGGGGGCGCGCCCTACCCCTTGGGCGTGCCCCCTACCTCGTGGGCCCCCTGGTGGCCCTCCGATGACCATCTTCTGCTATATGGAGTCTTTCGATGAGGAAAAAAATCATAAGCCATCTTTCCGGACGAGACTCCGCCGCCACGAGGCAGAACCTTGGCGGAACCAATCTAGGGCTCAGGCGGAGCTGTTCTGCCGGGGAAACTTCCCTCTGGGAGGGGGAAATCATCGCCATCGTCATCACCAACGCTCCTCTCATCGGGAGAGGGCAATCTCCATCAACATCTTCACCAGCACCATCTCCTCTCAAAACCCTAGTTCATCTCTTGTATCCAATTCTTGTCTCCAAGTCCGGGATTAGTACCTGTGGGTTGCTAGTAGTGTTAATTACTCTTTGTAGTTGATGCTAGTTGGTTTATTTGGTGGAAGATCATATGTTCAGATCCTATATGCATATTAATACCCCTTTGATTATGAACATGAATATGCTTTGTGATTAGTTACGTTTGTTCCTGAGGACATGGGAGAAGTCTTGCTATTAGTAGTCATGTGAATTTGGTATTCGTTCGATATTTTGATGAGATGTATGTTGTCTCTCCTCTAGTGGTGTTATGTGAACGTCGACTACATGACACTTCACCATTATTTGGGCCTAGAGGAAGGCATTGGGAAGTAATAAGTAGATGATGGGTTGCTAGAGTGACATAAGCTTAAACCCTAGTTTATGCGTTGCTTCGTAAGGGGCTGATTTGGATCCATATGTTTCATGCTATGGTTAGGTTTACCTTAATACTTTTGTTGTAGTTGCGGATGCTTGCAATAGAGGTTAATCATAAGTGGGATTCTTGTCCAAGTAAGGACAACACCCAAGCACCGGTCCACCCACATACAAAATTATCAAAGTACCGAACGCGAATCATATGATCATGATGAAAACTAGCTTGACGATATTCCCATGTGTCCTCGGGAGCGCTTTACATCATATAAGAGTTTGTCCAGGCGTGTCCTTTTCTACAAAAAGGATTGGGCCACCTTGCTGCACTTTATTTACTTTTGTTACTTGTTTCTCGTTACCAATTATCTTATCACAAAACTATCTGTTACCTATAATTTCAGTGCTTGCAGAGAATACCTTGCTGAAAACCGCTTATCATTTCCTTCTGTTCCTCGTTGGGTTCGACACTCTTACTTATCGAAAGGACTACGATAGATCCCCTATACTTGTGGGTCATCAAGACTCTTTTCTGGCGCCGTTGTCGGGGAGTGAAGCGCCTTTGGTAGGTGGAATTTGGTAAGGAAAAATTTATATAGTGTGCTGAAATTTACTGTCACTTGCTACTATGGAAAGCAATCCTTTGAGGGGCATATTCGGGGTATCTTCACCCCGACCAGTAGAGCAAAGAGGTGCTCCTCAACCCACTGAACCTACTGAAAATGAAAATCTCTGCTTTGAAATTCCTTCGGGTATGATAGAAAAACTGCTAGTTAATCCTTTTGCAGGAGACGGAACAACACATCCTGATGAGCACCTAATATATGTGGATGAAGTTTGTGGATTATTTAAGCTTGTAGGTGTACCCGAAGATGTTATTAAGAAGAAGGTCTTCCCTTTATCTTTGAAGTAAGATGCATTGACATGGTATAGGCTATGTGATGATACGGGGTCATGGAACTACAAATGATTGAAATTGGAATTTCATCAGAATTTTTATCCTATGCATCTTGTTCATCATGATCACAATTATATATATAATTTTTGGCAGGAGGCTTAAATCAATGTTATATTCATGCCCCAACCATGAGCTCTCAAGAGAAATGATTATTCAAAATTTATATGCTTGGCTTTCTGATAACAATCGCACCATGCTCGATACTTCTTGTGCTGGCTCTTTTATGACGAAGACTATTGAATTCAAATGTTATTTAATGGAAATAATTAAATGCAACTCTGAAGACTGGGACCTCGACGAAGGTAAGGAGTTAGGTATGACACCTAAGTTTGATTGTGTTAAATCTTTTATGGATACCGATGTTTTCTGTAAATTTAGCATTAAATATGGACTTGACTCTGAGATAGTAGCTTCTTTCTGTGAATCTTTTGCTATTCATGTTGATCTCCGTAGGGATAAGTGGTTTAGATATCATCCTCCCATAGAAGTAAAAGTAGCTGTACCTATTAAAGTTGAAGAAAAGACTATCACTTATAATGATCCTATTGTTCCTACTGCTTATGTTGAGAAACCACCTTTTCCTGTTAGGATAAAAGATCATGCTAAAGCTTCAACTGTGGTTTGTAAAAGCAATATTAGAACTTATACACCTCCTGAGCAAGTTAAAGTTGAACCTAATATTGCTATTGTTAAAGATCTCTTGTCTGATAATATTGATGGGCATGTTATTTATTTCTGTGATGAAACTGCTAGAATTGCTAAACCTTGTGCTAAAGATAAACCTAGACCTTTGGTAGGCATGCCTGTTATTTCTGTTCAAATAGGAGATCATTGTTATCATGTCTTATGTGATATGGGTGCCAGTGCTAGTGCTATACCTCATGACTTATACAAAGAAATTATGCATGATATTGCACCTGCTGAGATAGAAGATATTGATGTCACAATTAAACTTGCCAATAGAGATACTATTTCACCAAGTGGAATTGTTAGAGATGTTGAAGTCTTCTGTGGGAAAACTAAATATCCTGCTGATTTTCTTGTTCTTGGTTCCCCACAAGATAGCTTTTATCCCATTATATTTGGTAGACCCTTCTTGAACACAGTTAATGCTAAGATAGATTGCAAAAAGGATGTTGTTACTATTGGTTTAGGTGATATGTATCATGAATTTAATTTCTCTAAATTTCATAGACAACACCATGAAGAGGAATTGCCTAGTAAAGATGAAATTATTGGTCTTGCTTCTATTGCCGTACCTCCTAGTGATCCTTTAGAACAATATTTGCTAGACCATGAAAATGATATGTTTATGAATGAAAGAAGGGAAATAGATGAAGTATTCTTTAAATAGGAACCCATCCTGAAACACAATTTGCCTGTTGAAATCCTAGGGGATCCTCCTCCACCCAAGGGTGATCCCGTGTTTGAGCTTAAACCGTTACCCGATACTCTTAAATATGCTTATCTTGATGAGAAAAAGATATATTCTGTTATTATTAGTGCTAACCTTTCAGAGCATGAAGAAGAGAGATTATTGAAAACTTTGAAGAAGCATCGTGCTGCTATTGGATATACTCTTGATGATCTTAAGGGCATTAGTCCCACTCTGTGTCAACACAAAATAAATTTGGAGGAAGATGCCAAACCAGTTCGTGATCATCAACGACGGCTGAATCCTAAGATGAAGGAAGTGGTAAGAAAGAAAATACTAAAGCTTCTTGAGGCAGGTATAATTTATTCCGTTGCTGATAGTTAGTGGGTAAGTCATGTCCATTGTGTCCCTAAGAAGGGAGGTATTACTGTCGTTCCTAATGATAAAGATGAGTTGATCCCGCAAAGAATTATTACAGGTTATAGGATGGTAATTGATTTCCGCAAATTAAATAAAGCTACTAAAAAGGATCATTACCCCTTACCTTTTATCGATCAAATGCTAGAAAGATTGTCCAAACATACACATTTTTTCTTTCTAGATGGTTATTCTGGTTTCTCTCAAATACCTGTGTCAGCCAATGATCAATCAAAGACTACTTTTACTTGCCCTTTTGGTACTTTTGCTTATAGACGTATGCCTTTTGGTTTATGTAATGCACCTTCTACCTTTCAAAGATGCATGATGGCTATATTCTCTTACTTTTGTGAAAGGATTTGTGAGGTTTTCATGGATGATTTTTCCGTCTATGGATCCTCTTTTGATGATTGCTTGAGCAACCTTGATCGAGTTTTGCAGAGATGTGAAGAAACTAATCTTGTCTTGAATTGGGAAAAGTGCCACTTTATGGTTAATGAAGGTATTGTCTTGGGCCATAAAGTTTATGAAAGAGGTATTGAGGTTGATAAAGACAAAGTTGATGCTATTGAAAAGACGCCATGTCCCAAGGATATCAAAGGTACAAGAAGTTTCCTTGGTCATGCCAGGTTTTATAGGAGGTTCATTAAGGACTTCTCCAAAATTTCTCGGCCTCTGACTAATTTATTACAAAAAAATATACCATTTTTCTTTGATGATGATTGTGTAGAAGCATTTGAAATACTTAAGAAAGCATTAATCTCTGCACCTATTGTTCATCCACCTGATTGGAATTTACCCTTTGAAATTATGTGTGATGCTAGTGATTATGTTGTAGGTGCTGTTCTAGGGCAAAGAGTTGATAAGAAATTGAATGTTATTCAATATGCTAGTAAAACTCTAGACAATGCTTAAAGAAATTATGCTACGACTGAAAAAGAATTCTTAGCAGTTGTATTTTTCTCGTGATAAGTTTAGACCTTATATCGTTGATTCTAAAGTAACTATTCACATTGATCATGTTGCTATTAATTATCTTATGAAAAAGAAAGATGCTAAGCCTAGACTTATTAGATGGGTTCTCTTGCTACAAGAATTTGATTTACATATTATGGATAGAAAGGGAGCTGAGAACCCCGTTGCAGACAACTTGTCTAGGTTAGAAAATGTGCTTGATGACCCACTACCTATTGATGATAGCTTTCCTGATGAACAATTAAATGTCATAAATGTTTCTCACACTGCTCCATGGTATGCTGATTATGCTAATTACATTGTTGCTAAATTTATACCACCTAGTTTCACATACCAGCAAAAGAAAAAGTTCTTCTATGATTTGAGACATTACTTTTGGGATGACCCACATCTTTATAAAGGAGTAGATGGTATTATTAGACGTTGTGTACCTGAGCATGAACAGGAACATATCCTACGCAAGTGTCACTCCGAGGCTTATGGAGGACACCATGCTGGAGATAGAACTGCACATAAGGTATTGCAATCCGGTTTTTATTGGCCTACTCTCTTCAAGGATGCCCGTAAGTTTGTCTTGTCTTGTGATGAATGTCAAAGAATTGGTAATATTAGTAGTTGTCAAGAAATGCCTATGAATTATTCACTTGTTATTGAACCATTTGATGTT
The DNA here is from genome assembly GCF_003073215.2 of Triticum urartu. Taxonomy (NCBI): domain Eukaryota; kingdom Viridiplantae; phylum Streptophyta; class Magnoliopsida; order Poales; family Poaceae; genus Triticum; species Triticum urartu. Next base: position 15,611,607 of record NC_053025.1, read on the forward strand.
TGGGGCTTTGATTATATGGGACCTTTTCCTGCCTCCAATGGATATACACATATTTTAGTTGCTGTTGATTACGTTACTAAGTGGGTAGAAGCTATTCCAACTAGTAGTGCTGATCATAACACCTCTATTAAGATGCTTAAAGAACTTATTTTTCCGAGGTTTGGAGTCCCTAGATATTTAATGACTGATGGTGGTTCACATTTTATTCATGGTGCTTTCCGTAAAATGCTTGCTAAATACGATGTTAATCATAGAATTGTATCTCCTTATCACCCTCAGTCTAGTGGTCTAGTAGAATTGAGTAATAGAGAACTCAAATTAATTTTGCAAAAGACTGTTAATAGATCTAGAAAGAATTGATCCAAGAAACTTGATGATGCATTATGGGCCTATAGAACCGCATATAAAAATCCTATTGGTATGTCTCCGTATAAAATGGTTTATGGAAAAGCATGTCACTTACCTCTCGAACTAGAACATAAGGCTTATTGGGCTATTAAAGAGCTCAATTATGATTTCAAACTTGCCGGTGAGAAGAGGTTATTTGACATTAGCTCACTTGATGAATGGAGAACCCAAGCCTACGAAAATGCCAAGTTGTTTAAAGAAGAGGTTAAAAGATGGCATGACTAAAGAATACAAAAGCGTGAGTTTAATGTAGGTGATTATGTATTGCTATACAACTCTCGTTTAAGATTTTTTGCAGGAAAACTTCTCTCCAAATGGGAAGGTCCTTACGTTATCGAGGAGGTCTATCGTTCCGGTGCCATAAAAATCAACAACTTCGAAGGCACATATCCGAAGGTGGTTAACGGTCAAAGAATTAAACATTATATCTCAGGTAATCCTATAAATGTTGAAACCAATGTTATTGAAACCGCAACCCCGGAGGAATACATAAGTGACACTTTCCGGAACGTTTCAGACTCCGAAAAGGAATAGGTATGTGGTACGATAAGTAAACCGACTCCAAAATAGTTCTCATGGCAATTTTCTACTGTTTTGGAATATTTAGAAAAATAGAAAAATAAGAAGCAGTCCGGGAAGGACACGAGGGCTCCACGAGGGTGGAGGGCGCACCCTACCCCCTGGGCGCACCCCCTACCTCGTGGGCACCTCGTGTGCTCTCCGGACTCCGTTTTCTTACACGACACGTATTTTGATCGGTAAAAATTCATTATATAACCTCCCGAAGATTTTGACCACCGTATCACTGATACGTCTCCAACGTATCTATAATTTTTGATTGCTCCATGCTATATTATCTACTATTTTGGACATTATTGGGCTTTATTATCCACTTTTATATTATTTTTGGGACTAACCTATTAACCGGAGCCCAACCCAGAATTGTTGTTTTTTTGCCTGTTTTAGGGTTTCGAAAAAAAGGAATATCAAACGGAGTCCAAACGGAATGAAACCTTCGGGAACGTGATTTTCTGAACAAATAAGACCCAGGAGACTTGGACCCTACGTCAAGGCACGAAACAGGAGGCCAAGAGGTAGGGGGGCGGGCCTGCCTACCCCAGGCGCGCCCTCCACCCTCGTGGGCCCCTGTTGCTCCACCGACGTACTCCTTCCTCCTATATATATCCATGTACCCCCAAACGATCAAATACGGAGCCAAAACCCTAATTCCACCGCCGTAACTTTCTATATCCACGAGATCCCATCTTGGGGCCTGTTCCGGAGCTCCGTCGGAGGGGGCATCGACCACGGAGGGCTTCTACATCAACACCATAGCCTCTCCGATGAAGTGTGAGTAGTTTACTTCAGACCTACGGGTCCATATTTAGTAGCTATATGGCTTCTTCTCTATTTTTGGATCTCAATACAATGTTCTCCCCCTCTCTTGTGGAGAACTATTCGATGTAATCTTCTTTTTGCGGTGTGTTTGTTGAGACCGATGAATTGTGGGTTTATGATCAAGTCTATCTATGAATAATATTTGAATATTCTCTAAATTCTTTTATGTATGATTGGTTATCTTTGCAAGTCACTTCGAATTATCAGTTTGGTTTGGCCTACTAGATTGATCTTTCTTGCAATGGGATAAGTGCTTAGCTTTGGGTTCAATCTTGCAGTGTCCTTTCCCGGTGACAGTAAGGGCAGCAAGGCACGTATTGTATTGTTTCCATCGAGGATAACAAGATGGGGTTTTCTTCATATTGCATGAGTCTATCCCTCTACATCATGTCATCTTGCTTAAGGCATTACTCTATTTTTACTTAATACTCTAGATGCATGCTGGATAGCGGTCGATGAGTGGAGTAATAGTAGTAGATGCAGGCAGGAGTCGGTCTACTTGTCTCGGACGTGATGCCTATATACATGATCATACCTAGATATTATCATAACTATGCTCAATTCTGTCAATTGCTCAACAGTAATTTGTTCACCCACCGTAGAATACTTATGCTCTCGAGAGAAGCCACTAGTGAAACCTATGGCCCCCGGGTCTATCTTTATCATATTGATCTCCTACTACTTAGTTATTTCCTTTGTTATTTACTTTGCCTTTATTTTACTTTGCATCTTTATCACAAAAATACCAAAAATATTACCTTTATCATATCTATCAGATCTCACTCTCATAAGTGGCCTTATAGGGATTGACAACCCCTATTTGCGTTGGTTGCGAGGATTTATTTGTTTTGTGCAGGTACGAGGGACTCGCGCATAGCCTCCTACTGGATTGATACCTTGGTTCTTAAAAACTGAGGGAAATACTTATGCTACTTTGCTGCATCATCCCTTCCTCTTCAGCGAAAACCAACGCAATGCTCAAGAGGTAGCAAGAAGGATTTCTGGCACCGTTGTCGGGGAGGTCTTCGCAAAAGTCAACATACCAAGTACCCATCACATACCCTTATCTCTCACATTACATTATTTGCCATTTGCCTCTCGTTTTCCTCTCCCCCACTTCACCCTTGCCATTTTATTTGGCCTCTCCCTCTCTATCCTCCCTCTCTTTCTCTATTTGCCTCCTTTTGCCCGTTTGCTTTTTGTTTGCTTGTGTGTTAGTTTGCTTGCTTGTCACGATGGCTCAAGATAATACTAAATTGTGTGACTTCATCAATACCAACAACAATGATTTTATTAGCACTCCGATTGCTCCTCTTACCGATGCTGAATCTTGTAAACTTAATACTGCTTTGCTGAATCTTGTCATGAAAGATCCGTTTTCCGGCCTTCCTAGTGAAGATGCCGCTACTCATCTAAATAGCTTCATTGATTTGTGTGACATGCAAAAGAAGAAAGATGTGGATAATGATATTGTTAAATTGAAGCTATTTCCTTTTTCGCTTAGAGATCGTGCTAAAGCTTGGTTTTCGTCTTTGCCTAAAAATAGTATTGATTCATGGAACAAGTGCAAAGATGCTTTTATCTCTAAGTATTTTCCTCCCGCTAAGATCATCTCTCTTAGAAACGATATTATGAACTTTAAGCAACTTGATCATGAACATGTTGCACAAGCTTCGGAGAGAATGAAATTAATGATACGTAATTGCCCTACTCATGGTTTAAATTTGTGGATGATTGTTCAAATTTTTTATGCCGGATTGAATTTTGCTTCTAGAACTTTTAGATTCGGCCGCGGGAGGCACTTTTATGGAAATCACTTTAGGATAAGCTACTAAACTCCTAGATAATATTATGGTTAATTATTCTCAATGGCATACTGAAGATCTACTAATAAAAAGGTGCATGCGATAGAAGAAATTAATGTTTTGAGGGGAAAGATGGATGAACTTATGAAATTATTTTCTAACAAGAGTGTTTCTTCTAATCCTAATGATATGCCCTTGTCTACTTTGATTGAGAATAATAATGAATCTATGGATGTGAATTTTGTTGGTAGGAACAATTTTGGTAACAATGCGTATAGAGGAAATTTTAATCCTATGCCTTATCCTAGTAATCCCTCTAATAATTATGGTAATTCCTACAAAAATTCTTATGGAAATTATAATAAGATGCCCTCTAATTTTGGATCTAATATTAAAGAATTTATTACTTTGCAAAAGAATTTTAATGCTATGATTGAAGAAAAATTGCTTAAGATTGATGATTTGGCTAGGAACGTTGATAGAATTGCTCCTGATGTTGATTCTTTGAAACTTAGATCTATTCCACCTAAGCATGATATCAATGAGTCTCTCAAAGCCATGAGCATTTCCATTGATGAGTGTAAATAAAGAACCGCTAGGATGCGTGCTAAGAAAGATGCCTTTATAAGAGCGTGTTCTTCTAGTTCCTATGAAAATAATGATGAATATCTACAAGTTATTGATGTGTCCCCTATTAAATCTTTGTTTTGCAATATGAATCTTGATAATGATGGGACTGAATATGATCCACCTTTACCTAGAAGGCGTTCTAAGAATTCAGAATTTGTTGATCTTGATGCTAAATTTGATTAAAGTGGGATTGAAGAAATTAAAACCCTAGATGTTGCTAAACCCACTATTATGGATTTCAAGGAATTTAACTATGAAAATTGCTCTTTGATTGATTGTATTTCCTTGTTGCAATCCGTGCTAAATTCTCCTCATGCTTATAATCAAAATAAAGCGTTTACTAAACATATCGTTGATGCCTTGATGCAATCTTTTGAAGAAAAACTTGAATTGGAAGTTTCTATCCCTAGAAAACTTTATGATGAGTGGGAACCAACTATTAAAATTAAAATTAAATATCATGAATGATATGCTTTATGTGATTTGGGTGCTAGTGTTTCCACGATTCCAAAGACTTTGTGTGATTTGTTAGGTTTCCGTGATTTTTATGATTGCTCTTTAAACTTGCACCTTGCGGATTCCACTATTAATAAACCTATGGGAAGAACTAAAGATGTTCTTATTGTTGCAAATAGGAATTATGTGCCCGTAGATTTTATTGTTCTTGACATAGATTGCAATCCTTCATGTCCTATTATTCTTGGTAGAACTTTCCTTAGAACGATTGGTGCAATTATTGATATGAAGGAAGGAAATATTAGATTCCAATTTCCATTAAGGAAAGTCATGGAACACTTTCCTAGAAAGAAAATTAAATTACCTTATAAATCTACTATGAGAGCCACTTATGGATTGCCTACCAAAGATGGCAATACCTAGATCTATTCTTCCTTGTTATGCCTAGCTAGGGGCGTTAAACGATAGCGCTTGTTGGGAGGCAAACCAATATTATTTTTATTCCTTGCTTTTTTCTCCTGTTTAGTAATAAATAATTTATCTAGACTCTGTTTTGGTTGTGTTTTTTGTGTTTAATTAGTGTTTGTTCCAAGTAGAACCGTTGGGAAGACTTGGGGAAAGTCTTCTTGAACTTGCTGTAAAAAACAGAAACTTTACTGCTCACGAGAACTACTGCCATTTTTATTTGTAAAGTGATATTTAGTTAATTCTTATTGCAGATGATTAATAGATAAATTCCTCACGTCCAACAATTTATCTTAGAATTTTTGGGGTTCCAGATCTTGCGCTAGGTACATATTACTACAGACTGTTCTGTTTTTGACAGATTCTGTTTTTCGTATGTTGTTTGCTTATTTTGATGAATCTATGGCTAGTAAAATAGTTTATAAACCATAGAGAAGTTGGAATACAGTAGGTATAACACCAATATAAATAAAGAATGAGTTCATTACAGTACCTTGAAGTGGTCTTTTGTTTTCTTTCGCTAACGGAGCTCACGAGATTTTCTACTTTAAGTTTTGTGTTGTGAAGTTTTCAAGTTTTGGGTAAAGATTTGATGGATTATGGAACAAGGAGTGGCAAGAGCCTAAGCTTGGGGATGCCCATGGCACCCCCAAGATAATCTAAGTACACCTAAAATCCAAAGCTTGGGGATGCCCCGGAAGGCATCCCCTCTTTCGTCTACTTCTATCGGTAACTTTACTTGGAGCTATATTTTTATTCGCCACATGATATGTGTTTTGCTTGGAGTGTCTTGTATGATTTGAGTCTTTGCTTGTTAGTTTACCACAATAATTCTTGTTGTACACACCTTTTGAGAGAGCCATACATGATTTGGAATTTGTTAGAATACTCTATGTGCTTCGCTTATATCTTTTGAGTTATATAATTTTGCTCTAGTGCTTCACTTATATCTTTTAGAGCACGATGGTGGATTTGTTTTATAGAAACTATTGATCTCTCATGCTTCACTTAGATTATTTTGAGAGTCTTAATAGCATGGTAATTTGCTTAAAATCCTAATATGCTTGGTATACAAGATTAATAATAAAACTTTCTTATGAGTGTGTTGAATACTATGATAAGTTTGATGCTTGATAATTGTTTTCAGATATGAAGATGGTGATATTAAAGTTGTGCTAGTTGAGTAGTTGTGAATTTGAGAAATACTTGTGTTGAAGCTTGTGATTCCCGTAGCATGCACGTCTGGTGAACCGTTATGTGATGAAGTCGGAACATGATTTATTTTTTGATTGTCTTCCTTATGAGTGGCGATCGGGGACGAGCGATGGTCTTTTCCTACCAATCTATCCCCCTAGGAGCATGCTCGTAATACTTTGCTTTGATAACTTGTAGATTTTTGCAATAAGTATATGAGTTCTTTATGACTAATGTTGAGTCCATGGATTATACGCACTCTCACCCTTCCACCTTTGCTAGCCTCTCTAATACCGCACACCTTTCGCCGATATCATAAACCCACCATATACCTTCCTCAAAACAGCCACCATACCTACCTATTATGGCATTTCCATAGCCATTCCGAGATATATTGCCATCTGACTTTCCACCGTTCCGTTTATTATGACACACTCCATCATTGTCATATTGCTTAGCATGATCATGTAGTCAACATCGTATTTGTGGCAAAGCCACCGTTCATAATTCTTTTATACATGTCACTCATGAGTCATTGCATATCCCGGTACACCACCGGAGGCATTCATATAGAGTCATATTTTGTTCTAAGTATCGAGTTGTAATTGTTGAGTTGTAAGAAAAATAAAAGTGTGATGATCATCATTATTAGAGCATTGTCCCAGTGAGGAAAGGATGATGGAGATTATGATTCCCCCACAAGTCGGGATGAGACTCCGGACGAAAAAAAGAGAAAAAAGAGAAAAGGCCCAAATAAAAAAATGAGAGAAAAAAGAGAGAAGGGACAATGCTACTATCCTTTTACCACACTTGTGCTTCATAGTAGCACCATGATCTTCATAGTAGAGAGTCTCTCATGTTATCACTTTCATATACTAGTGGGAATTTTTCATTATAGAACTTGGCTTGTATATTCCAATGATGGGCTTCCTCAAATTGTCCTAGGTCTTCATGAGCAAGCAAGTTGGATGCACACCCACTTAGTTTCTTTTGTTGAGCTTTCATATACTTATAGCTCTAGTGCATCCGTTGCATGGCAATCCCTACTCACTGGCATTGATATCTATTGATGGGCATCTCCATAGCCCGTTGATACGCCTAGTTGATGTGAGACTATCTTCTCCCTTTTTGTCTTCTCCACAACCACCATTCTATTCCACTTATAAGTGCTATGTCCATGGCTCATGCTTATGTATTGAGTGAAGATTGAAAAAGTTAGAGAACACCAAAAGTATGAAACAATTGCTTGGCTTGTCATCGGGGTTGTGCATGATTCAAATATTTTGTGTGGTGAAGATGGAGCATAGCCAGACTATATGATTTTGTAGGGATAACTTTCTTTAGCCATGTTATTTTGAGAAGACATAATTGCTTAGTTAGTATGCTTGAAGTATTATTATTTTTATGTCAATATGAACTTTTGTCTTGAATCTTTCGGATCTGAATATTCATACCACAATTAAGAAGAATTACATTAAAATTATGCCAAGTAGCACTCTGCATCAAAAATTCTGTTTTTAGCATTTACCTACTCGAGGACGAGCAGGAATTAAGCTTGGGGATGCTTGATACGTCTTGAAAGTGCGTTATATTGACTAGAGGGGGGTGAATAGGTGATTTTTATGAAATTCTTCAGTGAGGAATTTGCTGGTGAGGAAATTCCTTAGCGAAGAACTACTAGCAGCGGAATGAGTACTCAAAAGTAAACATAACAGAATACAAGCATAGTCATCATGATGAAATGAAGACAGGCACATAGTACAAAAGCGTAAGCACAGGATAACACAGGATGAAGACAAACAGACTGAAGAAATTGAACTGAGGAAATTGAGAAAGTCTTCAGTCAAAGTCTTCAAACACAGATATGAACAAGCACACAACACAGTTATGAGTAAATGGAAGAGTTGAGGAAATAGAACCAGTAAGCTTGGTGAAGACAATGATTTGGTAGACCAGTTCCAACTGCTGTCTCAGTGGTACGTCTGGTTGGAGCGGCTGAGTATTTAAACTCGAGGACACACAGTCCTGGACACCCAGTCCTGAACATGCAGCTCAGGACACCCAGTCCTCACCGTATTCTCCTTGAACTAAGGTCACACAGACCTCGTCCAATCACTCGTGGTAAGTCTTCAGGTGACTTCCAAACCTTCACAAACTCGATCACTCGGCGATCCACAATTCCTCTTGGATGCTCTAGACCATGACGCCTAACCGTCTGGAAGAAGCACAGTCTTCAAAGGTAACAAGTGTCGGATCCACGCAGGATCAATCTCTTCATTGATGCTCAATCACTTGGGGTTTGTAGGTGTTTGGGTTTTGGGTTTTTCCTCACTTGATGATTTTCGCTCAAAGTCCTCAGAGGATGGGTTGCTCTCAAATGACAAGTGTCAGTTTCTCTCGAAGCAGCCAACCAACTAGTGGTTGTAGGGGGCGGCTATTTATAGCCTAGGGAGCAGCCCGACATGATAAGACATAAATGCCCTTCAATGATATGACCATTAGGTGGATAGATATTTTGGATAGCTGGCGCATAGCACAGCAATGGTCGGAATTTTGAGTAGCAAAATCCTCAGGGCTATCATGTTCTTCACTGTGTACGCAATCCGCACTGGCGAATTCCTAACTCCTCAGTCAGGACAAATTCCTCAGAGACCAGAAGAACTTCGTCTCTGTCACTGAAGAAATTGACTGAACTATATGAGATTTCCACTGGCTTCACTCGAAGGGATTGGTAGGTGTAGGATTTTGAGTTGAGCATCACATGGAAATTTTTCCTTAGTATTTCCTCGACCCCCTTTAACAGTACGGTGTTTCCTATGACTCAAGAAAGAGAAAATGAAACTACGAAAACAAAAAGTCTTCACGCTTCATGTTCCTTGAACGAATACCAAGTCTTCAAGGTCACACCAATTTCTTCACTTTCAAAGTCTTCAGAAAGTCTTCAGTGATTCAAAGTCTTCAGTCAAAGAACTTCATTTTTAGGGGTTGACTTTCTCTGTAAATAGCAAACTCCTCATAGGCTTATGGACCTGTGTACACTCACAAACGCATTAGTCCCTTAACCTATAAGTCTTCAATACACCAAAATCACTAAGGGGCACTAGATACACTTACAATCTCCCCCTTTTTGGTGATTGATGACAATATAGGTTAAGTTTTCAACGGGGATAAACATATGAGGTGTAACTACTGATATTGAGGAATTTGATTACAAGATATAGAAGAACTCCCTGAAAATGTGCATAGTGAGGAATTTGCTTTTGAAGCAATGCACACTTGAAGAGTTGAATCATGGAGATCTCCCCCTATATCTTGTAATTTATACACGCATTTGACATATAACAGAGAAGAATTTGAAATGCATGATGAAATATGGTGACTGATGTAATTCAACATGCGTGCAATAATATTAACGAGGAATAAGCATGCAGAAAAACATATCAAAAGTATCAGAGCACCATCGGGTTTAAGTTTACAACTCGATCCAATAAAGTCTCAGAAGAACGAGAGTTGTAACTTAACAAAAAAACACCCATATAGCAAGACCCGCTTGAAGACTAACTCAAAATTCTCCCCCTTTGTCATCAAATGACCAAAAGGATTGAATATGAGGACTAACGCCCCTGAAGAATATCAAGTTGATGAAGGAGCGCCAGCGTTGTTGGGGTCGTTTGTCGTAGTAGGGCCTGCCACAGTGTCGTCCAAGTCTTCATTTTCATCAGTGTTGCGCGATGAAGAATATGAGCTGGCCACCAGAGAAGGAACCTTGACCTTCTTGAATTTCTTCGGTGGAGGTGCAGACCAGTCAAAATCTTCATTGAGACCCATGTTCTTCAGATCTTCTTCACCATACAGATGTGACAGGATTGCCCAGGTGCGACCGAAGACTTGATGGAGGTAGTAGTGGTTTTTCTTCACTGCATTGTGTGTGGCAGTCATGTTGTGAAGAAGTGAACCAAACTGACGCTTAACCCATTTGTGATTTCGATCCACCTTCTGGTGAAGACTAAGCAGAAGTTCACGGTCAGTCATCACGCACGGAGCAGTGGCTTGAGGAGTGGACTTGGGTGCATTGGCAGAGTCATGTGTGGCAGAGTCATCATTGGTGGAATAAGATGCAGCTTTGCGAAATTGACAATCCAATGGACGAATGCCTTCATCTATTACAGCTGGTGCCTTGCCCTTTCCATCAACTGAGGAATATGTCTGCTTGAGGACTTCAATTGGGGGCAAGTAGCTGAGGTGATTCTGGAAATCAGCTTTGTAGTTGAGTGAAGACCTTGTCCTGAGGAATCTCATAATCCAAGGTGCATAAGGCTTCAGCTCAAACGGAGACAGTGCAACATTTGCCATAGTCCTTATGAAGAAATCATGATAATTGACAGGAATGCCATGAACGATGTTGAATACCAGATTCTTCATGATGCCAACAATTTCCTCATCAGATGAATCGTGGCCTTTGATAGGACTGATTGTCCTCGTAAGAATACGATAGATAGTTCTGGGCACGTACAACAATTCCTTCACGAGGAATTTGGTTCTTGGTGCTTGACCTGGCTTCAAAGGTTTCATCAGCGCCTGCATGTAATGATGTGTGAGCTCAGGTTCACTGTAGATGCAACGAGCTTCTTCAAGGGGAGGACTGAGTGGTAGAGCACGAAGCAATTCAGATGCTGGTGCAGTGTAGTGAGTGTTTTCAGACATCCAGTCCAGCACCCATGAATTCACATCTTCAGCATCTCCGGTGATGTGCAGCGTTGCATAGAATGGAAGAATCAGTTCTTCATTCCAATCGCAGATGTCAGAGCAAAATTTTAGCAGTCCAGCATCGTGAAGAACACTGAGGACTGGTGCGAAGCATGGCAGAGATTCCATATCCACGTGAGGAATATGCTCATGGTAGAAGATCTTCTCCTTGTTGAACATCACTAACGAATAGAAATTTGCTTGACTAGCAGTCCAGAAACGCCTCTTCCTAATGCGAGCAGAGTTATATGGGTTGTAATCTTCAAAGAATACGTGCTCGCCGAAGAAATCATCAGCCTTGAACTTTTGCTTGCGTGAGAATGGATCCTTTGGCTTCGGCAAAGGAGTGTCAGTGAGTTGCATCATGACCTCAGGAATCTCAATTGCAGGTTCTTCAGGATGAGGAATTTCTGGTTCCTCCTCAGTGGCAGTCTGCGTCGTTGGTTGTTCAGTAGCAGCAGTTTCTTCAGTGCTAGTGGCTTGAATTTCCTCATGGACAGATGCAGTGGGATGAGTTTCTTCAGATCCCATTTGTACAGTTTGTGTAGGGGGATGAGGAATTTGCTGTAGAGGGGTGAACATTGGAGTGTTTGGATGCTGAATTTCCCAGAATTCATCACTGATTACGGGTGTGGAGCAGCCAACGTCCACATCTTCATCTTTCATTTCTTCAACGCCAGCCTCTTCAGCTGTGAACTGAGGCATAGGCGAGGATATGATAGGTGTTGAAGGGATCACGTCCACTTCAATTTCTTCATCCAATGGTTCAGACGAAGCAGCAGAAGGAGTTTCTTCATCAGATCCGCTGGGGATCACATATTCTTCATCAAGAGGAACATGGTCCTTTGATGGCCTGGTTGAGATGGGAATAGCATCAATCGGATTTGCAAATGAACTTGTCATAGGCTTCATTTTCTTCGGAGCTTAAGAATCTGAAGCAACTGATGCTTTCCTTTTCTTCACTGCAGCACGCTCTGCAGCCTTGGTCTTCTTCACATCTGATGCAGATGGAAGGATTGGAGTTGAAGTTGGTGCAGGAGCAGCTGAGGAATCGGGTTGATTTTCTTCAGGCACAACTGATGCAGTTGCCCTGAGTTCTTCATTTTCTTCAGGCACACCACTAGTGGGTGCCTTGGCAATTTCTTCAGCGGCTGGAATGCAGTCATCAGCCCTGGAACTCACATTTTCTTCAGCAGCCTGATTGTCATCAGCGGTGCTGGCATTTTCTTCAGTAGGCTGAGCAGATGCTTCAGCCTGAGGAATTTCCTATTGCGTTGGGGCTGCAACATTGGAAGTGAAGTTATCCGCAAGTTTCACAAAACGAACCTTGGCTCCAAGCCAATCAACGCGATATGCGTCAAAGTCATCACTGAGTTTCTTGATCTCAGTCTGAATAGTGACAAGTTCTTCAGTTGTCATAGGGACAAGATTTTTCTTCAGATAGCGCTCTTTCTTGTACTGCGCTTTCTTGATCTTCCTGGCCTTCTCAAATTTCCACTTTTCTTCTTGAATGAAGTGGGTCAGCATGTGACTTTGGCCAGGAGTCAGCTTGAAGTCAGGCATGGGAGTGTTGGGGTCCTTGTGCCAGACATCAATGTAGTCGAGGATCAACTTGGGATCCAAAAGCAGTGGCACCTCTGATCCTTTGGCTCTAGCGGCCTTGACTTGCCTGTCTCTGATGATTTCTGCAAGTTCATCATCATCAGCTTTGTCTTCTTTAGACGGTACTTGGAAAGCGACTTGTTTCTTTTGAGGACTTGGGCGAGGACCTCGTCCAGCAGTGGCCTTTGTCTTCAGCAGTGAGGGGCCAGCTGAGAAACTTGGTGCAGCTGAGGAACTAGCTGAGACACCTGAGGCAATGGAGATGCCTGCAGTCCTTTTGCACGAGGCGAGATGCACAGGTGCTGAGGATTTAGTCAGAACAGCTGAGGGCTTAGGCGGAGGAGCTGAGGACTTTGGAGGAACAGGAGCAGCATGAGGAATTGGCTGTGAGGGCTTTGAGGATTCTGGCCGTGAGGGCATTGCTGAGGAACTTGGCCTTGAGGGCATTGTTGGTGAAGCACTTGGCTTGCGCGCAGGCTTCTTTGACATAGCCTTCTTTGGCTTGACAGCAAAGGCCTCAGCAGAGGCAGCGGCAGCAACAAAGTCTTCATTGAATTTCCTCACTGCTTCTTTGGCTTGCTTAGCCAACTTGGCTTGGTGCTTGGCCCATTCATCAGGATAGTCCTCACCGCGCTTGAGGCTGGTGGGATCAGTGATTTGGCCAGGTGCCAATGGAGCTCTTGGGCATGGAGGATTGAGTGGGAATTTCTTCATATACTTAGGAGTTACATATTTGTACTGCCACCAATCTCTTTCCCATCTCCTCTCTATCTTCTGAATGCGCACTTTGCGCTCATTCTTGGTTTCCTCAGTAGGTGTGCAGTACCCAACATATATTTCATCAGGGATCTCAAACGTTGTATTTACCTCATGCCTCTTTCCTCCCTTCTGTGGCTTCTTACCGTCAGCCATTTTCTTCAGTTGAGGAATTTGAACAATTGAATTCTCTGAAGAAGTATGCAACTTTTCTTCGAGGAACGATGCAAATGAGTTAAGTTGATGAGAACCTAGTGATTTAGCAGCTGACATGTGTACCTGTGAACAGAGTATAGTTGCGAGGAATTTGGAGAGGTCATATGCGTTCTCAGAGGGTTTTTCAAAAGAACAAGTTTGAGGAATTTGAACAGATGAGTCTTGAAGAATTTCACTAAGCGTTCTTTGTCTTAGGTTCCAGAGTTGTATAGATCGAAGATCCACACAATTGAGGAATCTTGAAGAAAAATGATGCTTGGAGAAACGAATCAAGAACAGATGACTTGTGAGGTGTTTAGTGTGTGAAACTATGAAGAAAAACACCTATGAAGATTTTGTAGATAATCATTCGAATCAACAAGGGCAGTAAAAGTAACTTTTAATTACCCTGGACGAAGAACACGACGAACTGGAGTGAGGAGATGTGAAGTTCTTCTGTGCAGATCTTCCATGCCCTAACTTGGCGGAGGAAGACGGCTATGGCGGTGGCGTAGTGAAGATTTCCGCGGTCGGCGCGAGTACGTCGGCGACGAGGTCGAGGCAGTGAAGCTCTTCCTCACCCGCGGCGATGAAGTAGCGGCAGTGCTAGGGTTTGAGAAGCTCGAGCTAGAGAGAGAGGTCGAGCGGAGTAAAAGAAGTGAGGAAGGGGCGGAGGGGTTGAGGGAGTCCTAGATTAGGGGGTGTCCGGATAGCCGGACTATAACCTTTGGCCGGACTGTTGGACTATGAAGATACAAGATTGAAGACTTCGTCCCGTGTCTGGATGGGACTTTCCTTGGCGTGGAAGGCAAGCTTGGCAATATGGATATGTAGATCTCCTCCCATTGTAACCGACTTTGTGTAACCCTAGCCCTCTCCGGTGTCTATATAAACCGGAGGGTTTTAGTCCATAGGACGAACATATAATCATACCGTAGGCTAGCTTCTAGGGTTTAGCCTCTCTGATCTCGTGGTAGATCTACTCTTGTACTACCCATATCATCAATATTAATCAAGAAGGACATAGGGTTTTACCTCCATCAAGAGGGCCCGAACCTGGGTAAAACATTGTGTCCCCTGCCTCCTGTTACCATCCGGCCTAGACACACAGTTCGGGACCCCCTACCCGAGATCCGCCGGTTTTGACACCGACATTGGTGCTTTCATTGAGAGTTCTGCTATGCCATCACCATCAGGAAGGACACCTCATCCCGTCTTTAAAGACGGCACCGTTAAGGGAGCTTTGGCTGTCGGCCAAACTCTCTGGCTAGGTGGTTTTCTTATGACCGCCTGTTCGGCCGCTACGCCGACGATGACTTCTCGGGTCATCGAAAGCAACCTTCACATCAACTCGGAACTCGCCGAGCAGTTAGATCCAATGGAGCTCTCTTCCCTAAACGAACTCTTGGATCGCATCGCCGCCCTGGGAGTCGCTACAGACTACGATCGGATTGGGCTTAAACCCGATCTGAGAGAGATCAACTCTCCCCAGGTCACCCATCACGTTGCAGTGGCGGAGGAACAATGCGGTGACCCCTCATCTATCTTAAGGACTAGCTATGTCCGGATTCCCGATCCCTCCAAGCTGGATATCCGTGGAGGGGAGGACGTCACTCAAGACCTGAACCTAGAGTCAGGCAGCGGGCCAGATTCATTGGAAAACATCCAAGAATCCAAACTTCCGAGTTCGAAAACTCCTTGGCCCTTGAGTCTTAGATTGGGTGAGGTTTCGGATTCAATTCCGCCCACCCACCCAAACATAAGCGATCTATCCCAAATTAGGCAAGAGCGCGAAGAAACAGTACACCATTACTGGGCCAGATTCCTCCTGGTCAATAACAGGATAAAGGACTGCCGCGAGGAAGACGCAATTTCATTCTTCTGCAATAATTGCACGGACAAGGGAATCCTCAACGCCATAAGTCGCCGCGAAATTACACGCTTTGTCGACTTGGCGTCCATAGTACGAAAGTACTGTGTGATGGAAAGCGCCTGGAAAACCGAAATAAAATTTTGGGATAATCCGGCACTAAATACGAACCCAGTCTGAAATAAAAGGGTGCATTATCGCCAGACACCCAACACCAAAAGGCAAAAACCCTCTACAGGGCATGGAACCGTACTGGAGGGATGGCTCAATGGACCCAGTAAAATTCACAGTGCAGAGGGCGCCACACCAACTCATAGCCTTAGAGCATGTTGGATTCTCCGGCAGGTGGCCAAAAGTGGCGAAGATCTTCTAACCCTAGAAGCCACAGAGCACCAGCCCAGGGATACCAGTACGGTATTAATAGTCTTCGAGACTTTCGCGCCAAATAATATGCGAAAACGAACACTCCGCAGCCTTGCCGAAGTCTACCACGTGGCAACAATAAACCCATGGAGTGACACGGCTATTACTTTTAATGCCAGTGACGAACCTAAATTCCGAACAGCCCGAGCACCAGCCGCATTGGTCCTCAGTCCAATAGTGGACGGCTTTCGACTCACCAAGGTACTCATGGACGGTGGCAGCGGATTGAACCTCATTTATGAGGAAACCCTTCGAAAAATGGAAATAGACTGGAACCGCATCGAGCGAAGCAGCATAAACTTTAGAGGAATAATCCCCAGTCGGGAAGCACGTTGTACAGGAAAAATCACACTAGATGTGGTGTTCGGCACGCCGGATAATTACAGGTCCGAAGAGGTCATGTTCCAAGTGGCCCCGTTCAGTAGCGGATACCACACTTTATTAGGGAGGGAGGTGTTTACAATCTTCCAAGCCATACCCCATTATGGGTACATGAAGCTTAAAATGCCCGGGCCCAACGGAATCATCACTCTTACTAGTGATCCGGACATAACACTCCACGCCGAAAATAAGACAGCCGCACTGGCCCTCGAGGCACTATCCGAAGCCCTAACGGCCAAGGAACTGACTGCGCTGCACTCCACGGTAAACAGGGACGACGTGATACTCGATAAAAGATCCAAGTCCACCTCCTTCAAACCGGCGGACGAAATAGTCAAAATCCAAGTCCATCCAACGGACCCTACAAAAACAGCTTCCATCGGGGTACAATTAAACCCTGATGTCGACACCGCACTACGAGAGTTCCTACGCGAGAACTGGGACATTTTTGCCTGGCACCCTTCAGACATGCCAGGAATACCACGCAGGCTGGCCGAGCACAGCCTAAATATCCTAAAAGGATTCAAGCCAGTCAAGCAGGCTCTTCGGCGTTTCTCCGAACCTAAGAGACAAGCCATGGGAGAGGAACTAGCCAAGCTATTCGAGGCCGGATTGATCAGAGACATAAAACATCCGGACTGGCTAGCAAACCTGGTGATGATACCAAAGAAGGACAAATCCTGGCGCTTGTGCTTCGATTTTAAGGAACTTAACAAGGCCTGCCCAAAGGATCCCTTCCCCCTCCCCGCATCGATCAAATCATCGACGCTACCGCAGGACACGATTCATTGTGTTTCCTCGACGTATACTCCGGCTACCATCAAATTAAAATGGCAGAGCCAGAACAAGCCGCAACGGCATTCATCACACCGTACGGCCCATTCTGCTTCAACACAATGCCCTTCGGGCTCAAAAACGCCGGTGCAACATATCAGCGCATGATTCAGACATGTCTGGCAAACCAGATCGACAAAACAGTGGAGGCATACGTAGATGACGTGGTCGTCAAAACCAAGCATGTCGAATCTCTAGTAGACGACTTGAGGCTCACATTCGATAACCTCCAAACATACGACATCAAGCTCAACCCGGAAAAATGCGTTTTCGGCGTAGCAGCCGGAAAGCTCTTGGGCTTCATTGTATCCGGTAGAGGAATTGAAGCAAATCCAGCCAAGATCCGAGCTCTGTCACAATTGGACATCCCAAAGGACCTCAAACAAATACAAAAATTGACCGGATGCATGGCGGCTCTAAGCCGCTTTATCTCCCGCTTGGGAGAAAAGGCATTACCCCTTTATCGCCTCCTCCGGCGCACCGAACACTTTGAGTGGACGGATGCCGCCACGGCCGGACTCAACGAAATAAAAGCCATATTGGAAACAAACCCAGTCCTGGCCGCGCCAAACATTGGTGAACCAATGCTATTATACATTGCGGCAACTCATCAAGTAGTAAGCGCAGTGCTCATCGTCGAACGAGAAACGGACGGACACAAATTCCCCCTTCAAAAGCCGGTTTACTATGTGTCCACTGTCCTTACTCCATGCAAGTCACGGTACCCGCATTATCAAAAGATAGTGTATGCGGTATTTATGGCATCCCGGAAGCTGCGACACTACTTTCAAGAGTGTTCGATAATGGTAGCCTCGGAAGTACCACTTAATGATATTATAAACAACCACGACGCGACGGGCCAGATTGCCAAATGGGCCATTGAGCTCCTCCCGTTCGACATAACTTAAAAGCCACGGTGATCTATTAAGTCGCAAGTTTTGGCCGACTTCGTCGCCAAGTGGACGGAAGCCGAACTCCCTAAAGAGTACGACACATATTCAAACTGGATCATGCACTTCGACGGCTCCAAAATGTTGGCTTGTTAGGGGCTGGCGTCATTTTGACGTCCCCAACAGGAGATATAGTTCAATACGTACTACAGATAATGTATACGGTCTCCAACAACGCATCCGAATATGAGGCCCTTCTACATGGTCTCCGGATGGCAGTATCCATGGGCATTCAACGCCTAGAGGTGCGCGGGGATTCGAACCTCGCGATATCCCAAATAAATGGAGACTTTGATGCCAAGGATCCGAAAATGGCAGCTTATCGCAATGCCGTCCTAAAAATGTCAGCTCGGTTCGAGGGGCTTGAATTTCACCATATAGCCCGGGAAAACAATCAGGCAGCAGACGTCCTGGCACGCATCGGTGCAAAACGTGATGCCGTCCCTCCCAACATCTTCTTGGAGAGGCTGTTCAAGCCATCCGTAGTATGGGAAGGGGAACCTGGAAATAACAGCCTGGACCCAACCGCACTGCCCGACACCGAATATTTTGACATAATTGGAGTCTCTGCCAACGAAATAACATCTTCACCCCACGTAATAATGGCAGTCATCGCCCCGTGGACAGAACCATTCCAGGCCTACCTAACTAAGCAGGAACTTCCCGCGGACCAAAACGAGGCATGCTGCATAGTGCGGCGATCTAAAGCCTATAAAGTGCATGAGGGAGAGCTTTATAAGAAAAGCACCACCGGAATCCTTCAAAGGTGCATCTCCGAAGAGGAAGTGCGGAATCTTCTCGCTGAAATTCATGCCGGACTCGGCGGTCACCACGCGGCGGCCTGGGCCCTTGTAAGCAAGGCCTTCCGTACAGGTTTCTATTGTCCGACGGCCCGGGTAGACGCTCAGGACTTAGTCCAATGATGCATTGGTTGCCAGCTTTTTGCTAACCAAAGCCATATGCCACCCACCACCCTCCAAACTATCCCCATCACCTGGCCCTTCACGGTCTAGGGGCATGACATGGTTGGACCCCTTAAAGGAGGAACCCACAAGCAAAAATACTTACTGGTCATGGTGGATAAGTTCACCAAATGGATAGAAGCCAAGCCTGTTAAGACGGCCGAATCCAGACCGGTGATAGACTTCATATCCGGGGTCGTACACCGTTACGGCATCCCCCACAGCATCATCACTGATAACGGCACAAACTTTACGGCCGACGAGGTAAAACTCTGGTGCAAAAACATGGGCATCAAGCTTGATTATGCTTCAGTCTATCACCCACAAACTAACGGTCAGGTCAAGCGAGCAAATGGTCTTATCATGAGCGGCATCAAACCCAGATTAGTGCGGTCCCTCAAGGAATCTAACACGCATTGGGTAGAGGAGCTCGACTCCGTACTCTGGGGGCCGCAGACCACGCCGAATCGCACTACCGGATACACACCATTCTTTATGGTATACGGTGCAGAGGCGGTTCTGCCCTGCGACATTATTCATGACTCACCTCGAGTGCGCATGTACGAAGAAAGAGAAGCCGAGCTCGATCGGCAGGACAATTTGGACGCCTTGGAGGAGGAGCGTGACGTGGCAAAATCCTGTTCCGCATTCTATCAACAGCAGGCCCGAAGATACCAAAGCAGAGAAGTATGGGCCAAAACTTACATTATTGGCGAGTTAGTTCTACGCCTGTCGGATAAGAAAAAGGAAAAACTCAAGCCCAAATGGGAAGGTACCTTCATCATTGACCAAGTCCTGACTGGTGGAGCGTACCGTCTGCGGGATGCATCGGATAATTGACTCGAGCCAAACCCATGGAACGCAGCCTGACTTTGAAGATTCTACGCCTAACACCGGACTCTATGTTCGTCTCCTTCCTCTGTCCATTTTTTATACACTATCTGTCTTATATTTTTCTCCTTCTCCTTTTCTTTTCTCTCACAGCCTTTAGGGGCCCATTCGTGCCTTGTTTGCACGCAAATGACGCGCCATCCGCGCTCATTATACCTGGGGGCTTCTTTAATAGAAGCTTATTCATACGGGCTTTATGCCCAACACATGTGTTATCCTTCCGCATGTACCCTTTATTCACCATTATATGCATCGATATGACTTAAGTTTTGGCCAAGCTGGGTTGCCTGGCTCTTGTATTTATGCCCTACGTTCCCGTTAATTCAGCTAGGGCATAAGGGGAGCACCTCTGCGATTGTTACTGCCGGGTCAGCCGGATGTGTACCTCAGACTGGGTGAAGCCGAAAGCTAGCGTTCTTAAGGGAATATTCGGTCGGTGAACTAAAGATGATTTTTCACATATTTACTTATGCACCCCCAGATATTTTTTTGCGTCTCTTCTCGCAGTCCGGACATGCACTTTAGGGCATGCCTCCCAGGGAAAGGAACCCCTAACGGAACTACTCTCCCTGGAAGATGTTTCTTACTAACCATGTAATATAACATAATTAGTTGGGCACTTGTCCGTTAAAGCACTAATGACCCCTACGCCTGATCTCCACGCATGCCCCGGTTCTTACATAACTGAGAGGGTATTCGGATACACTCTGGACCGTCGGGTCCCGAGGTTCAAGCGAAAAGGTCCGCCACGACAAATGATCTACAATCCAGCTAGAAGGCATTATACATGTGACTTTCAATTACATAGTCAATTTGACTGGTTGAATTCCTCTTGAATACCATCCAATAGGCTGTCTAGTCTACAGTCCTGTTGGGAATACTTTGCGGCCAATTCTACTTGCCCGTACACTAAGCTCATAGGGATCTCCTTCCCATCGGGCCCCACAGGTCCGACCTCGGCCATGTGGTTCGGGTCAGCCTTCGTGTACCGCTTCTTCACCATTGCCCAGGCTTCCCTGGCGCCCTGACGACAGGTCGATATCTTCCATAATTGGAAGCACCGCCGCGCTCCCTTCAGCTTCTCTACAAGCTCTCCAAGGACTTCGGGCATGGAGACGTATGGCCACAAGGCCTGGACGACGCCTTGCATCACCTGCCGAACTCGTTCATGCAGTTGTGAGAGCTCGGGAAGAAGGTCACCCATAGAACCGGGCATTTCCTCGGCAGGACAACCTGTTAGCATACCTACAGATACAACTCTGTCAGCCAACTTCCTCGCCGAACTCTTTTTCAATGTTCGTTCAAGCACTTACTAAATATGCCGCGTCGAAGCCGCCGATTCTCCTTAACAGAGTCCGACAGTTGGGCACGAACATCTTTTAGTTCCACACCCAGCTTGGTGTTGGCATCTAAGATATCATTCTTCTCCCGCCGCACCCTCGTAAGAATGCTCTCATCGGCCTTCAGCTGGCGTTGGAGCTGTTGCTTATCCGGATTTACTCCAGCGTCATCTGCAATTTTATCGTCAGGTCTGCATATACGCCGCACTCTATATGATACTTATCATTCGAAGGATATATTACCAGAGGGGGTCTCTTTGGGCTCCCCTACTGCGGCCAGTGCGGCCTGAAGTTGGGCTTTGCACTCTTCCAGCTCCTGGGATAGTTGGGTATTCTTTTCTGTAAGAACCTGCATAACAAATGATCCTTAAATCAGTTATTCTAACTATTTCAAGTCACAGGGGCTACTGATATATATATAATCACCAAATTTTCTCACCCGTATGTCTTTTACATACTACTCCGTGGCTCTGGCTAGACCATTTTGAGCGGCACGAAGGTACGCATCTCTCGAGTTGAAGGCATCCAATGCCTCTTGGGAGAAACAAGCGTCACGAAGAACAGTCCGGCGACGCCTGTGGTTCATGGCACTTTCCACCTCGGAATTGGTGGCAGACAGTTTATCCGCATCCTTTGTCGGAGGAGCGCCCGACGCACGCCTCGTATTCGTTCCCGCCTCCGAATCCGGCCTTGGAGCCTGTCTGGTGGAGGCGCGATTAGTAGCCTCTCCGAGTATAGTCCGGCGAGCGCTCTTTTTCCTGAAAAGAAGGCATGGGCATTAATATGCCTCTGAGAATAATGTCTTGCAATAAAGACGGCGTGCCGTACCGCTGCGCCGGTGTCTCAATCCGGATTGCGGGTCTTTTCAGCCTGCCTGGCCTCGCGGCCCCTTGTTGGCTAGCCGCCGCAGGCTCGGCCTTCCGCCTCGAGGACCTCCCCTGCAAAACACGGTTGTTATATGGTAATCGAAAACACGCAAGGACGGATCCTTTTTCAAAGTGCTGGGACTTCGGTCTCAGTTACCTGTGAGGCTGGAAGTAGCCCAGGGTAATCGGCCGTAATGGCCACCAGAGCGTTGTCATTGCTCAATTGGTAAAATACTCCATCGATCAGCTCCACAGATATGTCCGGATCCTCCTGGGAGGCCGGGTCAAGGGACCGTTCCGGGTCCTCGGGTTGGGGAGGAGGTTTGTTTATCTCCCTTACAGCCTGGCGCAGCTCCTGCATTGAAATTGCTAGACTGAATACTTAACTATGGGAATATGAAATGGATAGGCGAGAAAAAGTTTCCGCTTACCCAGTGAGGGAGTCCTGGATTAGGGGGTGTCCAGATAGCCGGACTATACCTTCGGCTGGACTCCTGGACTATGAGGATACAAGATTGAAGACTTCGTCCCGTGTCCGGAAGGGACTTTTCTTGGCGTGGAAGGCAAGCTTGGCGATACGGATATGTAGATCTCCTACCATTGTAACCGACTCTGTGTAACCCTAGCCCTCTCCAGTGTCTATATAAACCGGAGGGTTTTAGTCCGTAGGACGAACAACAATCATACCATAGGCTAGCTTCTAGGGTTTAGCCTCTTTGATCTCGTGGTAGATCTACTCTTGTACTACCCATATCATCAATATTAATCAAGCAGGACGTAGGGTTTTACCTCCATCAAGAGGGCTCGAACCTGGGTAAAACATTGTGTCGCCTGCCTCCTGTTACCATCCGCCTAGACGCACAGTTCGGGACCCCCTACCCGAGATCCGCCGGTTTTGACACCGACATTGGTGCTTTCATTGAGAGTTCCTCTTTGTCGTCACTTTTAGGCCCGATGGCTCCTCCGATCATCAACGACGATGCGATCCAGGGTGAGACTATTCTCCCCGGACAGATCTTCGTATTTGGCAGCTTTGCACTGTGGGCCAATTCGCTTGGCCATCTGGAGCAGATCAAAAGCTACGCCCTGGCCGTCAGGTCAGATTTGGAAGTTTAAACTACACAACAGACTTCCGCGGAGACTTGATCTTCGACGGATTCGAGCGGCAGCCGAGCGCGCCACACTGTCACGATGGGCATGATCTAGCTCTGCCGCCGAACAGTGCCCTGGAGGCCGCAGCCGCATCAACTCCGACCCTTAATTCGGAGCCAACTGCGCCAATCGAGTATGGGTGGTTGGACACCGCCTCGGGGGCTGCAATCTTTACGGCAATCTAGCCGAACACCAGCCCTATTCTTTGCAAAGCCCGTGACTCCAAGGAGCCGGACTCCTCTCCAGACTCCGAGCCCTCCGCGCCCCTACCGATCGAACCCGATTGGGCGCCGATCATGAAGTTCACCGCCGCGGACATCTTTCAGCACTCGCCCTTCGGCGATATTCTGAATTCACTAAAGTCTCTCTCTTTATCAGGAGAGCCCTGGCCGGACTATGGTCAACAAGGTTGGGATGCGGATGATGAAGAAATTCAAAGCCCGCCCACCACCCACTTCGTAGCCACTGTCGATAATTTAAATGACGTGCTCGACTTCGACTCCGAAGACATCGACGGTATGGACGACGATGTAGGAGATGAACATGAACCAACGCCTATAAGGCACTCGACAGCCACCTCATCTCATGATGTATACATGGTGGACACACCCAAAGGAAGCGACGACGAGGAACACAGGGATGCAACGAGGGATCGTTCACTCGAAAAGAAATCAAAGCGGCGACGTAAGCGCCGCTCCAAGCCCCGCCTCGACAGAGACATCAGCCATACAGACCCAGCCATAGAGCAGGACGAGCCAGCGGACGATGAACATGCCTTCGAGCAACCGTCCGAACAGGGCAACTTGGATAAACAAACCAAACACCCCGTCCCCGGCGAAAACAACAGTTCGGACGACCTTACGCCGGATAGGCTCATGGAGCAGAAGAACCTCCACGAAGGGCTCGTCACTACTGCGCGTAGCCTGAAAAAGCAGAAGCGGAAGCTCAAAACTTCGGAAGATGCAGTCAGAATCAGATGGAGCAAAGTACGCAACACCGCAGACAAATATGGCGGCAGTTGCCGCACAAAAAGCTATCCAAAGCGAAAGCTACTGCCTGAATTTGACGAGGAGGCCTTAGAGCCCCTGTAGTCAAAAAACAGGAAAGCCACCCGGTCGGATAGACGACCGCATGGCCAACATGGAGCGGCAAGCGGCGACGCACACAAGCCGGCACGCGATCCACCAAAGGATCCGCATCAAAAAGATGGCCCAGCCAGATCTATCTACGGGCCAAGAAAGCAAGCTCTAGTAAGCAATGCAACACAACAAAAATCCGAACATCACGGCACACCCAAATACAGGGGTGCCGCACACCCCCTATGTTTCACCAATGAGGTGCTGGACCATGAATTTCCAGCAGGATTCAAGCCCGTAAACATAGAGGCGTACGACGGAACAACAGACCCTGGGGTCTGGATCGAGGATTATATCCTCCACATACACATGGATAGAGGAGATGACCTCCACGCCATAAAATACTTACCCCTCAAGCTTAAAGGGCCAGCCCGACATTGGCTCAAAAGCCTTCCCGAAAACACCATTGGAAGTTGGGAAGAGGTTGAGGATGCTTTCCGGGCAAATTTTCAAGGGACCTATGTCCGCCCTCCGGATGCAGACGATCTCAGTCACATAACTCAAGAGCCCGGAGAGTCAGCCCGGAAATTCTGGAACAGATTTCTTACTAGAAAGAATCAGATAGTCGACTGTCTGGACGCCGAAGCCCTAGCAGCTTTTAAGCATAATGTTCGAGACGAATGGCTCGCCAGACACCTCGGCCAAGGAAAGCCAAGAACAATGGCCGCATTAACAAGCCTCATGACCCGCTTTTGTGCAGGAGAGGACAACTGGTTGGCAAGATGAAGCACCAGCGACCCAAGTACATCCGAAGTTAGGGATGGAAATGGAAAACCCCAACGCAACAAGGACCAGCGCCGGAATAAGAGAAACAGCCCAAAGAGCACGGCGGTCAATGCCGGATTCAAAAGCTCGCGGCAGAATCAGAGAAAGCCGCCCCTCAAGGATAACAGGGACGAGCTATCCAACTTAAACAAAATCTTGGACAAGATATGTCAAATACACAGTACTCCCGGGAAGCCTGCGAACCATACCCACAGAGATTGTTGGTTTTCAAGCAATCCGGCAAACTCAATGCCGAACACAAGGGGCTCGACACACCAAGTGAGGACAACGACGAACCCCACAAGCAGAGCACCAGGAAACAAAAGGATTTCCCACAAGAAGTCAAAACAGTAAACTCACTTCACGTGACGAACAAAATGATTGTTAAAACCAATCACCTTCGACCATCAGGATTACTCTAGAAGTATCCGGAACGCAGGCTGGACTGCCTTGGCATTAGATCCAATAATCGGCGGACTCCACTTTACAAGTGTCCTGATGGACGGCGGCAGTGGTCTAAACCTGTTATACCAGGACGCAATCCGCAACATGGGGATAGACCCAACAGGAATTCGCTATAGCAAAACCTCCTTTCAAGGGGTAACGCCACGCCCAGACGCCCGTTGCATGGGTTTTCTCCGGCTAGAAGTTATGTTCGGCTCCCCCGATAACTTCCGTCGCGAACAGCTAACTTTCCACATCGCCCCATTCTCAAGTAGCTATCAAGCACTGCTGGGACGCGAAGCTTTCGCCCGCTTTAATGCAATACCACATTATGCATCTCTCACGCTTAAGATGCCTGGTCCACGAGGCATCATCTCATTAAAGGGAAAACATTGAGTGTTCCTCCCACGCGGAAGACAGTGCGGCTGCCTTGACAGCCCCACAATAAAGCGGCTTCACCAGCCAAAGCACCTAAACAGGTCGTCAAGAGGGGGGGTGATTAGACTACTTGACCAAATAAAAACTTAACCTTTTCCCAATTTTAGTTCTTGGCAGATTTTAGCTAATTTAGGACAAGTCAAGCAATCATCACAT
Organism: Triticum urartu; assembly: GCF_003073215.2. NCBI lineage: Eukaryota > Viridiplantae > Streptophyta > Magnoliopsida > Poales > Poaceae > Triticum > Triticum urartu. The sequence goes on from NC_053025.1 coordinate 15,637,870, forward strand.
AATTCAAGCAAGCATGCAAAGAGTATATAGGCAGCGGAAAGTAAAACATGCAACTTGCAAGAATGTAAAGGGAAGGGTTTGGAGAATTCAAACGCTATTGGAGACACGGATGTTTTTCCCATGGTTCGTATAGGTGGTGCTATCCTACATCCACGTTGATGGAGACTTCAACCCACGAAGGGTAACGGTTGCGCGAGTCCACACAGGGCTCCACCCAAGGGTAACGGTTGCGCGAGTCCACACAGGGCTCCACTCACGAAGGGTCCACGAAGAAGCAACCACCCACAAAGGGTCCACGAAGAAGCAACCTTGTCTATCCCACCATGGCCATCGCCCACACAGGACTTGCCTCACTAGCGGTAGATCTTCACGAAGTAGGAGATCTCCTTGCCCTTACAAAATCCTTGGTTCAACTCCACAATCTTGTCGGAGGCTCCCAAGTGACACCTAGGCAATCTAGGAGACACCACTCTCCAAGAAGTAACAAATGGTGTGTAGGTAATGAACTCCTTGCTCTTGTGCCTCAAATGATAGTCTCCCCAACACTCAACTCTCTCTCTCATAGGATTTGGATTTGGTGGAAAGAAGATTTGAGTGGAAAGCAACTTGGGAAGGCTAGAGATCAAGATTCATATGGTAGGAATGGAATATCTTGGTCTCAACACATGAGTAGGTGGTTCTCTCTCAGAACATATGAGTTGGAATGGTGTGTGTGTTTTGATGGCTCTCTCCTCGAATGAGAAGAAGGTGGAGGGGTATATATAGCCTCCACACGAAATCCAACCGTTACACAGTTTTCCAATCTCGGTGGGACCGAATCAATAAACTCGGTCGGACCGAAAATGTAAACCTAGTGACCGTTAGTGATTTTCGGTGGGACTGACATGCAACTCGGTAGGACCGATGTGGTTAGGGTTTGGGCATAACGTAATCTCAGTGAGACCGATTACACAAACTCGGTGAAACCGAATTTGGTAATTAGCTAACCAGAGAGTTGGTCAGGCAAACTCGGTGGGACCGATTTGCTCTTTCGGTGAGACCGAGTGGAACTCGGTGAGACCGAAAAGTTACAAAGGGGAAACACTGAGTTTACATTGCAATCTCGGTGGGACCGATTCGCTCTTTCGATGGGACCGAAAAGTTACGAAAGGGAAACAAAGAGTTTGCAACCCCATCTCGGTGAGACCGAGATCCCTATCGGTAGGACCGAATTGCTAGGGTTTGGCAGTGGCTAATGACAAGTGAAACTCGGTGGCGCCGGATAGGAAGAATCGGTAGGACCGAGTTTGGCTTAGGGTTTAGGTCATATGTGGATATGGGAAAGTAGTTGAGGGTTTTGGAGCATATCACTAAGCACATGAACCAAGAGGCTCATTAAGAAACACCTCATCCCTCCTTGATAGTATTGGCTTTTCCTAAAGACTCAATGTGATCTTGGATCACTAAAATATAAAATGAAGAGTCTTGAGCTTTTGAGCTTGAGCCAATCCTTTGTCCTTAGCATTTTGAGGGTTCCACTTTCACATCCATGCCATGCCAATCATTGAGCTTTCCTGAAATAATCATCTCGGAATGGTATTAGCTCAATGAGCTATATGTTGTTATGAATTACCAAAACCACCTAGGGATAGTTGCACTTTCAATCTCCCCCTTTTTGGTAATTGATTGCAACATATAGATCAAAGCTTCGACAAATGATAATAAGCATGAAATATATCGTCGCTTTGAGAAGTATGTGATAAGTAAGAGCTCCCCCTAAATTTGTGCATATTTAAAATTTGCTTTGGACTGCAAATGCACAAAGAGTTAGAGTCATGGGTTACTCTTCCATGTCACATACATCTTGGTGGAGCGCTTAAAATGATAAGAATGAAATACATGCACTCATCACCAAGAAAAGTGAATGATCACACAAGATAGATAAGATGATAATATTAAGCAAACATTAAGTGTAGCTTATGATCAAACACATGATCATCAATGTCTCACAAATAATGACGTAGTATCTCAGGCACTCAAAAGCAAACAAGTTCGAAAAACCACCAAATAAAGCAAGAGAGAAAAGCAACACTCTCTCTCTCGAAGCCTATGATCTATACATCTTCTCCCCCTTTGGAAACAAGTTACCAAAAAGTTCCTAGAAAATGCATAGCACTAGATCGACGCTCAGGCTTGATCTTCAGGTGGTGGTGGAGTCCGGATCACTCCAAGGACGAAGGCTTCTATAGATGCTGAAGTAGTCGCTGGAGTTGGAGCTGAAGTAGATGCTGGAGCTGGTGCTAAGGTGGTGGCTCTTGTGTCAGCAACTGGCACGGCAGATGACCTCGGGCCTCGTGGCACTCTGGCAAAGGTATGAGTGGTAGTCCTGCCTCTCCTCTCCTGCATGTCCTCCTGGAGCTGCTCCACTACGGACTGAACTTCCGTTACCCCAGGTCATAGAACTTCTGTTCCATGATTCTCTCTAGGCTCTGCTGATTCTGAGTGAGGGTGGCCAGACTTTGCTCAATCCTCAGCGTGGATGCAATCAAGTAACCAAGCTGCTCTTGTTTGGTCTTCAAGAAGTATTCAGATGCCTCCTCTTGGGTAGGCATCTTGGCAGCTTTCTCCTTCCTCGCCTTCTCCTTCTTTGCAAATGCTTGGGCAGATGATGGCTCGTTCTCAGTCATGACAACTTGATTGTCCTCAAAATCTGGACGGATGGGCAGGTGTTCCTTGTCCAATAGATATATGCCCGTGCCCATCTTGGAGTTGATGAGCTCCTGAATCTGAGGGGCATATCCGCAGCTCCTCTTCTGATCTGCTGCAGTCCTCTTGATAGTTTCCACTATGAGGCTCATCACCTTAAACTTCTGAGGCACATCAAACACATGTAGCAAGTTGATAGCATGGCCTCTGATCATCTTGTGATCTCCAGACTTAGGCAATAAGGTGTGCCTTAGTATCCAATTGATCGTCGGGAGCCCTGACAGAAGGTAATGCACAGAGCCAAACTTGAAGGTGTCAAGAGCTTCATTGGGAATTTCCTTGTACATATTGGACATGGAGTTATGGTCCATCTTGCTCCTCTGGGGCATTAATGATCTGTGCCCACTCAGCCACTGTGGATTGGTACCTTGTACCCTCAGACATCCATGTGATCCTCCCATCTGGATAAAAGTGTGCCGTGGAGTAGAACTGCATGGTAAGTTCCTCATTCCACTTTGTGAGCTTTTGCCCAACAAAGTCAGCTACTCCACAAGCATGAAAGTTGTCATATACTCCTGGGTAGTGTTCCTCCTTCTCCCTCATGTAGGTCCAGTCAACCCATCTCATGTCACAGACAATTGGCTTCTTATCTAGCAAAACAGTCTCATAGAAATCCTGCTGCTCCTTGGTGTGAAACCTGTAGTCCACGACAGTCCTTCTCCTTGAAGCATATGGGTCTGCTTCTCTCCATTTCCTCAGCCCTGAATCTCTCCTGAGCTTCATATCCTCAGCCATAGGATGATCATCGTTGTGGTCTGGGATCTTGGGCTTTAGCTTTCTCAGGACATTCTCCTCCTCATCCTCAGCAACAGTCTCAGGCACTGGGGCCTTGTTCTTCTCAGCTGCAGGAATGCTCCTTGTATTTCTCTTAGGTTTTGGCTTGGAGGCAGCTTTGGGCTTAGATGCAGTAGTCCCTGACCTTATGGCATCACCCATCAGCTTGGGTGCCTTGGGTGCTGGTGCAGCTACCTCTTCTTCCTCTTCTTCTTCCATGATGGAAGCTTTTCCAAGCACTCTAGCCATAGTCTTCTTCACCCTCTCCTTTCTTTTCTTGCCCTCAGCTGCAACTGGCTCTTGGGGAGTGGGCTTCTCAGTTGAGGCTCTTGCCTTTGACATGGGCTGCCTGCCTGCTGGCCTTTTGATTTTCAGACCTGGCTTAGTGCCTTGAGCTGGCTCAATTCTCTTGGAAGTGGCCTCTTCCTCTGCCACATAGTCCTCATCTTCGGAATCTGAAGTCCTCTTCTTCCATTGTCTCGTGGCAGCCTTTGGCAAATTGCTAGGAGTGCTCCTGCTGCCTTCATCAGATGAACTGGAGGGACTAGTGCCCTCACTCATCACCACTTGCTGCTCTGACATATTTTGGCTATCACTTTGATCAGACATGCTACAAACTGACTGCTGACCCTGTGAATAGATTATAGATGAGATAGAAAAGATGAGCATCACAAAATGCAGAGTATTTTTGCAAAAGAATGATCCAAAAACTTAGTTTTAGTTTCCCACTGAAATCATCTCGGATCTACCGATTTTCAAACTCGGTGATACCGAAGCAGTTTTGGAACCTAAACTAGTGAACACGGTAGGACCGAGTCACAGTTCGGTGGCACCGAGACTGCTAGGGTTTCACTGAGTTCAAAAATCGGTCACACCGATAAGTAATTCTCGGTCAGACCGAGTCTCACTTGTGCAATGGCAAGAGCCAAATCGGTGGGACCGAGTTTTTCAACTCGGTGGGTCCGAGATGGTTTCGGCGGAAAGCTAACCCTAAAATTTTCGAATCAAACCTAATCTACGGGCGTTTTGACTGGATAGGAGTGTTTCAATCATGGCAAGAATCATGAAGAACACAATGTGCTAGGAATTGGACGGGGAATAGCACTGTGATCAAGTCCATACCCTAGTTCGGCGGAGACTTGCTACGGCGGCAATGGCGGGGCAGAATTCCCGTTGTCAGCGACGGAGACCAGCGACTGGAGGCTGATGGCGGCGAGAAGACGATCCGGAGACCACAAGGGCAGAGCAGGCTATCGCGCGGGCGAAGGGGTTCGGAGAAATTTCCAAATTTTGCCCGTGACTATATATAGCCCGACCCTGTCGGTGTGACCGAGTGGAACAACTCGGTGGCACCGATATTCATAACTATGTGCAGTTACTGAAACTCGGTGTGACCGAAAGGTTCAAATCGGTTGCACCGAGATCGAAAACCTAGATCAACTTAATGATCTCGGTAGGACCGAAAGTGGAGTATCGGTCAGACCGAGGATCATAAAGAGGTTTTGGAAGTTTAAGTCTATGACGAATCGGGGACTCTGAGCGCTCCTCACACAGAGTGGTTCGAATCTGACTTGATCAAATTTTGTGATGCAGCATGAATAGAGTTTGAGACGAGAAGAGCATAGATAGCTAGAGGAGGTTCTTAGGCATTCTTGTCCATCCACTTGGCAAAAGAAGATAAAACCAAACAATCAAAACAACAAGTGGATGTCCTCGAATGAGTAAAATGTGCAACCAGCATGCTCACACAATAAGATGGCAAATGAAATACGTGACAAGGCATGCACAACCAATTCTAGCATCTATCAAGCAATTTGCGATGACTAGGTCATCTATATATGAGTATATTGACTTAGGAGTCAAGTGAGAGCACTTGATCATAGGTCATACTCATCATTTAAGCTCAAGTGGGGTTACCACTTTTACATAAAGCATTGTTTTGTTCACATCTTTAGAGTTGCTTTAGCTCAAGTCTTAGAGTAAAGCTCCCCCTAGATGTGATATCCCCCTTAAGAGGGACGAACTAACCTTGGGTTTTGTCGATGATGACTTCATGTAGATATTGAAGATGTGGATGCTCAATGTTGATGTAGATCTCTTGGAGCTATCCATTTGAGTGAATTGCACTTTCAATACCTACATGGGTTAGTCCCACAAGGAACAGGCAAGGATATCCATAGACATAGAGTGATGCACACAAAAGATGATGTCCATGAAAACTTTTAGGTCACCTTGTCCCTTGTCTTACCAACAAGAGGGTTTGTGACTCCTTGAACTAGTGCAAGATGTGGAAGTTGATTGCACTTGTTCTTGCCAAAATGGTAAGAGTGAAGTATGTTGGCGGAGTCACCCTCAAAAACTCTCTAGTTCTTCTTCTTTTGGATCCACACCATCTTGATGGGAATCCTTGGAGTTGTAGTCGTACTTGATGAAGTGGAACTTGAAGTAGTCTTGGGAATCCACTTGACTAAGGTCTTTGGAGCTTCTTCAAATGCATCAATTTCCTCTTGAAGCTTGTCCTTGCCTTTTTGCTTGTAGTCTTGTGGTGGAAGATCATCTTGATCTTGTGTCCCCTTGAAAGAAGTATACTTCTCTTGTTGAGGGACAAACTTTGTCTTGGGGTATTGATCTTCTTCCCACTCAACTCCATTGGCATTGAACTTTCGTTCAAAACCAACACCTTGATTCCTCCGGTGCATTCCTTGCTTGCGCACAATTTCCTCGAATTGCTTACTCCCGGCAAGGCTTTTGTACACTCCTTTCTCTATAATTCCCTTCAATAAGCTATTTTCTTGCTCAAGTGTAACTTGGCTAAGAGAATCATTAGTGGAATCAAGAGAACTACTAGAAGCAACAATATTGGATTTAGCATGATCATTGTTACTACTGGAGGAAGAATCTTTCTTGTTAGACTTGACTTGAGGCATGTAAGTGGATAAGAGTAAACGCTTGGCAATGTAAGAAGAACTTTTCTTGCGGAGATCATCATTGATTGCTTTTAAGAACTCATGCTCTTGCTCAAGATTGAGCTTTTCAAAGCGTAATTTCTCATGAGCTCTTAAAAGTTCTCGATGATCTTCGAAGATAGTGTCATGAGCTAACTTAAGAGTTTTTAGTTCTTTAGTTAGAGCCTCAATCTTCTCCTTATCATTGTCATTCGTTTTATCTTGATTAGCATGTTTAATTGACATTTCATCATAGTATTCATCACTAGAGTTGTCAACAAGCAAATCATCACCTAACAAGTCATCTTCATCACTATTGAAATCAACATACTCGGGGTGTGTTACCTTAGGACCTTTGGCCATGAAGCATCTTCCAATTCCCTCATTTGGTGAGTCAAATATGTCGTAGGAGTTGGTTGACACAAGTGCTAGACCGGCAACACCTTCATCTTGAGTATCTTCGGAGCCGGAGTCATAACTTCTCTCGGAGTGGCTGTCGGAGTCGGAGCCGGATACCCATTCACCAACATGAGCTTGATGTCTTCGTCTTGTGTAGCTCCTTGATGATTTTTTCCTTCCTTTCCGAATCCTTACTTCTCCGTGAGTATCTTCGTTCATAACGATCATCTCTACTCCTTCTCTCTCTTGATGGTGATTCTTTGCTTCTTCTTTTTGGAGAATCTTCTCTTCTTTTGTAGGGAGCCGTACACTCATTTGAATAGTGTACGGGTCTTCCACAATTGTAGCAGTTTCGCTCTCGACTAGAAGATCTTTTGTCATTGTAGGACCTTGACTTGAAGCTTCTATCTTTGCTTCTACTCTTGTAGAACTTGTTGAAGTTCTTCACCATTAAGCTCAATTCTTCATTGAAGTCTTGTTTCTCACTTGATGATGTAGGGGCTTCACATGAGGCTTTATAGGCACCACTTGATTTGTTGTTAAGTTCCTCTTTATCCTTAAGTGACATCTCATGAGCAACAATTCTTCCAATCACTTCTATTGGCTTGAGATCTTTGTAATTGGGCATCATTTGGATCAATGTGCACACCGTATCATATTTTCCATCCAAGGCTCTTAGAATCTTCTTGATGATGAATTTATCGGTCATCTCTTCACTTCCTAAGCCGGCAATCTCATTTGTGATGAGAGCAAGCCTAGAGTACATTTCGGCGACACCTTCACCATCCTTCATCTTGAACTTGTCAAGTTGGCTTTGAAGCACATCCAACTTGGATTCCTTGACGGAGTCGGTACCTTCGTGCATATCAATCAAAGTGTCCCAAATTTCCTTTGCATTCTCAAGACGGCTGATTTTGTTGAATTCTTTGGGGCACAATCCGTTGAAGAGAATATCACAAGCTTGAGCATTGTATTGCAACATCTTCAACTCATCCGTGGTAGCTTCACGGTTCGGTTCTCTCCCATCAAAGAAGTCACCTTGCAAACCAACACACACAATAGCCCAAACGGCAGGGTTATGTCCAAGAATATGCATTTTCATTTTATGCTTCCAACTAGCAAAATTAGTACCATCAAAGTAAGGACCTCTACGGTGATAATTTCCCTCGCTAGACGCCATACTCTCCTAGGTTGTGAAACCAAGGCTATGACCACCAAAAGCTATGGAGATCAAGCAAATGGAGACCAAAGCTCTGATACCACTTGTAGGATCAAAAGTATGTCTAGAGGGGGGGTGATTAGACTACTTGACCAAATAAAAACTTAACCTTTTCCCAATTTTAGTTCTTGGCAGATTTTAGCTAATTTAGGACAAGTCAAGCAATCATCACATAATTCAAGCAAGCATGCAAAGAGTATATAGGCAGCGGAAAGTAAAACATGCAACTTGCAAGAATTTAAAAGGGAAGGGTTTGCAGAATTCAAACGCTATTGGAGACACGGATGTTTTTCCCGTGGTTCGGATAGGTGGTGCTATCCTACATCCACGTTGATGGAGACTTCAACCCACGAAGGGTAACGGTTGCACGAGTCCACACAGGGCCCCACCCAAGGGTAACGGTTGCGCGAGTCCACAGAGGGCTCCACCCACGAAGGGTCCACGAAGAAGCAACCACCCACAAAGGGTCCACGAAGAAGCAACCTTGTCTATCCCACCATGGCCATCGCCCACACAGGACTTGCCTCACTAGCGGTAGATCTTCAGGAAGTAGGCGATCTCCTTGCCCTTACAAACTCCTTGGTTCAACTCCACAATCTTGTCGGAGGCTCCCAAGTGACACCTAGCCAATATAGGAGACACCACTCTCCAAGAAGTAACAAATGGTGTGTAGGTAATGAACTCCTTGCTCTTGTGCTTCAAATGATAGTCTCCCCAACACTCAACTCTCTCTCATAGGATTTGGATTTGGTGGAAAGAAGATTTGAGTGGAAAGCAACTTGGGAAGGCTAGAGATCAACATTCATATGGTAGGAATGGAATATCTTGGTCTCAACACATGAGTAGGTGGTTCTCTCTCAGAACATATGAGTTGGAATGGTGTGTGTGTTCTGATGGCTCTCTCCTCGAATGAGAAGAAGGTGGAGGGGTATATATAGCCTCCACACAAAATCCAACCGTTACACAGTTTTCCAATCTCGGTGGGACCGAATTAATAAACTCGGTCGGACCGAAAATGTAAACCTAGTGACCGTTAGTGATTTTCGGTGGGACTGACATGCAACTCGGTAGGACCGATGTGGTTAGGGTTTGGGCATAACGTAATCTCGGTGAGACCGATTACAAAAACTCGGTGAGACCCAATTTTGTAATTAGCTAACCAGAGAGTTGGTCAGGCAAACTCGGTGGGACCGATTTGCTCTTTCGGTGAGATCGAGTGGAACCCGGTGAGACCGAAAAGTTACAAAGGGGAAACACTGAGTTTACATTGCAATCTCGGTGGGACCGAATCGCTCTTTCGATGGGACCGAAAAGTTATGAAAGGGAAACAGAGAGTTTGCAACCCCATCTCGGTGAGACCGAGATCCCTATCGGTAGGACCGAATTGCTAGGGTTTGGCAGTGGCTAATGACAAGTGAAACTCGGTGGCGCCGGATAGGAAGAATCGGTAGGACCGAGTTTGGCTTAGGGTTTAGGTCATATGTGGATATGGGAAAGTAGTTGAGGGTTTTGGAGCATATCACTAAGCACATGAAGCAAGAGGCTCATTAAGCAACACCTCATCCCTCCTTGATAGTATTGGCTTTTCCTAAAGACTCAATGTGATCTTGGATCACTAAAATATAAAATGAAGAGTCTTGAGCTTTTGAGCTTGAGCCAATCCTTTGTCCTTAGCATTTTGAGGGTTCCACTTTCACATCCATGCCATGCCAATCATTGAGCTTTCCCGAAATAATCATCTCGGAATAGTATTAGCTCAATGAGCTATATGTTGTTATGAATTACCAAAACCACCTAGGGATAGTTGCACTTTCACCCCACAATAAAGCGGCTTCACCAGCCAAAGCACCTAAACAGGTCGTCAAGACCACGGACACGGCTAGACGAGTCCGGCATAAACATACAATTGATAAAGGCTTAATAGCCGTATACCCCTGTACTAGGGGCTCCGCGCATATCAAACAAGAGACAATAAAGCTCAATTTTACCCATTTCAATTTATACTTTGTTTATTTAGTATGACTCATGTTCGGCACGATCTTTCCTAAACTAAGTTCCCCTCTTTTACAGATGAACACCGTGCTACGCCCGTCCAGGATACGGCACAACAGAGACACATGCGTAGACGTGAAGCAGGGACCCGTTCCAAGGATTCTTTTCAGATTAAGACCCTGCGTAAACCTTTTTTACTGTGTCTTGTTGATACATACCCCCTGGTTTCTTGGTATAACCAAGGAGGAGACTGGCGTTTTGGCATGTGGCCACGTCAGAGTTTTGCGCGTACCTGGACACTAGGGGCTTATTACTAAGGGTGTTATCCCGCCCGCCCTCATAAAGACCGAATACCTTAGGGAGTGTTCGGCGTCGCGAGTTTGGCCTTATATGCATCAGCTCCGAATCATGTCTTTGGTCAAATGTTGGGTTTGCCCGGCTCCTGTGTTTTGCCACCTTACGTTCCACTCTATCGGCTAAGGCGGCACCAGGAGAACTACTGCGATTGTGCCCCGGTTCGGCCAGGCGAGCACCTCAGTAGAGAAAGCCGAAAACTGACTGTCATGATATAGCGTGAGACTGGACAACCACTTGATGACTTACTGGAATCTTTAGGATTCCTCCGCATTAACGAAGGGCCGCTTCCCGGCCAGGCACATATGCGCCCTGTTGGGGATATTACTACTGGGCGTAAACCGGTCTATTTGGGCTGGGTTAACTTCATCAGTAGTTAAGTATGTTAAAGCCCATGAAGGTAGATGAGGGCTTAAAGCCCATGATCGGTTTAAGGCCTGTAGCCGTAAACCGGCGTCGGTATGTAAACTTGTACTGTAAGTTAGGAATAAGTAGAGACCAAACCGAACACATATATGAGCCGGTGTTGGGACTCTGTAAACCGACGGGCATCACCCATGTGTATAAGGGGACGGCCCGGCGGCGGTTCAAGGACAACAGACAACAACTCGAGACTTAGGCGAAGCTTGTTTGCTCCCTAGTCATCGAAACCCCATCAATTCCATCACAACTAGACGTAGGCTTTTACCTTCATTGAAGGGGCCGAACTAGTATAAACTCTCTTGCGTCCCTGTGTCTGCTTTAACCCCTTCAAGCTAACCCGTTGCGATGGCTCCACGACTAAGTCCTTTCACGAGGACATCTGCCATGACAAAACCACGACAGTTGGCGCCCACCGTGGGGCTTTCGCACGATGGTTTCAAGTTCTTGGAGGGCCGCTTTGAAGGACTCGAGGGCTACGCTGTGGGCCGGATGACTAAGAGTCGTCGCGGCAAGCTCTACATCGATGATGCAGGCTGGGGCCCCGAGGCCGGCTCAGTTGAGTACGGGTACCAGGTCCCCTTTGGTGGCATACAAGTTTTCATCGGCAAGATCGGTGAACCGGGCCCTGAGCCGGACATCTGCACCGACCTCGTCGAAACGGCTCAGCGTGCGCGATCCGCCCGGGTTAAACCGGCCGTGAAACGTGCCTTCGTGGGAGTCATCCATGGAGGAAGTTATGAGGATGGATCGGAATCTCGTGGCGAGACCATCGTTTATTCCAGCGACGAGTCATCAACCGGAGAAACCGAATCTCTATATCAGCTGCAAGATGGCCGGATTGGGGGCTGTTCCGATGGCGACAGTATTCCGGACCCCTCTGATCTACCCAACCGAGTTGGAATATTCATGGCCGGCACACAAGCAGCGCTTCATTCTTCGACCGCTGCGCCAATAACCTCCGGTTCAGTAGCGGCGACAACTGCCGGGGCAGGAAGCTCTGTACGCCCGCCGGCTCAAGTTCTATCAAATCTATTTGATGCATTGGCTGTGCTTATGGCAGAAGCTAACCTGGCGGATCAAGACGTCCACAACGCGGAGATTGCAAAGGTAAAGGAACAGATCACCCAGGCCAAGGCGGACCTGGCAGCTGAGAATGCCAGGATGACCACAGAGCGGGCCGCTTTAGACGCACAAGCCTACATGCTCATGTTGGACCAGAACGCGTCGCATGAGGTCATGAAGAGGAAGTACCGATCCCGTTTGCCTTCGGTTTTCGAGGCCAGAGACCTTTTCAACACCCCAGGAGCAGGAACCAGTAATCCGCTGGAGGGAAACCGGGCGGAAGCTCCTGGGACCGGCGCGCCGGTTCAGCCCCGTCTGATGGATCTGCCTCGTCAAAACACTGTTATACCTCAGGCTGTTTCAACACCTCCGGGTCACTACTCCAACCTGATGGACAATCTCGTTGTCACTGCTGCACGGATGGAGGCCATTCCAATTGAAGGTGACTCACCGCAAGCGGTAGAGACGCGACAGGTCAAGGAGCTTCTTAGGACAGCTTTGGTCCAATAGGAAGCATACTCGTACAGCCGCGACCGGATCCACTCAACCCCTCGTCCAAGCCGGAGCTATAGCAGGCGTATGGATGAACCGGCAGTGTCAAGTAATGAACGACGTGGAGCACCCCACGGCAACAACCCGGCGGGTGGTGCTGATAACGCTCAGGAAGTGGTGGACCGGGCCCGAGCACGCAGGGAGGCCGAGTTAGCCGCACAGTATCAGGCTCGGCAGCTTACGCTGGTTCGTCCAACTATCTCGGTCGAACCCGGTGTTACTTCTAGTTCTTTGGGGGTGCCTTTCCTTGTCCCCGCTTTACGCAATGTGCGCTTGCCCAAGGATTTCAAGGGCCCGTGCAAGGTACCAAATTACACGATGGATCAACCCCCAGAGACATGGGTGGAGAGCTATGAGATGGCCATGGAGATGCTTGATGTGGATGATGCGGCATGTGCGAAGTACTTCACCATGATGCTTGAAGGAACGGCCCACACTTGGTTAAAAAGCTTACCGGCCAATTCTATCAGTTCATGGGCCCAGTTACGAGCCCGGTTTATCAGTAACTTCAAGGATACATGTAAGCAGCCTATGTCGATAGTGGACTTAGCTGCCTGTGTCTAGGAGGAAGGAGAATCGACGACTCATTGGGTGCGCCGGGTCTCGCAGGTTCTGCATTCATCAGACCGCATCAACGCTGACACCGTGGTTATAACCCTAGAAGGCAATTGCCGGTTTGGGCCCCTAAAGCTGAAGTTAGGACGGATGAAGCGCCATTGCACTGACATGGGGACCCTCATGGCTGCCTTGGTAAAGTATGCTGATTCTGATAGTACCAAGGATCCCGAGTCTGATGATGACAAGACAGGGAAGGGAAAGAAGAACAGCAACTCCAAAGGTCAGCAGCATCACTCGGCAGGTAACGGTAGCGGAGGCAAACGTAAAGTGGATGGCAACATGGACTTCGTGGCTAATACCAACGCGCAGGACAAGGGTCAGCGACGCAAGGGTAAACCGCCGAATCGCGGTGGAGCGCCTAACCCTAACCCGGACCGCTTAAATTATCTATTGAACCAGCCCTGTCCAAAACATGGGACGAAGGAGGTGCCAGCAAACCACCTTTGGAAGGATTGCTTCATTATGCAGGAGTTCAAGAATTCTAATGCTTTCCGGTATGATCACGGCTCCGGCGGTGGCTCAGGATCCGGGCCGGGTTACGGTGGAGGAAATTCTGGTTCAGGATTTAATGGTAATCCGGGCGAACATAACAATCAAAATAATCAGAACAACCAGGGTGGTTACAACCAACAGCAGCAACAGTCAGGTTACCAGAGCAACCCAAAGGAGTTGAATAGTGGGCAGTACCATGTCTTCACCACTAGCTTGGACAAGCGAGACCGGAAGGTTCAGAGGCGGGCAGTCAACTCTGTTGAACCGGCCGTGCCCCGTTATCTGCGCTGGTCTGAACAGCCAATCACATGGAGCAGAGAGGATCACCCTCCCCAGGTTGATAATTCGGGTCAGTTGGCTCTGGTGGTGGCGCTTCAGGTGGGAGGTTACAAGTTCACAAAGGTGCTCATGGATGGAGGGAGCAGCATTAATATCTTGTACTATGAGACCTTCCGTCGTATGGGACTAACAGATAAAAATCTCAAACCGTCCAATACAGTGCTCCACGGTGTGGTACCTGGCAAGTCAGCATATCCTGTTGGTAAGATAGCTCTGGAAGTGGCCTTTGGAGATGATCATGATTCCAGGTCAGAAACATTGACGTTTGAAGTGGTGAAAATCCAAAGTCCATATCACGCCCTGTTTGGGCTACCGGCCTACGCCAAGTTTATGGCATGGCCCTGTTATGTGTATTTGCAGCTCAAGATGCCGGGTCACAAGGGGACAATAACGGTTCACGGAAGCCGTAAAATCGCTTTGGAGTGCGAGGAAGGAGATGCGGCCTACGCAGAGTCGGTTTGTGCCACCGAGGAGCTGAAGTATTATAAGGACAATGTTGATCCGGCGGACATGACTCCATAAGCCAACTACGGAGCATGATCCGGCCCTGAAGTTCAAATCGGTAGCAGAAACTAAGCTTGTTGACTTCGTACCTAGCGATTCGTCCAAGCAGTTCAGCATCAGTGCCAACTTGGATCCGAAATAGGAAAGCGCGCTCATCGAGTTCATCCGTGAGAATCGGGACATTTTTGCATGGAAGCCCTCTGACATGCCAGGTGTACCGAGGCAACTCACTGAGCACACCCTTAATGTGGATCCTAAATACAAACCGGTGAAACAGTTCCTCCGTCGGTTTAACGAAGAAAGACGCAAGGCGATTGGAGAAGAGGTAGCCAGGCTCTTAGCAGCTGGCTTTATTATTGAAGTTTTCCACCCTGAGTGGCTTGCCAATCCGGTGCTGGTCCTTAAGAAAAACGGCACCTGGCGCATGTGTGTGGATTACACAGATCTTAATAAGGCTTGTCCAGCAGATCCTTTTGCCCTCCCCCGTATTGATCAAATTATTGATGCTACGGCGGGTTATGAGCGTTTGAGTTTTTTTGGATGCATATTCTGGCTATCATCAGATCAAAATGGCAGTTAAGGACCAGGAGAAGACGGCATTCATAAATCCCTTTGGAGCCTTCTGCTATGTGTCTATGCCCTTTGGGCTCAAGAGTGCCCAGGCAACTTATCAACGGTGTGTACAAAATTGTCTTCACAAGCAGATTGGCCGTAATGTACATGCTTACATGGATGATATCGTGGTTAAGTCAAGGGAGAAGGAGACTCTGGTTGACGACTTGAAGGAAACCTTTGATAACCTGAGGACGTACAAGATGATGCTTAATCCGGCCAAGTGTGTCTTTGGTGTACTGGCAGGCAAGTTATTGGGTTTTCTGGTGTCCAACAGGGGAATCGAGGCTAATCCGGAGAAGATCACAACCATCACCTCCCTGGGTAAACCGAAGTGTATCAATGATGTTCAGCGCCTGGCAGGCCGGATTGCCGCGTTAAGCCGGTTTATCAGCTGCCTTGGTGAGAAGGCAATCCCTTTGTATCAGATGTTGAAGAAGACGGATCAATTCATCTGGAGTTCTACTACTGATAAAGCATTTGAGGACTTAAAGCGGCAATTGGCCAATCCGCCTGTGCTCTCCGCTCCCATTGACAAGGAGCCTTTGCTGCTATATGTTGCTGCTAATGCTCATGCGGTCAGTGTGGCTATTGTGGTGGAGCGAAAAGAGGCAGGCAAGGAGCATCCGGTTCAACGTCCGGTCTATTATATCAGCGAGGTACTCATTGAGTCCAAGCAAAGGTATCCGCATTGGCAGAAGCTGGTATATGGAGTTTTTATGGCAAGCCGGAAGCTTAAGCAATACTTCCAAGGGCACCCCATTACGGTGGTCAGTTCTGCTCCCTTGGGGGATATCATCCAGAACCGGGAAGCGACTGGCCGGATTGCCAAGTGGGCTATAGAGCTTGGGCCGCACGGGTTGAAGTATGTGCCTCGGACGGCAGTTAAGTCTCAAGCACTTGTTGATTTCATCAATGATTGGACGGAACTGCAAGCACCTGAAGAAAAGCCGGATCACACATATTGGACCATCCATTTTGACTGATCCAGGCAATTGGAAGGATCGGGGGCTGGAGTCGTATTAACTTCCCCACGAGGTGATAAGTTTTGATATGTTCTCGGCTTAATGTTCCCTTGTACTAACAATGCAGCTGAGTATGAAGCCTTGCTCCATGGTCTCCGGATGGCTAAGGAGATGAATCTAAGTCGAGTTAAGTGCTTCGATGACTCGGACCTCGTGGCTCAACAAGTGTCTGGCACTTGGGATTCCATGGACCCACTCATGGCAGCATATCGTCGTGAGGTGGACATTGTTGCAGGTCACTTTAAAGGCTATCAGGTGGACCATGTGGACCGACGGAAGAATGAAGCGGCGGACTCTTTAAGCCGGCTGGGCTCTCAGCGCAAACCGGTCCCGCCCAATGTTTTTCTGGATGTACTGCACAACCCGTCGATCAAGCTCCCTGATGAAGCGGATTTGGCTATTCCTGATCCGGAGGCTCAATTGGTGGCAGCTCTTCATGTCATTACGGATTGGACGCTTCCTTACCTGGCGTACATGAACCGGGGTGAGTTACCAGAGGATGAGACTCTGGCCCGACAGATAATCCGGTGGTCCAAGTCCATGACTATTGTCAATGGCGAGTTGCATCATTGCAGTGTATCAGGGGCGTTTCAATGTTGTGTGTCTCCTGAAGAAGGCTGTGAAATTTTGCGTGAGATCCACGAAGGAGATTGTGGTCACCACGCCAGTTCAAAATCTTTGGTGGCTAAAGCGTTTCGCCATGGCTTCTATTGGTTAACTGCTCATGCTGATGCGGAGGATCTGGTCAGACGATGTGACGGTTGCCAAAAGTTTTCAAGACGTGCTCATGTGCCGGCTCAAGAATTGAGAATGATTCCAATTACTTGGCCATTTGCAACTTGGGGGCTGGATATGGTTGGGCCTTTCACAAGGTCCAAAGATAAGAAGACCCACCTCCTGGTGGCGGTTGACAAGTTTACAAAGTGGGTGGAGGCAGAACCTGTTAGCAAGTGTGATGCGGCCACGGCGGTTCAGTTCATCAAAAAAGTGATTTTCCGGTTTGGCTTTCCACACAGTATCATCACAGATAATGGTACCAATTTGTCCAAGGGTGCCATGAAGGAGTTCTACGAACGGGAGCACATCCGGCTTGATGTTTCATCAGTGGCACACCCATAGTCCAATGGTCAAGCAGAAAGGGCTAATCAAGAGATCTTGAGAGGCATCAAGCCCCGGCTTATGGTTCCTTTGCAGAGAACACAGGGTTGTTGGGTAGAAGAGTTACCATCTGTGTTATGGAGCATCAATACTACACCCAACAGATCAACAGGATACACGCCGTTCTTCATGGTCTATGGAGCGGAGGCGGTTCTCCCAAGTGATATCCGTCATGACTCACCTCGTGTGGCGGCTTATGTTGAAGCGGACAACAAGACAGCACGGCAAGACACTTTGGACCTGTTGGATGAAGAACGTGACATAGCAGCCGCCCGCTCAACGATTTACTAACAGGATCTTCGTCGTTATCACAGTCGCCGAGTCAGAACCAGAACCTTTCAGGAAGGAGATTTGCTGCTTTGGCTCATCCAAGATCAGACTGATATGCATAAGCTATCCCCACCTTGGGAGGGACCTTTCGTGGTCAGCAAGAATCTGCACAACGGGTCATACTATCTGATCGATATTCGAGAGCATAAAGACTCACGTACATCAGAGGAGGAGACCAACAGGCTGTGGAACATAGCTCATATTCGGCCTTACTATACCTGAGCCATTGGCTCTACTTATGTACATATTACGACGATGTATATATTATGATTAAATATAATAAACCGGAACCTCAGCTAAAGCGGGATATCTGTTCTTTTACATCATGTGTGGTTACACGAAGTTGTTCTAAAGCGGCCTCCAGTTTACCCCTTGAGTCAGCTTTTCAAAGCATCATCACTTGGGGGCTTGGTCGTATCTGAACCAATGCAACACCTTTTGATAGGCGAAAGCCACCAGATCACTTGGGGACATGGTCAAGTCTGAACCAGTCACGCCTCTTGATCGGCCTAAGGCCACTGAATCACTTGGGGGCTTGGTCGAACCCGAACCATTGCCACGCCTCTTGATCGGCATAAATGCCATGGTTTCATTTGGGGACCTGGTTGACTTGAACCATAGCTACACCTATCGGGAGCTTGGTCGTGTCCGACCATGGTAACACCATCTGATCGGCTTAAATAAGCCTCTTTTTGCAAACGGTTTTATCATTGCCTTTGCTTCACAATTTTCTTTGATAGATATATCTTTCTTTTTGTTGCGTTTTTAAATCGACAAAGTTTTAAACTGGTTCAAACTGTCAATTGACGGAACACGGTCCATTTTTAATCCGGAGACTATTTGCCCGGTTTGATTTTTTATAAACATCCTATTACGGAGTAACACGGTGTTATTATAACCCGACACGGTTTACATGGTAAACCGGCATTATATATATACATGAGCTACTATCTCCTCCAACAGTGTGGGTTTATAAACCTCCGCTTTAAGATTGGCCAAGCCAACTTCATGCCCAACGATGGCAGGTATTATGTATCCCAAAGATTTGATCATATGCTTAATTTTCAGATATTTTGATTTCATATATGCAGACATCATACTCCGCCTGACGGTACAACCGCGGTGGCACTTTAAGATTTTTTGTATTGCAGAAAATACTTTGGACAGTTCATCACCCAAAGGAAGAACAAGTTGCAGTAATTATGCACGAAGGCATATCAAAATCAAGAGTATCGGCTAGCCTATTACAAGGCAACATGGTGCCCAAAATAAGATCATTGTTTTTTCGCAAAGGAGAAGTAGTTTAAACCGGCTTTCGGTTCAAGCTTGGTTACCAGCCTGGCCTGATGGTTGTGGGTCATCCCGCGCCGCTTCAACTTCAGCTTCTCTACCCAGCGGCTGGAAATCAACAGTTGTCCAGTCGATTCCCATTAATGCTTGAAAGACAACTTCATAATGGATCAGCAACGATGGTTCAATATTGGGAGCGTAAGTATGCTTACGGATTGGAGGGATAAGATTTTCCGCTTCAGGAATTGGTGCAACTACTCGCTTGTTTTGGTTGTCACATTGGGCTTGATAATGAGACAAGTCTGCTTCTTCAACCGATTGACAAGCTAGCGAATGCACCTCCCGGTTTATTGCTCGCAGATCCGCTTCACTAAACTCTGACCCGTCTTCCTTCAAGCCGGGATAGCACTGAGCCGCTTCAACAGGATCAAAATCCGGCACCCAAGCTTTTGCCCGGATTAAGCATTGATCGCACCGGTTCGAGCAGCAGATTTCGTCAGCTCTTCAACTTGGGCAGGAAGCATCGACATTCTCTTCAGAGTGTCCTGAATCAAAGTGGGCGCCGAATTGTTGTGGGACGCAGTTGAGATGATCCGCTGCACGCCAGTATACAATTGCTCTGTCAATGTGTAGGCAGCCTTCAACTTCTTCCGCACATCTGACCCCAAGTGACCAATGCGTGTCCCTACAACATTACAAAGGATTCACAAACCGGACACATCATAAGAAGGCCAAGTTACTACAGAAGTCAAGAAAGCTTACCAAAGATGGCGGCAGTCATGGCATGCACTTGACGCTTTACGCTGGTCAGTTCATCTACCACCGGTTTAAGTGCGGCTTCGTCATTTTCAACTCGCTTAGTTAAAGCGGCCTTCTCAGTAGCCCAGCCCTCCCGCCCTTTCTTGAAGTCTTCCTTAAGCTGTTCCATGACGCTCAAGGTGCTGGTCAACTCCTCTTTTGCTTTTGAGGTTTCAGTCTGTTGGGACTTTAGATTTTCTTGGAGATCGGTGACTTGGTTTTCTTTTGTCTTCAGCTCAGCCTGCATACAGACAGTTATATGATTTAGCAAGCAGTGCAAGAATTAAAGCGCCAACCACATAACAAGTTATGCACTTGGCACTTGGGGGCTAATGCCTATTTGATCTTCATATTTCACTTGATTATAAAGTCCCAAGATCAATACAAGTATTCAACTTGGCACTTGGGGGCTAATGGCTATTTGTTCAGTTAATATTACTGCTACAATCTTGATTACCTAAAGTCCCGGTTTAACTCCACTAAGTTGAACCGGCCCTTGGGGGCTATATCAGCAAATTCAGAAAACATTGAAGTCTGCATTGACAAGTCCCGGTTTGAACGGAGATTCTAAACCGGCCCTTGGGGGCTAGGGGAGTTGACAGATTGAAGTACATACGCAAATAAGTACATGGAAGTTACCTCAAATTTCTCTTTCATCATATTCACCAGACCAACTTCATAGTCACGGCTGGTGTATAGCCGGTTCAGATAGCCGGAATGGAGATCTTGGGCGTTCAGAGCGGCATAAGTTGTCAGATCGGCATTCCATTTTCCCTTACCAATGGCAGCAAATTCTTCCTTGGCAGTGTGTCTGGATAAAGCAACGGGATTGCCTGGCTCTGTGCAACCAATGCCAGTAATGACAACCTCATCATCCTTGGCATCGCCGGTTTGCACTGGGGCCGTTGGCTTATCAGTAGGCTTTGATGGACTGGTGGATTTTTCAATCCAGATGGGGCTTGTGGGCAGGTTGACAAGGCTTGAGGTGTCAATAGGCCTTTCTTCAGCAATAAAATCGTCATCCTGCTGTGGTGGATCATTGGGTATATCTTCAGGAATAGCCGCTTCAAGATCTGGTGTTTTACCCGGTTCAGGGATGGCGTCTTCCTCGGCCGCTTTATCCAGGCGAGCCTTCTTGCTCGGCCTAGGCTTGGCCCTGAAAGGAATAACAAAGTCAAAAACAGCATATGTTCCAAGGTGATGTGCCAGAAATATCATGAGAAGTATAGCTTACCCAAGCACCGTTTTGAGCGGTGGTAGCTGAGTAGCCGATGACTCGCCAGAGGATGAGTGGGAAGTAACCTGATAATCGGAGTCAGATGGATTAAGAGGTTGACGAAAACATCCCGCTTTAGGACAAGCACTAACAAGCAAATTAGAGACCTCTGATTGGCGTTTCTGAACCGGACTGTTCGGTAAACCGGCGGAGGTAACTACCTGGCCGATGTGTCGGGTTGTGCGGCGTGCTTCGTGCTGTTGGGTCTTCATAAGAAATTTGGGATCCAAGTAAGCAAGAGGATGAGAAAATTTAACCTTCCGGTTTACCTGACGGATTTTTAGTGAAGGCAAAGGGTTTGAATGGGAAGAGAGAATAATTACCTCTGCAGCATCAGCATGGCTGGCTTCGGCATCATCCTGACAAATATCATCATCAATAAGGCATATGAAAAATAAGCCAAGTGAGTCAAGCTCTACCTCAAGGTCCGGATTACCCACATCATCATCAGGGGCCGGATCAGAAGAAGCAGTGGTTTTCTTCTTATGAGCAGGCCGTTTCACGACTTTAGTCTTTGGCCGGGTTGGTCTTTCTGGTTTTTCTGTTTTTTCTGGCTTCTCCTGTGAAAGTTTCTTGCTCCAAAATGGATCATCGCCCTGTTTAAACAGACATTGATATTAAACAATGACCAGATATATCAATAACAGGTTCAGTAAAAAGAAAAATCAAACTCTTACAGCTGGCGGTTTGTTGGTGGCACAGAAGGGAAGCAGGCCGGTTCGAGCACAGATGTGTTCCGGTTCATTCAGCATTTTATTCACACCTTCTGTGATTTCTTCGTCGGTGAGCTGGATGTTAGCATGTCGGAGTGGGTCATCAACACTGCCAGTATATTCGCATATCAAACTGGAGCGTTGACTAAGGGGCAGTATGCTCCACGATATCCAACAGCGAGCGAGATCAACCCCTGTTAAACCGTTGGCCATGAAGGCTCTGAGCTTGGACAGTTGAGGAGCGTATTTTCTTCTCTCCTTGGTAGTCAACCTTTGCGGAAAGGGGTATCTATTGCTAAGCCGCTCTGGACGAAAGCCAGGCAAAGGATTTTCACCAGTAGGGGAGGTGTCTTTGCAATAGAACCAGGTTTGATTCCACTCTTTGGGGTGGTTGTGTAGTTTGGCGTGAGGGTATGTGACCTCTTTCCTTTTTTGAATCGCCACACCACCCAATTCCGTATTGGAACCGTCAGTAAACTCAGTACGGCAGTTTAGATGGAAGCAGTCTCTGAAAAACTCAACTATGGGCTCCTCTTGAAAGAACACCTCACAGAGCACTTGGAAGTGACACATGTTTGTAACAGAGTTGGGGCCAGTGTCTTGTGGGCGGAGTTGAAAATTGGCCAAAACATCCCGGTAAAACTTAGAACCGGGAGGCTTAAAGCCCCAGGCTAAGTGATCTATGAAAACGACGACCTCTCCTTCTTGAGGTGTGGGAGGGCATTCTTTGCCAGGGACCCTCCAATGGATGGTGTTTTTGCTGCCTAAAGCGCCGATCAGGACTAAATTGTTCAGTTGAGTCTCTGTGACGCGAGAAGGAACCCAGTTGCACTCATATACTTGCTTGGCCATGATGAAATCTACAAGATAGGTGATTCTGGTTCAAGAATGCATTGATTAAGGTACACTGGTATGTACAATGTTAAACCGGAGACAGCTCTATCTAAACCGGAGTTTTATGAAGCAACAACATCTGGCGGTTCAACAAGGGGACTAATGGTATATACCGGTTTGGCAATTTTTTCTACAAAGTTAAACCGCCTAGTCTAAACATTGAAACAGTCGAGATTGCAGATGAGTAAGTATGCAAAAACAGGTTTCACAAGATTATACTACAACGTTGGATCTGGAACATGTTCATAAAAGTGATAAAATTCAAGGCCCAAAAGGAGGAGTGCCGAATCAATGAGCCATCGCTACGGATAAGATCTATGGTCTTAATATGAGAAAGTGAAAACAGAGGGTAAAAACTACTGCTACACAGAAGCAAAGATTCACAGACTCGTCTAAAGATCTAGCATATGAACAAGGAGCAGGCGATGAACACTAGAGAGCATGGAAACCCTAGAACAGATCTATAATGAAAAAGATAGAAGACTTACCAGAGCTGAGGAAGACGCGGAAGATCGCCGCGTTGCTCTGATACGCTCAGGGTGATGCAGCGGCCAAGGTTGGTGCAGCAGTTGACAGCGGCGGCGGAGCTCCGAAGCTGGGCGACGCAAGGAAGACGAAGCAGAAGGGCATCAAGGGGCCGTGAATTTGGAAATGGAGATGTCGCCTCGATTGTCGCAGATCTATTAAACAAAAAGGTATCATGGATAGTTTCTTTATGACAGATGACGTCACTCCGATTTACAGTAATCAGAGAAGATGACATCACGGCAGTTCACCAAACTACAAGAAGATGTTGAAGATGAAGTTTTTTGCTAAAGGATTGACATGAACCTGTTCAAATCAATCTGGGGCCTAATGTTGGGGATATTACTACTGGGCGTAAACCGGTCTATCTGGGCCGAGTTAACTTCATCAGTAGTTAAGTATGTTAAAGCCCATGAAGGTAGATGAGGGCTTAAAGCCCATGATCGGTTTAAGGCCTGTAGCCGTAAACCAGCGTCGGTATGTAAACTTGTACTGTAAGTTAGGAATAAGTAGAGACCAAACCGAACACGTATATGAGCCGGTGTTGGGACTCTACAAACCGACGGGCATCACACATGTATATAAGGGGACGGCCCGGCGGCGGTTCAAGGAAAACAGACAACAACTCGAGACTGAGGCGAAGCTTGTTTGCTCCCTAGTCATCGAAACCCCATCAATTCCATCGCAACTAGACGTAGGCTTTTACCTTCATTGAAGGGGCCGAACTAGTATAAACTCTCTTGCGTCCCTGTGTCCGCTTTAACCCCTTCAAGCTAACCCGTTGCGATGGCTCCACGACTAAGTCCTTTCACGAGGACATCTGCCGTGACAAAACCACGACACGCCCCGAGTTCGGGCGAGCGCAGGCGCCACCAGGGGCTATATAAGTAGCCTCACTGTCAAACTCCTATGGCTAAGTGAAAGTGATAAAGCATCATAGTCCGATTGCCTAGTTCGCTGCGCTATCACCTCCTTTGTAGGACCAAGACATTGGATCAAGTGTGAAAATGCGCCTTCTGCGAACACCCCCGCATTATGTGCGTGGGGGCTGAAGCCGACGACTGCCATCTTTCAGATTATATATACATATATGTTAAACGGCCGCACAGGAGGTATTATAATACTTGCACGCACAAGTATAAAAAGCTTCTACAATTTATCAAAATATTGTTTTACAAAAATATATGCTATTCGAATATAGTATCCTTCGAGCACTGCGTCTCTATTAAACGAGCGCCTTACAGAACTTCCTGAAAATAGTGCTCGGCAGGTACTCGGCTTCCATCCGAGTCTGGGGATGCAACAACGGTGGCCTCCATTTCCGCCCAGTATGTTTTCACACGGGCAAGAGGCATCCACGCACCCTCTATGCACGCTGACCTCTTCATTGCATTGATATGCGGCGCCGCACCAAGGAACTGCTGCACCAAGTTGAAATAACTTTTCGGCTCTGGCCTCTCTGGCCACAGATGACTCATGACATACTTCATGGCGAGTCCGGACAACCTATTTAGCTCGGCCCATTCGGCCAAACGATCGGCTAATGACAGTGGATGCTCCGGATTGTGGAACTGCGACCAAAACAGCTTTTCCACTTCGCGATCTTCTTGATCTCGGAAGTGTTCGGCCGCATCCGTGGCACTCGCTGCCAAATCCAGATAGGTGTCCACTGTACTCCACATCCGGTCTAACGGAGCATGTTTAGGATCATAGAACTTCCTTCGCAGCATAAAGGGCTTTCCAGCCACGATCTCTCCGGCCTGACGCAGCTCCTCCTTCATAGCTCTCATTGCAGAGCGAGCATCCTTGGCATCGGAAACGGCCTTCTCCAGGTCCGTCTGTTCCGCCCGATCTTCTTTTTCAAGAATCTTGCAACGGTCAGCAGCGCTCTTCAGCTTCACGGCCATCTCGGCCATCTCCTTCTTGCTTCGGCAGTGAGCAGCCTGTTCGGCTTTCAGCTTTTCAATTGCCTTTCCGGCAGCCGCATCACTTTTCCTGGCTGGTGTAACGCCCTGAGACCGCTGTGCCAGGTGTCCTCCAGTTATTCGTTGTTGTTGCCTTGTCATTTGCTTGCGTTTCATGCATTGCATATCATGTCATCATGTGCATTTCATTTGCATACATGTTCGTCTCATGCATCCGAGCATTTTCCCCGTTGTCCGTTTTGCATTCCGGTGCTCCTATATCCTCCGGTGGTCATTTCTACCTTTCTTTCGTGTGTGGGGTTTAAACATTTCCGGATTGGACCGAGACTTGCCAAGCGGCCTTGGCTTACTACCGGTAGACCGCCTGTCAAGTTTCGTACCATTTGGACTTCGTTTGATGCTCCAACGGTTAACCGAGGGACCGCAAAGGCCTCGTGTGTTTTGCAGCCCAACACCCCTCCAATTTGGCCCAAAACCCACCAAAACCCTCTCCATCATCTCGGTCGTTCGATCAAGATGGCGTGGCCGAAAACCGCACCTCATTTGGACTCTCCTAGCTCCCTCTACCTATAAATATGTGCTCCCCTCCCGAAATTCGCGGATGAACCCTAAGCGTCTTCCTCCTCGTGCCACCGGACATGTCCGTCCCGCCGCTGGACGTGTCCGCCGCCGCCGGCACATCGCTCCGACCAATGGGAGCGCGACACGTCAGCGTCGCCGCCTCCCGCAGCCACTCAGCCGCCGCCACGTGTCCGCCTGGCCTCCCCACTTCGCCGCACCACCCGCCAGGCCCGCCGGGCCCAGCCGCGGCCCTCCCGGCCCGGTCGAGCGCCCGCCGCCGCCAATCGCGCCCGGTTCATCAGCGCCTCCCTCCGCCGCCATGCTCGCCGCCGTATGCCTCGCCACCGCCACCATGCTCGCCGGCGTCCTGCCCCGCCGCCTCGGTCGCCGGACCACCCCGCGCCACCTCGCCTCGCCTCGCCGGAGCGCGTGCCGCCGCCGCCTTGCCGCGTATCCGGTCGGGCCGGATCGGATCCGGCCGTCCTCGAGCTCTCCGGCCATCCTCCGGCGCCGTCCCGCCGCCACATCGCCGGAAAAGCCACCGGCATCGTCGTTGACCTCGGAACCCTAGATCTAGTTCTGGAGGTGGTAATTTCTTCTAAGTCCCCGAGTTTTCCATGTTTCAAATGGCCATGTTCATCATGTCGTAACTTTGCATCCGTAGCTCCATTTTGGGCATGTAGCATATCAAAATGTTCGTCTCAGAGAGCACATCATTTCATCTCATTGCACCATTTTAATTTGAGCTCATCTTGATGCCCGAAATGCTGTTGGAAGAATGCTATTTGAGATAATTGTCAGATCTGCTGCTCCAATTCGCTATTTGTCATTTTTTTTGCCATGATTATTATGTGCATGATATGCCCCTGAGCTCTACATATGTTTTGTTATATGCTTTGTCATCTTTCCATAGGTGCCATCCATGTATTTTTGTGATGTGTGTGGTGACTAGAACAAGCTTGCAAAGTGGTGCAATCGTTAATGCTGATTTCAGGGACTTAGCAATTCCACTAAGTCCTTGGTTTGTTTATGTCATTATGCCATATGTTCATGTTGTTTCCTAGTGATCCGTGCCTCTTTTGAGGATGATCACTAAGGATGATTTGTTAATCTTGTAGTGCTCTATCCATCCATGTCTTTGTTTGCAATTATGGAGCACCCTAGCTTGAGTCAATCGAGCTCTACTTTCGCTATTTCATGAATTCTGGGCAGATTGTCTACTTGTTAGCGATTTTGCCGAGGATGTTGTTGTTGATCCGTGCATGGTATGTTGTTATTCTTGCCATGTATAGCTTATAAAATGTGTATTATTAATGGGTGTATGATTAGATTGTCATGACATGCCCTGTAGTGAGTGCATCGAGCTCGTAAACATGCCTACTTGATATCTGATTTGCATGCTCCAGTTTTTCTCTAAGTCTGAGATCTGTTTATGTTTTTGCCATGTTCACATGCTTGCAATTGTATTTTCTAATCCCTTTTGGCTCAAGGTCACTAAGGGACTTTTGTTAAGCTCTTTGAGTAGCTCCATGATATGCTTTACTTTGCCATGTTAAGTTCCTGTAGCTTATAGTTTTCATGCTCCAAAGTGTGCTACCTGATCTGAAATTCCAGACAAGTGTTAATTTCACTAAGTCTGAGATCTGTTTACCAATTGCACTTTTGCCATGCTTGTTTGAACCTGTTAATGGATGAATTAGCCGTAGCTCAGTGTTCATCTTTTGTTAAGATTTATGAATGGATCCCTGCCATGTATTTTGTTGCCATGTTTGAGTGCTGTAGCATATTTATCTTGTTGCATTTAGTTGGCTACTTGCTGTTTATCGCAGACCGGTGCCATATTTGTTTTGCTTGCCATTTCCAAACCGTGCATCCGATTCTGGTGATCTTTATATCGATTTCAACCGAAATCACCTCATATTTCCAGTGGAACTCTTGGATTTCCAAGTTGAGGCCAGGTTCATTCGTTCCCTTGCAAATCATGCGTATGCATCGCATACCGCATCCCGCATATCATATCGTGTTCATGTATTGGTTGTTTACTATGTTGTGTGCTTTCTTTTCCGGTGTTTGCTTCTTCGGGTTGGTTCCGTTTACATCGTGTTGTGAGGATTCGTTCGTCTACGTCCATTTGTCTTCTTCATGGACTCATTCTTCTTCCTTGCGGGATTTCAGGCAAGATGATCATACCCTCGAAATCACTTCTATCTTTGCTTTGCTAGATGCTCGCTCTTTTGCTATGCCTATGCTACGATGCCTACCACTTGCTTATCTTGCCTCCCAAATTGCCATGTCAAACCTCTAACCCACCATGTCCTAGCAAACCATTGGTTGGCTATGTTACCGCTTTGCTCAGCCCCTCTTATAGCGTTGCTAGTTGCAGGTGAAGATTGAAGGCCGTTCCTTGTTGGAACATTATTTACTTGTTGGGATATCATTATATTGTCTTGTTATCTTAATGCATCTATATACTTGGTAAAGGGTGGAAGGCTCGGCCTCTCGCCTAGTGTTTTGTTCCACTCTTGCCGCCCTAGTTTCCGTCATATCGGTGTTATGTTCCCGGATTTTGCGTTCCTTACGCGGTTGGGTAATAATGGGAACCCCTTGAAAGTCCGCCTTGAATAAAACTCCTTAAGCAATGCCCAACCTTGGGTTTACCATTTGCCACCTAGCCTTTTCTTTCCCTTGGGTTCTGCAGACTCAAGGGTCATCATTATTTTAACACCCCCCTAGGCCAGTGCTCCTCTGAGTGTTGGTCCAAACTGTCAGCCGCCGGTGACCACCAGGGGCAACTCTGGGCTGGCCTACCGGAAGTTTAGACAATCTGAGTGTGCCCTGAGAACGAGATATGTGCAGTTCCTATCGGGATTTGTCGGCACATTCGGGCGGTGTTGCTGGACTTGTTTTATCTTTGTCGAAGTTGTCTTGTAGAACCAGGATGCCGAGTCTGATCGGAATGTCTCGAGAGAAGGTTTATCCTTCGTTGACCGTGAGAGCTTGTGATGGGCTAAGTTGGGACTCCCCTGCAGGGATTTGAACTTTCGAAAGCCGTGCCCGCGGTTATGGGCAGATGGGAATTTGTTAATGTCCGGTTGTAGAAAACCTAAACTTGACCTTAATTAAAATACATCAACCGCGTGTGTAACCGTGATGGTCTCTTTTCGGCGGAGTCCGGGAAGTGAACACGGTGTTGGAGTTATGCTTGACGTAGGTTGTTCTAGGATCACTTCTTGATCATACTTTTATCGACCGTGCTTTGCCTTCTCTTCTCTCTCTCATTTGTGTATGTTAGCCACCATATATGCTAGTCGCTTGCTGCAGCTCCACCTCATACCTTTTACCTTACCCACAAGCTTAAATAGTCTTGATCGCGAGGGTGCGAGATTGCTGAGTCCCCGTGGCTCACAGATACTTCCAAAACCAGTTTGCAGGTGCCGATGAGTCCGTGCAGATGACGCAACCAAGTTCAGGAGGAGCTCGATGAAGATCTTGTCCTTTGTGTCGTTTCGTTCTAGTTGATCATTAGTGGAGCCCAGTTGGGGTCGATCGGGGACCTTGTTGCATTTGGGGTTCTTCTTTTATTTTGGTTCCGTAGTCGGACCTTGATTGTAATTGGATGATGTAATGCTTTATTCATGTATTGTGTGAAGTGGCGATTGTAAGCCAACTATTTATCTGTTTCCCTTATGTATTACATGGGTTGTGTGAAGATTACCTCACTTGCGACATGGCTTTCAATGCGGTTATGCCTCTAAGTCGTGCTTCGACACGTGGGAGATATAGCCGCATCGAGGGCGTTACAGCTTGCTCCTTGTCTCGGGCAAGTTTCGCCCAAAGATTGTCCATGGCAGCAGCACCATCTGCATCAAGCGCACACATTGTAAGATACTGGCATAAAGCTCCTCTTACCAGGTGCCGCCGGAGGAATTACATACCTTGGGCCTCGTCAAGCCACTTGTTGACAAGTGCAATGTCGGCACCTGCCACGTCAAGTTGCCGCTTTAGCTCGCCAAATTCATCAGTCCGGCTTGACACCGAACACTTCGCCACCTACGTATGAAGGCGGCATATTAGACCTGGGATTATGATCCTCTGCGCGCCGTCAATTTTGACAACGCACAGAGTCTCAGGGGCTACTATCTACATAGGGCGCATCTTATTTATGCGCAGCTGTCCAAAAAGGGTACATTATTTCGCGTACCTCAAAACCTGTCAGTAAACTCCTGACGGCCTCGTGCAATCCGCTCTCCGCGGATGAAATCCTCTCAATCACCATACACATCAATGCACGGTGCTCCTCTGAGATAGATGCTCGCCCTAGCAGATCCTTCAGCTCCTCTGACCGTGCACCAGACGGCGCCGGGCTCATCCGATGGCCCTTTCTGAAGGCCGGACGCGGAGGGCTTTGGGGGGCCATATGACTACCTTCCGGCCCTGCCAGATTGGGATAAACCCTCCGCGACGATACCTCAGGGTCGCCCGCCTCGCAAGGCGGTACGGCAGGGGGAGGCGTTCCGCTCTCCATCACCTCCGGAAGAAGATCCCCCGAAGACGAGCTCTGCTGAGAAGGGATAAGGTCCGAGCTACAAGGTAAATTTTTGATTACTTTTCTCAGATATAAAGCAAGGATTTCTCTAGTTCCTTAAAAAGAAAACTCCTCTCTACTTACGGCTCGGTGGAGGGCTGATCCCCTTGAGGGCATAATTCGGCCGAAGTATCCCCCAGCACAGGACCCTCTGGCGAAGATTTCTTCCCCCGCTTTGAGGCCATGGTCTCCGGGTCTTCAGAGGCGGTCCTCTTCTTCCCCTGAGGAGAGGAATTTTCGATTCCTCCCTTCCGGACAACCTCCTTCGAGGAGGCTGTAGCTCCCATGTCCCCTCCCTCGCTTTCCTTTGAAGGCACAACCTCCAACATCCTGACTAGCACGGGACCCGGCATGGTCTCAGGGACGGGGGCCGGACACTTGATTAGCTTTGCTTTCGCTATCCACTCATGTTTAAAGGATAGCGAGTCCGGGCACAAGGCCACTTACTTGAGTATCCGGACGATTGCAGCTCAGACCTGCGTCCTCTGTAGAACCCGGACACACTACTTGTGGTCCGAAGAACAATTTGTACATCTCCACGGGCGTCATGCCAAGAAAATGTTGGAGAACTCATGGTCCCTCCGGGTTGAACTCCCACAGGAGGAGGGGGCGACGTTTGCAGGGCAAAACTCGGCGAATTAACATAACCTGCGTCACCATGACCAGACTGATGTCTCTTTCTAGGAGATCTCAGATGCGGCCCTGCAACAGGGGCACGTCCTTTGCCGACCCCCAGTCCAGCCCCTTATTGACCCATGACACCAGTCGTGGCGGGGGACCCGAGCAGAAAGCAGGGAGCGCCACCCACTTGGTGCTCCTGGGAGCTGTGATATAAAACCACTCTCGTTGCCATAAGCTGGACTCCTCTTGAAAATAGCCCTCGGGCCATGGGGCACCAACATTCTTGCTTATAAAAGCACCTCCGCACACCGCGTGTCATCCGTCGATCATGTTCGGCTCTACTTTGAAGGTCTTGAGCCATAGTCCTAAGTGAGGAGTAATACGGAGGAAGGCTTCACACACGACGATGAATGAGGAAATATGGAGGATGGACTCCGGAACTAAGTCGTGAAATTCCAGCCCATAATAAAACATGAGCCCCCTCACAAATGGATCCGTCGGGAAGCCTAGCCCCCGAAGGAAGTGAGACATGAACACCACACTCTCACCAGGCTTGGGAGAGGGAATGACCTGCCCTTGAGCAGGCAGCCTATGCGAGATTTCGCCGGTCAAGAACCTGGCCTCTCTCAACTTCAGCACCTCCTCCTCCGTGACGGAGGAGGGCATCCATCGGCCTCGAAGGTCGGAGCCGGACATTGTCGAATGTCCGAAGGGCCTGAAATCTGGAGCCTTGGGTGTTGGAACTCGAGGCGAAGGGCGAACTCATTTGAGATTGCAAGAAATGAGTAAGGCCTTGGTCTCTTTATAAGAGGTTGAATACCAAGGGCCCTCCCCGTGACCGTTTGGGACTCGCCTTTGATCGAGAAAACATACCAACGAGAACGGTTGGGTTACCACGCCCATATCGATGAGAATCCCGGAATAAGGGGACACGATCTCTGCTTTGACAAGACGTGCCAAGGAAACCGCCTCGCTAAACACGTTGAGGTGGGACAGTAAAACGATTCGAATAAAGACTTGGCCGTGGTGTGACGTCATGCTACGGAATGCGTCAGCAGATTAGATTTGTGTAAGTATTATTCTCCCTATGGCAATATGTGGAAACTTATTTTGCAGAGCTGGAAACTACCTTTGTGTTCAAAATCTTCTATGAAGTACTTGGAGGAGGAACCCGCCTTGCAATACCGAAGACAATCTGCGCGCCGGACTCGTCGTCATTGAAGCCTGGTTCAAGGGCTACTGAGGGAGTCCTGGATTAGGGGGTGTCCGGATAGCCGGACTATACCTTCGGCCGGACTCCTGGACTATGAAGATACAAGATTGAAGACTTTGTCCCGTGTCCGGAAGGGACTTTTCTTGGCGTGAAGGCAAGCTTGGCGATACGGATATGTAGATCTCCTACCATTGTAACCGACTCTATGTAACCCTAGCCCTCTCCGGTGTCTATATAAACCGGAGGGTTTTAGTCCATAGGACGAACAACAATCATACCATAGGGTAGCTTCTAGGGTTTATCCTCTTTGATCTCGTGGTAGATCTACTCTTGTACTACCCATATCATCAATATTAATCAAGCAGGACGTAGGGTTTTACCTCCATCAAGAGGGCCCGAACCTGGGTAAAACATTGTGTCCCCTGCCTCCTGTTACCATCCGCCTAGACGCACAGTTCGGGACCCCCTACCCGAGTTCCGCCGGTTTTGACACCGACACCCAGCTCGGAGGATTGTACATAGAAAATCCGCCCTGCGGGTTGACGCGGAGGAATTCCTCCTCTTCTCCCTTGTACAAAGTGGATAAGATCTTTATTAGATCAGCAACCGATCCCGACCCTTTATGGCCGTAGCGGGTGGCGTCATCCTCCCCGTTGAAATCCCACATGGGGTAGCCTCTATACTAAAGCGGCCGCACCCCCCGCATAATACATGTGGCCATGACCTCGATCATGGTCAATCCGGATCGAGCTAATAAACATATCCGGCTCATTAGGTAAAGAACGTTGTTGTCATCTTCCTCCAGGGAGCTCCATGGACGCCAGCTCCGGCGCTTTTTCAAAGGAGCGTTGTCGAACTCAGGAAGGCCGATTCGAATAGGATCCGGGAGAGGGACGTCTTCTATATAAAACCATTCTGAAGGCCATACTTCGGACGTCTTCTTTGGGGTTCCAGATAGATATCCGGCCCCGGCGATACGCCACACTTCTGCTCCGCCCACCTGATATATTGACCCCTTCTGAGAACGGGGCACATGGCAGAACAGCTTTTTCCACAGCGCGAAATGAGCCTCACAGCCCAAAAATAGCTCGCAAAGGGCTACGAATCCCGCGATATGCAATATGGAGGCAGGCGTAAGGTTGTGCAACTTGAGGCCGTAGAACTCCAGGAGCCCCCAGAGAAACGGATGAATTGGAAATCCGAGCCCTCTTACCAAATGAGGGACAAGCCATACCCGCTCTCCCTTGGAGGGATTGGTAAAGCTCTCCGCTTGCTCTCCGCCATTATAGGTGGCAAGACCGGCTCGAACCGGGACCATGTATGCTGGGGGGAGAAATCCCTTGGTCTGAAGCATCACCAATTTGCTGTGCAGGACGGAACATCTCTCCCAATCTCTAGGCTTGGGGCTAGGGGAGTGAGAGGAGGAGCTGCGTCGACCGGCCATGATGGAATGGATCTCTGTCGGATGCCTCCGCTGAAGGCTCGCCAAGGGAGGATGGTGTGAGTTTGATCTGAATCCTCATCTTTTTAATAGGCAGCTCATTCACACAGCTAGGGGGTAAATGTAAAAACACCCTGTGAGGGAGTCCTGGATTAGGGGGTCTCCGGACAGCCGGACTATCTCCATTGGCCGGACTGTTAGACTATGAAGATACAGGATTGAAGACTTCGTCTCGTGTCCGGGTGGGACTCTACTTGGCATGGAAGGCAAGCTAGGCAGTACGGATATGGATATCTCCTCCTTTGTAACCGACCTTGTGTAACCCTAACCCTCTCCGGTGTCTATATAAACCGAAGGGTTTTAGTCCGTAGGACAACAACCATAACATACAATCATACCATAGGCTAGCTTCTAGGGTTTAGCCTCTCTGACCTCGTGGTAGATCTACTCTTGTACTACCCATATCATCAATATTAATCAAGCAGGACGTAGGGTTTTACCTCCATCAAGAGGGCCCGAACCTGGGTAAAACATCGTGTCCCCTGCCTCTTGTTACCATCCGGCCTAGACGCATAGTTCGGGACCTCCTACCCGAGATCCGCCGGTTTTGACACCGACATTGGTGCTTTCATTGAGAGTTCCTCTGTGTCGTCGCCGTTAGGCTCGATGGCTCCTCCGATCATCAACAACGATGCAGTCCAGGGTGAGACTTTTCTCCCCGGACAGATCTTCGTATTCGGTGGCTTTGCACTGCGGGCTAATTCGCTTGGCCATCTGGAGCAGATTGAAAGCTACGCCCCTGGCCATCAGGTCAGTTTGGAAGTTTGAACTACACGGTCGACATCCGTGGAGATTTGATCTTCGACGGATTCGAGCCGCAGCTGGGCGCGCCGCACTGTCACGATGGGTATGACCTAGCTCTACCGCCGAACAGTACCCCAGAGGCCGCGCCCGCATCAGCTCCGACCCTTAGCTCGGAGCCAACTGCGCCAATCAAGGACGGGTGGCTAGACACCGCCTTAGGGGCTGCAGTCTCAACGGCGATCGAGCCGAACACCAGCCTAATCCTCTGCGAAGCCCATGACTCCAAGGTGCCGGACTCTTTTCCGGACTCTGAACTGTCCGCACCCCTGCCAATCGAATCCGATTGGGCGCCGATCATGGAATTCACCGCCGCCGATATCTTTCAGCACTCGCCCTTTGGCGACATTCTGAATTCACTAAGGTCTCTCTCTTTGTCAGGAGAGCCCTGGCCGGACTATGGCCAACAGGATTGGGATGCGGACGACGAAGAAATTCGACGCCCACCCACCACCCACTTCGTAGCCACTCTCGATGATTTAACCGACATGCTCGACTTCGACCCCGAAGACATCGACGGTATGGACGACGATGTAGGAGACGAACATGAACCAGCACCTATAGGGCACTGGAAAGCCACCTCGTCATATGACATATACATGGTGGATACACCCAAAGAAGGCAATGGCGATGAGATGGCGGAGGATGACCCCTCCATGAAGCAACCCAAGCATCGACGTGAGCGGCGCCGCTCTAAGTCCCGCCAAAGCAAAAGTGGTGATACCGGCACAGGAGATAATAACACTTCGGATAGTGCCGAAGGCAACAACAATCCCCTCCAGCAAGATTTAGAGCAGGAGGATGGAGAAGCCAGCCCTCCTGAGAGAGCGGCAGACGGAGAGGAGGAAGATGACAATTACATGTCCCCCTTCGAAGACGAGGCAAGCCTCGGCAAACATGAATTCGCCGTACCAGAGGATCCCGTCGAACAAGAGCGCTTCAAGTGCTGGCTTATGGCCACGGCAAATAGCCTCAAGAAAAAGCAGCAGCAGCTTCAAGCTGATCAAGATCTGCTAGCTGACAAATGGACTGAAGTCCTCGCGGCCGAGGAATATAAACTCGAGCGTCCCTCCAAGAATTACCCAAAGTGCAGGTTACTACCCCGACTGGAGGAAGAAGCGTATGATACGGCTGATCGGCCACCTCGTGGCCGCGATAGAGAGGTATTCCAGCCAAAAACTCAGCCTCCACCCTGATGCCATTCACATAAAAAGGCCTGGGGAGATACACCAGACCCGCGGGACATATTGGAGGACAAAGCAAAGCATGCAAGATCGATCTACGGATCACGAAGGCGCACCACTCTGTGAGACGATAAACGTCATGCCGGATACAGTAAAAGCAAATCCGACCGGGTCGAACATAGCGGGCAAGACCCATTCGAGCTGCGTCGCGATATAGCCCAATACAGAGGCGCCGCACACCCCTTATGCTTCACAGACGAAGTAATGGAACATCAATTCCCAAAAGGTTTCAAACCTGTAAATATTGAATCATACAATGGCACAACAGATCCCGCAGTATGGATCGAGGATTTCCTCCTCCACATCCACATGGCCCGCGGTGATGACTTACACGCCATCAAATACCTCCCACTAAAGCTCAAAGGACCAGCGCGGCATTGGCTTAACAGCTTGCCAGCGGACTCCATTAGCTGTTGGGAGGATCTGGAAGCCACATTCCTCGACAATTTTCAGGGCACTTATGTGCTACCACCAGACGCTGATGACTTGAGCCACATAATTCAGCAGCCAGAAGAGTCGGCCGAGCAATTCTGGACTCGATTCCTTAAAAAGAAAAATCAAATCATCGACTGTCATGCAGAGGCCTTAGCGGCTTTCAAACACAACATCCGAGATGAGTGGCTAGCTCGGCACCTTGGTCAGGAAAAGCCGAAATCTATGGCAGCTCTCACGACGCTCATGACCCACTTTTGTGCGGGAGAAGACAGCTGGCTGGCTCGCAGTAATAACATATCAAAGAACCATGGTACCTCGGATACCAAGGATGGCAATAGTAGGTCACGTCGCAACAAACATAAGCACCGCATTAACAGCGAAAATACCGAGGATACGGCAGTCAATGCCGGATTCAAAAGCTCTAAACCCGGTCAGCGGAAAAAGCCATTCAAACAAAGTACGCCGGGTCCGTCCAGCTTGGACCGTATACTCGATCGCTCATGTCAAATACACGGCACCCCAGACAAGCCAGCCAATCACACCAACAGGGATTGTTGGGTGTTCAAGCAGGCCAGCAAGTTGCTTGCCGAAAACAAAGACAAGGGGCCGCATAGCGATGACGAGGGGGAATCACGGCAGCCACACACCAGAGGACAGAAGAGGTTTCCCCCACAAGTGCGGACGGTGAACATGATATACGCAACCCACATCCCCAGGAGGGAGCGGAAGCGTGCGCTCAGGGACGTATATGCGTTGGAGCCGGTCACCCCAAAGTTCAACCCTTGGTCCTCCTGTCTGATCACCTTCGATCGCAGGGACCACCCCACTAGTATCCGTCATGGCGGATTCGCCGCACTGGTCCTAGACCCAATCATTGATGGATTTCACCTCACTCGAGTCCTTATCGATGGGGATAGCATCCTGAACCTGCTTTATCAGGACACAGTGCGCAAAATGGGTATAGAACCTCAAGGATCAAACCCACAAAAACGACCTTTAAAGGTGTCATTCCAGGTGTAGAGGCCCATTGCACAGGCTCAATTACACTGGAAGTGGTCTTCGGATCTCCAGATAACTTCCAAAGCGAAGAGTTAGTCTTCGACATAGTCCCGTTCCGCAGTGGTTATCATGCGTTGCTCAGGCGAACCGCATTTGCTAGATTCAATGCGGTGCCACATTATGCATACCTCAAGCTCAAGATGCCAGGACCTCGCGGAGTTATTACAGTCAATGGAAACACAGATCGCTCTCTCCGAACAGAGGAGCACACCGCGGCCCTCGCAGCAGAAGCGCAAAGCAGCCTCTCAAGGCAATCAACCAGTTCGGCACTTCAAAGCCCGGACACTTTCAAGCGCGCTCGGAGCAATCGGCAAATGGACCGCCTGGCACGATCTGAGCTCGCGTAGCAATGCGGCGCCCACCCAAATCCCAGCCCAACGGCAAAACTCGTGCCACGCGTACATAATTACACACTAAAAATACCATGGGCACAGGTGGGGAGGGGGGCAAAACTGCGGCACGCCCCAAGACGCAGCTTAAACCGCACTAGGGGCTTCCCGTTTTGTAATTTTTCTCTTTTCTTTCAGGACATTAATCTCTGGAAACACTGTCCGGCAGCACTATTGCCGAACACACGATGTAGCAACCAAGGAGGCAGACAGCTACGTCATACCATGGAATTCCCAGGTGGATTACAGTAATGAGCGAAATATTCGATTTCATATCATTCCTCAGCTTGCCCTTGGAAGGGACATAGTCCTACTCTTTGCTTATTGCACTACCTGTATCACTCTGCTTTAACACGATCTTTTGACTAAACAATGCATGACATTACGACTATTATTGCATTCCTGTTATATATATATATCCATGTGTTCATTAATGACGCCTTGCAACCGTACACTTTGGTACGGCCAACACACCAGGGGCTTACGTACCCCACAATACGGTGTGAAAAGTCCGAACACTTTCACAAGTGCGGCACCCCGAACTTATAGCATTATATGCATCAGCTCTGAATCATGTCTTTGGTCAAATGTTGGGTTTGCCCGGCTCCTATGTTTTGGTACCTTACGTTCCGCTCTATCGGCTAAGGTAGCGCTAGGAGAACTACTGTGATTGTGCCCCGGTTCTGCTGGGTTCAGCACCTCAGTAGAGAAAGCTAAAACTGACTGTCATGATAAGGCGAGAGACTGGTCGCTGTTCGGCGAGGTTTTCGAGTCCCTAAAGACTTATGCCGCTTAGGGCGAGGGGCCGGACCTGTCCGGCTTAAAGGTGTGTATCGCGCCCCGAATTCGGCCTTCCGAATACCAGGGGCTTCGCCGAAATTTAAAATTATAGAATTCTATGGCTAAGTGAGAGTGATAAAGCATTATTAGTCCGGTTGCCTTGTTCTTTGTGCTGAGCACCTCCCTCGAAGGACCCAAATATGGGAACAAGAGTGCTCAGATTTATCCCGAACACCCTAGCACTCGTAGCATGGGTGCACAAGCTGAGGACTAGCCATCTCTCAGATTGATAAACGACCAAACAGAAGGTAATATTTTAAATTCAAACAAGCGTTGCATAGCACATATGAAACAAGTTTTCATAAATACAGGATAAAATGAGCAAGTCTCACTCAAATATTACATCTTTGGAACACTCGTCCGCTATGAGACGGGCACCCGGCAGAACACCCTCGTAGTACATCTCGGGGTGGCGGTGCTCCTTGCCCTCCGGCGGCCCCTCCTTGATCAGCTTCACGGCATCTAGCTTGACCCACTGCAATTTCACACGAGTGAAAGCCCGGCGTGCACCTTCAATGCACACAGATCGCTTAACAACCTCTAGCCACGGACAGGCATCCACAAGCCACCTCACCAGGCCGAAGAAGCTGTTCGGAAGGGCGTCGCCAGGCCACAGCCGGACTATAAAGCCCTTCATGGCCTGATCGGCCGCCTTATGTAGCTCGACCATCTACTTCAGTTGGTCGCTCATTGGCACCGGGTGTTCGTCCTCAGCATACTGAGACCAGAACAGCTTCTCCGTTGAGCTTCCATCCTCGGCCTGGTAAAATTGTGCGGCATCGGACACGCTGCGGGGCAAATCTGTGAATGCTCCTGGAGAGCTACGGATTCGGGTAAGTAATCGGTAATTTACTTTTACATGCTTGCTTTGCATATAGAAAGCCTTACCCGCCGCTATCTTCTTCATTGCGTCGATCTCC
The DNA here is from genome assembly GCF_003073215.2 of Triticum urartu. Classification (NCBI taxonomy): domain Eukaryota; kingdom Viridiplantae; phylum Streptophyta; class Magnoliopsida; order Poales; family Poaceae; genus Triticum; species Triticum urartu. The sequence goes on from NC_053025.1 coordinate 15,677,003, forward strand.
TGGAGGGCCCTTTGGGCTTCAGCCTTGGCACTTTTTGCGCTCTCGAGGGCCGCGGCAAGCTCAGACTCCCGCATCTTTGAGTCAAGCTCCAACACCTCGTGCTTCGCCATGAGAGCCTAGAGCTCTTGATGCACCTCGCCCACCCGAGCCTCGTGCTTCTCTCGCTCGGTGCGCTCCCTGGCTGCTTTGTCTTCGGCCTTCGTTAGCGCTTGCTTCAGGGTCGCCACCTCGGTCGTGGCCCCTGGCAAATATACGATGATCCTGTCATTTTGCAATTGCATCTTCATTTATATATACATATCTATAGACAGGGTATTACTTACCCTTGTTCTACTCGAGCTGCCTCTTGGCAAGGCCGAGCTCTTTCCTGGACCCCTCGAGGTCCTACTTCAGTACGGCAACCTCCGCGGTCAGTGCGGCGGACGCCAGTAGCGAGGCCTGCATACGCATATTGACATACTTATATTAGACTCCTGCGATATTATTTGATCCTCTGTCCGGCTTTTCTTTGTGAACACCGAACAAAGCATCAGGGGCTACTGTTTATGCGGTAATATTTCTACTATATCTTGAAACACTTACCTCAAAGCCTGTTAGAAGGCTGGCGCAGGCTTCAGTCAACCCGCTCTTGGCGGACTGAACCTTCTAGACCACCGCACTCATAACAGTACGGTGCTCCGCGTTGATGGAAGCGCTACAAAGCGCTTCCAGCAGATTGTCCGGCGCCTCTGGATGGACAGAGGTCACCGGCACAGGCGTCTTGCCCCTCTTAGAAGGAGGCCGCCTGCTCGAGCCTAGAACCGCTGGAGGTTCCGGCGCGGTGTTCGGCTGAGGGCCAAACTCGGAGCTCTCAGGGGCCCCGTCCCCTCGGCTCCCGGAGTCCGGAAGGTCGCCTTGAGGCGCCTCCAGGACTGTCTCCCCTCGGTCCGGTGCCTCTTGAGACAGCACCTCAGCGTCGTCGGCAGGTTGAGGGGAGGTGGCGGTCGGGACTGGATCGCTATCCATGTCAGACAAGCCCAGGGAGCCGTCCGATGATACATCAATACTGGCTCGTGGCGGCCTGCATAATCATGTTCGGCATTAGGGAAAGTAGTGCGACAAAGGAATGCTATGAGTTACTCTGGTATCCGAATACTTACGATCTCCCCGGGGGCTTGGCCCTGGGCAACCACTCGTATTCGCCTTCGTCGGCGGCGGTGGAACTGTCCGGAAGGAGAGTCCTTCCCTTCTTGGACCCTTCGCCCCCCCCAGTTGGGGAGGCCTTCCTTTTCTTATCTCCCCCAGCTGGAGGGGGGCATCTTCTTCTTCCTCGTCTTCGGGGGAGGAGTGCGCCACAGAGTCATCGGACGGAGAGTCCGACGATGCCTGGCGTCGGGAACTCCTTCGGGTTCCCTTGGCCTTCTTGGTCTTCTCCGGCACCGTATAAGGGGCCGGAGTCAGCATCTTCGCTAGAAGAGCGTCTGCTGGGCCTTTGGGCAAAGGAGCCGGACAGTCGATCCGTCCAGCCATCTCCTGACAGTCCTATCAAAGGTACGGGAATTTAGATCCTGCATGGAGTCAATCTATAAGAAATAAGTATCCTGTGAAAGGTAAAGCAGCTTACCGCACTGGCTTGGCGCTTCGCGCTGAATCCGCGATCCTCAGTAATGGGAGGGGGGACCTTGGCGCTTTTGAACAACACCCTCCAAGCATCTTCATGAGTTGTTTCAAAGAGCCTGTTCAGAGTTCGGTGTTGTGCCGGGTCGAACTCCCACAAGTTGAAGTCCCGTTGTTGGCACGGGAGGATCCTGCGGTGAAGCATGACCTGGACCACGTTGACAAGTTTGAGCTTCTTGTTCACCATGTTTTGAATACATATTTGGAGTCCGGTCAGCTCTCTTGAACTACCCCAGGACATGCCCTTCTCTTTCCAGGAGGTGAGCCGCGTGGGGATGCCAGATCGAAACTCGGGGGGCCGTTGCCCATGCAGGGTCGCGCAGCTCAGTGATGTAGAACCACCCCGATTGCCACCCCTTTATGGTTTCCACAAAGAGGCCCTCGAGCCATGTTACGTTGGGCATCTTGCCCACCATGACGCCTCTGCACTCCGCCTGGCGGCCGCCCACAACCTTCGACTTGACATTGAAGGTCTTCAACCATAAGCCGACGTGGGGCTTGATGCGGAGGAAGGCCACGCACACGACGATAAATGCCGAGATGTTGAGGATAAAGTGCGGGGCCAGATCGTGGAAATCCAGGCCGTAATAGAACATGAGCCCCCGGATGAATGGGTGGAGAGGGAATCCCAGTTCGCGGAGGAAATGGGTGAGGAACACTACCCTCTCATGGGGCCTGGTGGTGGGGATGAGCTGCCCCTCATCTAGGAGCCGGTGCGCGATGTTGTCGGGCAGGTACCCGGCTCTCCTCAGCTTCTTGATGTCTCCCTCCATGACGGAGGAGACCATCCACCTGCCTCCCGCTCCGTACATGGTCGGGGAAGGTTGAGGTGGGAAGTGCGGACTTGGGCACTAGAGCTCGAGTGTGCGAAAATGGATGAGCAAAGGAGGAAGAAGGCATGGATGGAAAGGTGAATCCTTGTCCCTTTATACGGGCAGACAAAACTAAGCGTCCCCACTAGCCTGGTAAAACTCGCTTATCCCCCAAGCGCCGTAATCGATGGCGCGGTTGGGTTACCCACGCACGTATTGATGAGAATCCCGTAATAAGGGGACACGATCTCTGCTTTGACAAGACGTGTCACAAAACTGCCTCGCGTTATGTGCGGGGCTAGTTAAAGGAAACGGTTCGAATAATCACCGGGCCATGACATAACGTCATGCTGTCAAAACAAGTCAGCAAATTAGATTTGTGAAAATATTATTCTCTCTACGGTAGTATGTGGAACTTATTTTGCAGGGTCGGACACTATCCTCGTATTCAAATTCTTCTGTGATGTATTCGGAGAAGGAACCCGCCTTGCAATGCCGAAGACAATACTGCGCGCCGGACTCATCGTCATTGAAGTCTGGTTCAGGGGCTACTGAGGGAGTCCTGGATTAGGGGGTCTCTGGACAGCCAGACAAACTCCATTGGCCGGACTGTTAGACTATGAAGATACAGGATTGAAGACTTCGTCTCGTGTCCGGGTGGGACTCTACTTGGCGTGGAAGGCAAGCTAGGCAATACGGATATGGATATCTCCTCCTTTGTAACCGACCTTGTGTAACCCTAACCCTCTCCGGTGTCTATATAAACCGAAGGGTTTTAGTCCGTAGGACAACAACCATAACATACAATCATACCATAGGCTAGCTTCTAGGGTTTAGCCTCTCTGACCTCGTGGTAGATCTACTCTTGTACTACCCATATCATCAATATTAATCAAGAAGGACGTAGTGTTTTACCTCCATCAAGAGGGCCCGAACCTGGGTAAAACATCATGTCCTCTGCCTCCTGTTACCATCTGGCCTAGACGCACAGTTCGGGGCCCCCTACCCGAGATCCGCCGGTTTTGACACCGACACCCTGGCTTTTCACATTCGCTCGACACGTGGAAAGTGGCCATTATTGGGCGTGGAAGCCAAGGAGCGCAACATTCACAAGAAGCCGGACACTATTTCAAACAGGTACACGGATTTTTGGAGAGGAACCCGCCTTGCAATGCTGAAGACAATCTGTGCGCCGGACTCATCGTCATTGAAGCCTGGTTCGGGGGCTACTGAGGGAGTCCTGGATTAGGGGGTGTCCGGATAGCCGGACTATAACCTTTGGCCGAACTGTTGGACTATGAAGATACAAGATTGAAGACTTCGTCTCGTGTCCGGATGGGACTTTCCTTGGCGTGGAAGGCAAGCTTATGGATATGTAGATCTCCTCCCATTGTAACCGACTTTGTGTAACCCTAGCCCTCTCCGGTGTCTATATAAACCGGAGGGTTTTAGTCCATAGGACGAACATACAATCATACCATAGGCTAGCTTCTAGGGTTTAGCTTCTGTGATATCGTGGTAGATCTACTCTTGTACTACCTATATCATCAATATTAATCAAGCAGGACGTACGGTTTTACCTCCATCAAGAGGTCCCGGACCTGGGTAAAACATTGTGTCCCCTGCCTCCTGTGACCATCCGGCCCAGACGCACAGTTCGGGACCCCCTACCCGAGATCCGCCGGTTTTGACACCGACAGGGGTATATATAGCCACGGTGAAAAACTGCTCGCCTGAAGAAATTGGATGAACGTGCCCCCGACCCTTCTCATTCGCTTGACATGTGTCACCCATGTACTGAGAGGTGGAGATCGTGTGCGATCGTGGGTGAGTGGATAAGTATAACGTGGGATGCGGAACGGTTTGAGCGGCAAAGCCGAAAATTTTGATAAGATAGGTTTTAAAGTTCCGTTCGCAATTTCTTCAGCTGACAAGGACACAGTGAAGATTTTGAACGAGTTTCAAATAGAATGCACATGAAGAATTTTTGAATAGATTGGGTTGAGTATAGCATAGAGGGGGAAGGGTCCGATCACATTCACTTAGCAGAAAACCCAACTTGAAGAATTAGCAATAAGTGAATGATGTAGAGGACATAAACTTATATATATATAGTCAATGAAGAAAAGCAACGGAAGCAGTGAAGACAATGCAAAGTTGAAGAATATGAATAATTGAGGAATTTCAACTTTTGGTGGTGGCGTGACCCTCCGTATAAGAATTATGATTTCAGACACCGCGTACAATTATCATAGGGTTCTGAGAATCAAATTCTTCGTTAATTTCTTCACACTAAGAGTGTTGTTCTTCATTGAATTGAAGAAAAACATTTCTTCATGTGTTGCACATCTAAGTCATCAATTTTGCATAAGTGTTAGGATGAGTGTCCTTTTCAAAGAACATTCGAAGATTCTAGGATATTTAGCTCACACCGCAACTTGCTAAATCTCTTCTCATCCAAGGGCTTTGTGAAGATATCGGCTAGATGTTCTTCAGTCTTCACATGCTCAATAGAAATGTCGCCCTTCAACAGATGATCACGAAGAAAATGATGACGAATCTGAATGTGCTTTGTCTTCGAGTGCTGAACTGGGTTGTGAGCAATCTTGATGGCACTCTCATTGTCACAGAAGAGAGGCACATTATTCATGTTGACGCCGTAGTCCTTGAGAGTTTGCTTCATCCATAGCAGTTGAGCACAACAAGAACCAGCGGCAATGTACTCAGCTTCAGCAGTAGATAGTGATACGCAGTTCTGTTTCTTTGAGGACCAACAGACCAAAGATCGTCCGAGGAAATGACAATGTACCAGATGTTGACTTGCGGTCCAACGATCACCAGCATAGTCAGAGTCAGAATATCCAATGAGATCAAAAGCCGAGCCCTTGGGGTACCATAATCCAAGTGTTGGTGTGTGAGCTAGATATCAAAGAATATGCTTCACAGCCTTATGGTGTGATTCCTTCGGTGTAGCTTGAAATCAGGCACACATGCAAACACTAAGCATTATATCTGGCCTAGATGCACATAAGTACAATAAAGAACCAATCATGGAGCGGTATACCTTATGATCGAAGTCAATACCATTTTCATCAGTGCATAGATGGCCATTTGTGGGCATAGGAATTTTGATGCCTTTGCAATCTTGCATGCCGAATTTCCTCAGTACATCCTTGAGGTATTTCTCCTGAGATATGAATATGCCATTGCGTTGTTGACGAATTTGAAGACCTAAGAAGAATTTCAACTCTCCCATCATAGACATTTGATATTCTTCACTCATCATATAGGCAAATTCATCACTATAACGTTGGTTAGTAAAGCCAAAGATAATATCATCAACATATATTTGGCACACAAAAATTCACCATCATAAGATTTAGTGAAAAGAGTAGGGTCGAGTGAACCGGGTTTGAAGCCTTTCGTCATGAGGAATTCCTTCAAAGTATCATACCACGCCCGTGGGGCCTGCTTGAGGCCATAGAGGGCCTTGTTGAGTCTGAAGACTTTGTCAGGATTCTTTGGATCTTCAAAACCTGGGGGTTGAGCAACATATACTTCTTCCTCAAGCTTACCATTGAGGAGTGCACTTTTCACATCCATTTGATATAAAGTGATATTATGATGGTTAGCATACGCAAGTAATATGCGAATAACCTCAAGCCTAGCAACAGGTGCAAAAGTTTCATCGAAATCAATTCCTTCAACCTGTGTGTAGCCTTGAGCTACAAGCCGTCCCTTATTCCTCACCACAAGGCCATTTTCATCTTGCTTGTTGCGGTAGATCCACTTTGTGCCGATGATACTGTGCTTGCGAGGATCTAGACGTTTGACCAGTTCCCAGACATTGTTGAGCTCGAACTGATGTAATTCTTCTTCCATGGCCTGAATCCACTCAGGCTCCAGAAATGCTTCATCTACCTTAGTGGGCTCTGTAATAGAGACAAACGCATAGTGCCCACAAAAGTTAGACAAATGTGAAGCTTTTGAGCGTGTGAGAGGACCTGGCGCTTTGATGTCATTGATGGTCTTTTAAACTTGCACTTCTTTTGCAATGCGAGGATGAGCTGGTTGCCGTTGAAGAATTTGATCAACGTTTTCTTCAGCACCATTTTCTTCAGGTGCATTAGCTTGACGTTCTTCATGTTCTGGAATGAATTCTTCAGCAGATTCTTCAGTGGGAATGACATCCTCAGTAGCCTTGAACTTGATAGTTTCCTCAGGTGTTGGTTCATCTATCACAGTAGGTAGGTGCTCTCTTTGCGAGCCATTAGTTTCATCGAACCGCACATCTACAGTTTCAACAACCTTGTGAAGAACGTTGTTGAAGACTCTGTAGGTGTGTGAGTCCTTTCCATAACCAAGCATAAAACCTTCATGTGCTTTCGGTGCAAATTTTGAGTTGTGATGAGGATCTCTAATCCAACATTTAGCATCGAAGACTTTGAAATAACTTACATTGGGTTTCTTATCAGTGAGGAGTTCATAGGCAGTCTTCTTGAAGAATTTGTGAAGATATACTCTGTTGATGATGTGGCACGCAGTATCAATTGCCTCAGTCTAGAACCGACGAGGCATTTGGTATTCATCAAGCATAGTGTGAGCCATCTCAGCAAGACTCATGTTCTTACGCTCCACGACGCCGTTCTGTTAAGGAGTATAAGGAGAAGATAACTCATGAGTAATATCAAGTTCATCAAGATAGTCATCGAGACC